>NC_058130.1:424719305-424877985 GCF_016433145.1 Gracilinanus agilis
TCCTCCTCCTCCTCCTCCTTCTTCTCCTCCTCCTCCTCCTTCTCCTCCTCCTCCTCCTCCTCCTTCTTCTCCTCCTCCTCCTCCTCCTTCTCCTCCTCCTCCTCCTTCTTCTCCTCCTCCTTCTTCTCCTCCTCCTCCTTCTTCTTCTTTTCCTCCTCCTTCTCCATCTCCTTCTCCTTCTCCTCTTCTTCTTCCTCCTCCTTTTTTTTTTTAAAGAAGAAGGATTTCAACAGATAGAAATGTGATAAAAACCATTATCTCAGGCACTTAGGATAGTCTATAACTATAAGAGCAGTATAAAGAATGCTGGTTTTGGAGTTATAGGATCTGGATTCAAATCCTGTCACAACCTATGGGACCTTTAACAAGGCATTAAAACTCAATAGGTCTTAGTTTCCTCACCTATAAAATGAGGGAGTTCAAGTCCAGAACCTCTAAAGTCCTTTCCAACTCTAAATCTATGACTTTCTTATCCTTTGTTTTCCTTATATTTGAGAGTAGCTTATAACCTAATTGAGTAAGAAAAGAGAAGTCATGATAGGAAGCAATATAAAAAAGACTGTAGTTTTGCTGTTCAGTTGTCTTGACTCTGTGATTTCATTTGGGGTTTTCTTGGCAAAGATAGTAGAATAATTTGGCATTCCTTCTTTAGCTCATTCAACAGATGAGGAAACAGATGCCAAAAGGGTTAAATGACTTGTCCAGCGTCACCTAGCTAATATGTGTCTGTATTTGAATCTAGGAAGACAAGTCTTTCTGACTCCAGGACCAGTATTCTAGGGTCTATGATACCACCTTGTCTAATCTAGGGTAAAAAGAAAGTCCATGGAAGGAAGTACAGGTATCCCATGTAAGATTAAAAATTAATATCCAAATATTCTAAGTATTATATTATTTCTATTTACACACCCATTCACATCACAACTTTTTCCATCTCAGTTTTGCTATATTGCATATAGGAGTAAGAACTTAAATGGAAATTTTCTTTGGGGGCGGTATTTGCAGATGCTACATCTGACATGCAAAGACCAAACAAAAAAAGTTTAGAAATTCATTTTTACTTAACATTGATCTCTATATATAGCCTTTAACCAAATACTTAACCCAAATTTTATAATAAATCACTGTAAACACCCCATAAAAGAAAAAGAAAAAAAATTCAGATTTCTTCTCTGGTATGAAGGGAGGGCCAAAAATTTTTACACACATTTTCCAGATGGCAGGGGCACCATTTACCTAAGCTTTAAGATTCAGAAGGGAGACCTGTAATATAAATAAGGAAAACCAAGTTAAAATTTTATCCTATCCACTACAGGAAGCTTTTGAGAGAAGGGATAATATATTAAGATTATATTGACAGCCGTGTGAAGGATGGATTGGAAAAAGGAAGAGACAGGATACAGGGAGATAAGTCGGAAAGGTACTACCCTAGTCTAGGCAAGAGGTGGTGAAGGCGTAGATAACGGTGATGGCAGTATGAATGGAGAAGAGGGAAAAGGAGTGATCTGAGATTTACTGCAGAGTGAGAATTGATAGGACTTGACAACTGATTACATTGTAGTGGAAGAGGGAAGGGAAGGAAAATGGAAGATTCAAAGATGACACCATGGTTTGGGAGCTAGATAACTGCAGGGATAACAGAACCATTCAAAGAAACAGAAGTTGGCAGGAAGGGGCTTGTTTGGTGGGAAGGTGATGAAGTTCAGTTTTGGGGCATGTGGAGTCTGAGATTCTTACTGGACACCAAGGTAGAAATATTCAGCAGCTTGAGGATATGAGGATGGAAATAGATTTGGGAATAATCTACATAATAGAAGATCAGTTTAAAACACAGTTGTGGGGATTTTCCACTTTGGAGGGTGAGTCAGGCAAGTTTAAACTGAATCTGAAAACTAAATATATCCTTTTAATCTCTTTTTTAAAAAAAATTGAACAAAACTCCAAGAATCTCCTATGGTTAATTCTGCTTCACTAACAGGCAGACATTTGTGAGAAGGGCCAGACCTAGAAGGAGGCAGCAGGGTATTTAATAAATACAGGGCTGGCCTTGGACCCATGCAGATCTAAGTTTAAGTCTTTCCTTTGATATCTACTGACTACAGGACCTTGAATTTATCTCTGGATCTTTATTTCCTCACATGGAAAATAAGGAGGTTGGACTGGATTACTTCTGAGGTAACTTCCATTTCTAAACCCAATTCTAAATCCCAAGAACAGCAGTACCCCAGTACCTGATTACCTCCATTCAGAAACAGTGCTAATATCTGTTTTTAATGGGGGGGGGGACTAAGCAGGAGGAAGCATATCTTCCACATGGAGGCAAGGTTGGGGAAGGAGATGTCAGAAGCTTCCATCTGTTCCCACCTCTTAGGATCACTGATTTAGAACCATCTAGTCCAGTGGTTCCCAAACTTTTTTGGCCTACCACCCCCTTTCCAGAAAAAATATTACTTAGCCCCCTGGAAATTAATTTTTTTTAAATTTTAATAGCAATTAATAGGAAAGATAAATGCACCTGTGACCATCACCACCAGGGGGTGGTAGCTCCCACTTTGGGAATCACTGATCTAGTCACTAGATTCTAGTGCAACTCCTGAATTTTACAGATGAAGAAACTGAAGCCCAGAGAGAAATGACTAGCCCAAGGTTGCTTCCTGAAGTACTGAACCCCTCCCTGCAGTGGCTGAACTTCTCCAAGAATAGAGGGAGAAGATGAATGTCTGGGCCACTTAAAAAGGGGATCCCATACAGCCTGCACCTCCACTCTCTAAGCACACAGGGTAGGAGTAAGAATTGAGTTCAAACTATTTTTTATCTCCAATCAGTTTGGTCTAATTGGATCTTTCAGCCTGGGTGCCTTACTGGGAGGTTCAGATGAGATAATATATAAAAGGCATTGCAAGTATTAAATCACTAAATGGGTTAACCTCTATTATTATTGTTGTTAGTGTTAATGGGGTAATGGGGTGTGCAGGGAGGACTAGCACTTCTGGTGTGACGGTTTGTGGAGACCTTTACAGGGTTACTCATCCACTTTTTGTGTCATTTGACTTGCATATGAATTGGATTTAAGCAAGGCAGAGTTTCACAAAGTTATCAGCCTCACTCTTTCTTCAGATTCATAGAAAGAAGTCCAGTGGCAAGAAATCAGTCGAGATACCAGCAATGGCCTAGGACGCAGTGGATGACATGGGCGTCTTTGAGGTCTGACCAGTCTCTAAGCACTCCACAGGCCTTGCTTCAGCCACCTTCATGGCTGTTGAAACAAATTATTCCCATATTCCAATTCCACCAGGGGAAGTCTTCATATGCTTGGGTTGGATATCCTCCTAACTTATTGATGAGTTTGAGTCCCATTGGTTGCCCTCAACCTCAGTCCAATTGCCAACAATTTTCAGGAATGTGGTTGCTGTGCATACTACAGCTTTTCAGAACCACAGGTGAGAGTTGGGTGACAAGGGATGATGGAGCTTGCATCCCAGAGCCACTCTCTTCTCTGAGTTTGCTGACCCTATGGAAGGGTATTAGCAGTGTCACTGAATATTTATAATTTGAGTGGCCTAACCGCTATCAGCAACACTAATCCCTGATACCCCTTAAATTTTCCTGAACCTGGCAGACTCCACTGATTTCCTTCCTGCATAGAGATGAGAGCCACAAAAGGCATTCCCCTCCATGTGTTCATCCCTACCACCTTCTCAACTCAGCCCCCCAGAATACTGCACACCCATCCCATTCTATGTCCTGATATATGGAACTGTGCTAACAATTCCTGATGTTTGGTCTGATATGGTCCAATAGCTAGGAAAGTTCCCTGGAGATTCTTGTAATTAATTCAACCCCCTTTTTCCTCTCTCATTCCCCAATAGCTGAAAGACCTTCTCTCTCCTAAGTTTAAGTTCAACTGTATAGTTGGTATAACAACAGCAATGCCACCATATAGGAAGGTCCAAACCTATATTTCACCAAAGTACAATTGCCATGCTCTGTTTTAAAAGCAGACATACTTATGTTGTGGGAGAAAAATGAATTTAGTGATTTAAGGCTTGCAGAACATTTTACATGTTTTATATCTGTATGCATTTATATGTTTTAACATTTTACTATGACATTTTAATCATATGAACCTCACAGTAACCTTATGAGGTAGATGCTAGCACAGTGCCACAATAACTCTTTTACTTTTTAATTTTTTTGAGAGAAATGTAATGCTTTATTTTTTGGATTTTATTTAATTGATTAAGAAAAATTTTCCATGATTACATGATTCATGTTCTTTCCCTTCTCTCTTCCCACCCCCTCCTGTAGCCAAGACGCAATTCCACTGGGTTTTACATGTGTCACTGATCAGGACCTATTTCCACATTGTTGATATTTGCACTAGGGTGATTGACAATAACTCTTTTTTAAGGAAATATATAGCATAAAAAACCCCTGTACCCAGCATTTGATTATCAAAAAATAACACGCTCATTTTTTAAAAACTTAGTGAAGTTATTTCCCAAGCCAATTTGGTCATAGGTTAGCTTGGGGGAGATAGAGGATAACACTATCTCCCTGGTGATAAAAGGTAATTTGAAGAATTTGGGACAATAGATTAATTTAAATCTATTTCTGTGCCCCAAATTACCACTTGTAATAAGCATAGTGATGTATACATAATTTCATCTTTAGTATTTTGAGAAAAAAATGTACCACATTGTAATAGTTTATTGATAGAGCCTCATTTCCAGTAATGTGGAACAGCAGAGTTCCTTCAGCAAAGTTAAGTTTAGGAAACACTCTACAAGGAATGAAGAGAAAACTAGGAAAGATCCCAAGGGAATCATTAAATATTATTAAAAGGATAGGATAATTAGCTGCTGAGAAAAAGCAATTGGGTTTGTTTAGTTTAGAAAAAAGAAAAATAGAGAAGTAAGCTAATAATTGTTTCAGAGACTGTGAAGGACAATTCTAGGAAGGACTGTGGTTAGCTATTCTCCATCTCCAATAAGTATAGGATCAAGACCAAGATTTAATTTGCATGTGAAAAAAGAAATTCTTGAACTGAAGTATCCAGGGCACTGGACATGGCTGCAAAAGGAAATTCTAGAGTCTTTGCTGGAAAACCTTAAGATTCAGAAAGTTCTCCCATTGTTTTCCAGTATCTATAATGAAGTAGGGAAGCTAGGTGGGGCAGTGGATAGAATGCCAGACCTGGATTTAGAAAGTCTCATCTTGAGTTTGAACCTAGCCTCAAACACTTACTAGTTTTATGACCCTGGGCAAGTCACCTAATCTTTGGGGTACAAATCCAGCAATGGTTTGGCTGGATCAAAGGGCAGGCAGTCTTTTAGAGCTCTTTGGGCATAGTTCCAAATTGCCATCCAGAATGGTTGGATCAGATCTACCAGCAATGCATCAATGTCCCAGTTTTGCCACATCCCCTCCAACATTCATTACTCTCCCCTTCTTTCATTTTAGCTAATCTGCTGTGATAATTAGATTAAGTCTACACTGCCCATCTTTAGATTTAATCCCCAAAGGTGAGAACACCTCTAATTCTGGGAGGTCCATAACCCATGTGTGCTAGAGTGAGGGACGAATCAGAATCAACTGACCCGCCCACTAGGCGGTCTATGAGAATTGTCTATTGTGATTGGTCATGCAACTTAGGAGGGAGGAACAGGAAGTGACGCATAAGTGACCCCTTTAAAAGGAAAAGGTCCTCAGTCAGATGAGGTCTTTGGTGGAAGAGAGCATCTGGTGAGGACCTCTTCTGGTTCATGGAGGAGTGTTGGAATGCTGAGACTCTGGTGGGACCTCTGACTGCTTCCCTTTGAATTGTCATATGGGTAAGTTAGGCTGACTCTCTTTCTCTTCCCTTGGCATTTCTGGAGGCTCTACCTTCAGGGAGGCCTCTCTTGCCTCTCTAATTGTAAAAGGCCTTGTGGCTAGAAGTCTTGTTTAATTAATCTCTGTGCCTCTCTGCTGGACCTCTAAATTCTTACCTGGTCCGGATCTCTGGTCCAGGCCAGAGTTTCTTTCTCTCAATTTCCCTACCTTCAACCTTCCTAATTGTAAATAAACTTCAATAAAAGTCCATTTTGATTGGGGCAGCTGGGTAGCTCAGTGGAGTGAGAGTCAGGCCTAGAGACAGGAGGTCCTAGGTTCAAATCCAGCTTCAGCCACTTCCCAGCTGTGTGACCCTGGGCAAGTCACTTGACCCCCATTGCCACCCTTACCAATCTTCCACTTATGAGACAATACACCAAAGTACAAGGGTTTAAAAAAAAAGTCCATTTTGACTTTAGATTATTCTTAATTGAGTATTGATAATAGTTCAATCCTCTGGCGATCATCTTTTAATATACTGAACCCATAAAACTCCTTTTTCACCCTTTCATTGCTAGGTGTGAGGTGATACATCAGAGTTGTTTTGATTTGCATTTCTCTAATTATTAGAGAACACTTTCTCATGTGCTTATTGATACTTTTGATTTCTTTATCTGAAAATTGCCTATTCATGTCCCTTGCCCATTTATCAATTGGGGAATGGCTTGATTTTTTATACAATTGATTTAGCTCCTTGTATATTTGAGTAATTAGACCCCTGTCAGAGTTTTTTTGTTATAAAGATTTTTTTCCCAGTTTGTTGTTTCCCTTTTGAGTTTGGTTGCATTGTTTTTGTTTGTATAAAACCTTTTTAATTTAACATAATCAAAATTATTTATTTTACATTTTGTAGTTTTCTTTAATTCCCTTTTATTTATTTTAAATAGTGTTAATAGATTGGTAAATCAGAAGATTACAACAGCTTAAATTTACGCATATTTTTTTGTCCAAGTGGTTTTTTTATTTTTTTGTTTGTTTGTAGAAAAGCTTGAGAGATATATGCCAGATTAGTGTTAGAAAAGTTTAGATCTGGATGAATAGCTGGCCCAAAGAATAGCCATTAATATTTTGGTGTAAACTTGGAAGAAGGCTTCCAGTGGATTGCCTTAGAGACTTATTCTTGGCTCTGTTTTTATTAATGTTTTATCAATGATGTGGAAGAAGACCTAGATAGAATGCTAACCAAATCGGCAAATTACACAGGGCTATGAAGGATATAGAACATTTGATGACAATGCCAGGAACAAAAAAAAAAAAAAAAAAAAAAATTTGCAAGGCTAAAACCCCAGGCTTAATCTAGTCCTATCTTCAGAGTATAAGTTTAAAGCTGAAAGGGGCATTCGGCACTATCTAATCTAACTCCCTTACTGTGCAGGTGAAGAAACTAAAGCCCAGCGATGGTGAGAGATATCCCTAAAAGACACACTAGCAACAAGTAATAGGGTTTAACCCAGATTCTCTGATTCTGAATCCAAAACTTTGCTCTGTATTTTTGTTGTTGTTTTTTCATTTCAGTCATGTCTGACTCTTCATGGCCCCCTTTTGGGGTTTTCTTTCTTTTTTTTTTTTTTTTTAAACTCTTACCTTCCATCTTAGACTCAATACTGTGTATTGGTTCTAAGGCAGAAGAGTGGTAAGGGCTAGGCAATGGGAGTTAAATGACTTGCCCAGGGTCACACAGCTGGGAAATGTCTGAGATCAGATTTGAACCCAGGACCTCCCCTCTCTGTGCCTGGCTCTCAATCCACTGGGCCATCTAGCTGCCCTTCCTTTTGGAGTTTTCTTGGGAAAGATACTGGAATGGTTTGCCATTTCCTTCTCCAACTCATTATACAGAGGTAAACAGGGTTAAGTGACTTACCCAGGGTCCCACAACTAATAGTGTCTGAGGCCAGATTTTAACTCAGTTCTTCCTGACTCCAGGCCTGGTGCTGTATCTACTGGGTCACCCAGTTGCCCTTTTCATTTAAAAGGAATCAATGTACAGTCTCATGGTTCAAATCAATAATTTTACCAATATATGATGAGAAAGTTGTGACAAGAGAGCAATTTATCTCAAAAAGCTGTGGTAGTGGGCAGCAAATACAATATGTATCAACTGAGTGAGATAACAGAGAAAGAAGTAAATGTCAAGATTAGGTGACATTGAGGAGAACAGGTTTCCAGGATTAGGGAGCTGCTAATATTGCTGTGCTTTGTTCCAGCCATCTCTGGAGAACTGGGCTCATTTTTGATGGCAGGAAGGGCATTGCTAAATGGGAGAGTGTCCAGAGGAGGGTGACTTGGGTGATGAAGAACTTTGAAATGACTACATGGGAGAATTGACTAAAGGGACTAGAGACATGTTTAGCCTAGAGAAGAAAAAAACTGAGGGAGATGATACCTCTTTGCCTCCAAAGACAAATCAAGTCAACAAGCATTTATTAAGTACCAAAAGTCTGCCAGGCACTGTACACTAGGGAAACCATAAAAGCAAAAATGGTCCATGCCTTCAGGAATTTACAAGCTAATGATGGGGAAGGGGAGAGATAATATGCTAACAACTCTGTACCAATAAGCTACACACAGGATTAATTAGGGATAGTCTCAGAGGGAAGGCACTAACATTAAAGAAGACCAGGGAAGGCTTCTTGCATAAGGAGGAATTTTGGCTGAGACTTGAAGAAAGCCAGGAGAGATGGGTGATGATGGAGAGAATTTAGGGAATAGGGGAATCAAATAAAAATTCAGTCCTGGAATAGTATGTCATATGAGAGGAATGGCAAGGAGGTCACTTACTGGATCATAGACTCACAAAGGGAATAAGGTACTGGAAAGGGTGAAAGGGCCAGGTAATGACAACTTTTAAATGCCAAATAGAAGAGTTTCTATTTAATCCTAGAAGAAATAGAGAGCCACTGGATTTTATTAAGGAGGGGAATGAAATGGTGAAACCTGAGCTTTAGGATGATAAACTGAGTGCAGACTGGAATGAGGAGCGAGAGGAAGCAGGGAGGTCAATCAGAAGGCTCTTGCAGTAGTCCTGGCATAGGTGATGAGGACCCACATGAAGTTGGTGGCTGTGACAGAAGAGAGAAATAAGGTGTATACAAGAGGATATAGGTAAAATTGGCAAAAGTCTGAAGGGTCATCATGTGGAGTAGATGTTTAGATTTATGCTGCTTAACTCCAACTAGAAAAAGTGAGTATAGGTCACAGAGAAGCTGAATTGGGTTTGGTGTCAGAGGAAATAGTGGAAAGAGAAGAAAAAAATATTTTTAAGTGTCTCTTATGTCCCAGACACTTGCTAAACACTTCACAGATATTTTCTCATTTCTTCCTCACAATGATTCTGAGAGTTGGATACTATTATAATCCCTGTTTTAACGGTCAAGGAAATGGAGGCAGACAGTGATTAAATGAGTGGGTCAGGATCACAATGCAACTAGTAGGTGTCTGAGGCAGAATCTGAATTTAGGTCTTCCCAATTCTAATCTCTCTTGACTTTCTCCATTGTTCCTTCTGCCAAGGTAATGAGTTTCTTCTTGCCAAGTGTCTTCAAGCAAGGGCTAACAGTGGCATTGTAGAAGAGATTTTTTGTTCAGTCCTTGATTGGACAAGTTTGCTTTTGAGGTTCTTTCCAAGGCTGAAATTTTTATGATCTGTAAGTATTATTATTTGGCATGGCATTTTCTCAATTAATGCATACTCTAATGTTAAACAGCATCCAAGTTTCCACAAACCAGTTGTTTAATAACTCATTCAATTATTTTATTAAAGAGCAATATCAACATGAGGCAGCTAAGTGACACAGTGGATAGAGTGCTGGGACTGGAGTCAGGAAGATTCATCTTCCTGAGTTGAAATCCAGCCTCAAATACTAGCTTTGTGACACAGGGCAAGCCATTTTACTCTGTTTTCCTCAATTCCTCATCTTGTAAAACAAACTGAAGAAAGAAATGGCAAATCATTGCCAAGAAAACCCCAAATGGGGTCATGAGGAGTTGGATATGACCAAAGAATGACCAAAACAATATCAAACTTACTTATTTCTCATTGTTTATCCCCCTTTAAAATTCTTCTTTTTTTTGTTTTTTTTTTTGAAATCTCATCTTCTCACACTCTCAGACTGTATTTCTGACCTCAGCCAGTTTGCCTCTCTTTAGGTAGCCTAGTAGCCTTCTTCTCCTGGGAAGTTTGCTATACTGATGCTAATTATCACCAACATTCTATTGCCTAAAGCCCTACAATTCCTATTAAGTTCACAATTAAATTAAATTAAATTCACAATTATTACAATAACAATTAAGTTCACAATTCCTGGACTCAAATGATCCACCAGCTTCAGCCTTCCAGAGTAGAAGGGAAAGACATGAGTGTACTACTGTGCCCAGACTTTCCTACTTTTTGAAAAATGTACAAACTTTGTCCACATTTAGTTTTCTGATATCACTGAATGTCTCTTTAATTTGCCAAAATTTGTGCTCAATGGTTCCAAATCACATGTATAAGCCTTTTTAACATTAAAGAAAATGTGTCCTTCTGTCTAGAAAGGGTTAATACAAAATAATTGACTAAACTTGTCCATTTTCACTGTGATATGTTGGTGTTTCATAGGTATCCTGAATTGAGAAGACTTCATGGAGAAGCAGAAGAGTTGGCCAGGAAGACCCTGATTCAAATCCCACCTCTGACACAAATTGAGCAAATCACTTCATTAATTAGTATTCTAGGCAGTTTTTTAAGACTAGATTATGCTGTCTTCAACTGGCAAAAAGATTTTCCTAACCCTAGAGTTCTCTATATTAATAAAATCACTGATTCAGTCTTTTATTATACAGTCCTTGGTATAGGAGCCAGAGAAGGAGTGGCTGACAGTTGGTGACAATTACTGGCAGTTGAGAGACCAGAGAGGATTCTGGGAAATTCTCTGGTGGAGGAAGGAGGAGAAGGACTTCCGGCAGAGGACTAGGAGGAGAGAGGAGGAGGACATCCCAGCTCAGATCCAGTCCTGAGGGCTTCCTGAGGATCTTCTTTGGAAACTGAAACCCTGATTCCCTGGTGAAAGTCATTCCATCACATCTCACCCAGCAAGACTTCAATCAAAATTGTAGTAATAAAGAGAGCCAGAAACCAATGTTATGATAGAAAAGGGAGATAGAGAGATAGTCTATATGGTGAGACTCTCTTCTAGCTTTCCCCTCCCACTAATTATACACTGGGAGACTTTCAGGGGGTGTCACCCCAAAACTGAGTGACCTGGATGGCTGTGCCACCCCATAGGAGTTGGGGGCAAGGCTTCCCTTTAAGATGAGGTATGTGGTACCCCAATCTAATTCTGGATGAGGGAGGGGTTCACACAAATCTCCCCCAAGGTCAGTCAACTTCACAGCGGGTGGTCCAGCTCCAAGATGGAGGCAGCTAGACCAAGCTGTGGTTCCCCTCTCCCTTGTTGTCTCTCAGGCACGCTGGAACACTATCTGACTAATAAATGGCTTTTATTATTTCACAATTTAGGGGTTGGGGAAGGGGTGAGGGGCAGAGGAATTTTGGGGTGCCCTCTTCTCTATTTCTATGAGTTCCATTACTTGAGTGGGAACCTTTGGGGTTCCTTCTCCTAAGCTTCTTCCCCTGCCCCTTCTCCTTCTGTTTCTATTTCTAGTTTTCTGTTTCTATCCTTTTTCTATAATTGTAAGTTTTAACTGAAAAGGGGTCTTTTAGCAAGGTTGGGTAATGGGTGAAGGAGACTAAGAGATTGCTCCCAAAATGGAATCCAAAAACTTAGCTGGCTCATTGGTTGAAGTCTTGATGGGTGAGAAACAATGGAATGCCATTCACCAGGGAATTAGGGTTTCAATTTCCAAAAAAGATCCTCAGGAAAACCCTCAGGACTGGATCCGAGCTGGGATGTCCTCTTCCTCTCTCCTCCCAGTCCTCCACTGGAAGCCCTTCTCCACCTTCCTCCTCTGGAGAATTTCCCAGAATCCTCTCTGGTCTCTCAACTGCCAGCAACTGTCATCCATTTCTTCTCTGGCTCCTTTTGTCCCATCCCCCTTGCACAAATCCCATCCTTACAGTAGGAAAAAGCTGATGGAAGTGAATCTGAAGAGAGCTTTGAAAACTGGGATATGGCATAAGATTTTGATGGAGTACTACTATGACATAAGAAATGATGAGCTAATTTTAAAAATATAGAAAGTACTACATGAAATTTTGAAGAACGAAATAAGCAAAACCAAGAGAATGAACAGCAACTGAAACATTCTTTGAAGAATGACCTGTGTATGTCCATCTCCAGAGAAAGAATTGATAAATAGAAACAAACAAGACATAGTTTGAGATAGATAGATATAGATATAGATATATGTATATATTTGTCAAATGATACCTTCTCTAATGGGGGAGGGGAGGGAAGGAGATACCTGGGAACTTTAAGGTAAGATACAAATAAATAAATTAAAAAAGAGAAAATGGAGTGGAATATGTTCAGAGAATGTCATAGAATAGAGGAATAAAATAGAAATAGGTATTAGAAAATGGAAATTGTACTGAAAGGATGAGAAAGTAGAACAGGAGAGCGTCTCATTAAGTTAAGATTTTTAAAAGTCAGAAATAAAAGTGGATAGAAAAATTGTTGCTCTGTAACTGAAACTAATCTGAGCATAAATATGTGATATTTATCTTGGTTGGTTTGGTTTTCCTACATTAGGAGTCTGCAACTGCTATTCCTGGAAAGGGAAATATCTGGTATCTGTTGATGAGAGAAAATAAATAACCATGTGTGATGGAGCTCTTCATTGCTCCTAGTCTTCCTAAATTTAGGCTATTATTATTGCACATGAATATGAATGTCACTAAATCCTTTTGCAAACATTCAGAACTGTAGGATGTTCAAGTTGGCCTGGACCTCAGAGAGCTAATCCAAACTCCTCTTTTTCTAGATGAGACAACTGAGGACAAGAGAGGCTAAATGATATGTCTACACTGGTCATATAGGCAGTTAGTGACAAAGCTAGAACTGAGGTTTCATTACTTCTGGATCAGTACTCCCTTCACTATATGCAGTCAAACATATATTTATTAGATACCTAGTATATGTAGTATGCCATGCTAATCCTTAAGGAAGATATAAATATCAAGAAAGCATGGTCTTTATCTTTAAGGATCCTGCAACTTAGTTGATGGAATGAGACAGGTACATTTAGAAATAGGATACAGATTAGAACAGATTATATGACAAATGCAAAGTGGTAGGAGAGAGTCGCTGATTGGTGGGACCAGAAATAAAATTCATGGAGCAGTTAGCATTTAAGTTGGATAATGAAAGCAATGTTTGTCGAAAGGAGGAGATGGGAGAGAAGATTAAGCCTTCTTAAGGGGATGGCTAGAATAAAAGTATAAAACCGGAGAAATATAGGATGTGTTTAGAAGACTAGTACCCAGAGTTCCTGACTCCTGATCTAGAGTTTGAATAAGATTCTCAGATATAACAACATTTTCCTTGATGTTTAATATTATAATTCTTCATCATTTATTTTGTGTATGTGTGAATATGTGTGAATATGTGTGTAAATATATACATATATTTAAAAATCTCTCCAAGTACATTGTAAATGAGGGCAAGGTAATTGAAGGGATCACCTTAGAGGCTTGTTTTGACCCCGTATATCCCCTTCTGTGCCCCATAAAATTGTGAGGATTGGACCATGACACAGGCTCCAATGGGATGGCTCCCATTACCCTGGTCCTATAATTCTATTCTATGTTTTCTTATCCAGAAATTGACTAGCACAGAATTCAACATGGAGCAGATGCTCAATAAATACCTAAGACAGCTAGATAATGCAATGGACCTGACCTGGAGTCAGGAAGGCTTGAATTCAAAGGTGGGCTCTTACACTTACTAGCTGTATGTCCTGGAGCAAGTCACTTCGCCCTGTTTACCTCAGTTTCCTCACTTGTAAAGTGAGCTGGAGAAGGAAGTGGGAAACCACTTTAGTATCTTTATCAAGAAAACCCCAATGGGTCATGAAGAGTGGGACACGAATGAAATAATTCAATAAAAGGAAAGAGAGGGACTGAACAGAACCTGGCCACTACTCACAGCCCTCCACATTTTAAAAACTTTATCCCTTGAAATCCATGGGGAGAAAGAAGGGAGGATTAAGGTTTGAAAGAGTTCAATTGTTAGGAATCAAACAGAAGCACAAGAGGGCCATTCATTACTTTGAAAGACTAACCTCCCCTCTCCTAACTTAGCTCAGCCAAGGCTGTGAACAGTCCCTGTCCTGAGTCCCCAGGGTATTAGTTCATGGTCACAGGAGGTTAGAAGGGAGAAGGAGCAATCACCTAGTCCAGTCACCTTATTTTATAGCTCAAAGCCTTGAAGCACTGCAATGGAGACACAATGCTCAGGAACTCCACAGCTTTTGACTGTCTTTTGTTCAGATATTTTAGATGAGCGCAATTCCTCTTTCCATAGAATTGTTAGTTAGTTTACCTTTACATACTACACCAAGAACTGGTCAATTCACTGAAAACAATATATTAAAAAAGAGTTTTAAGATTCTGATTTTGCGTAGACCTAAAAAGTAGTTGTTTTAGTTGCACATTTTCTCATCAGTTAATGTTAGGGTCACATTAGAACATACAGAATTTCAAAAAGTGACCCCATCTTTTTTTTCCCTTTAGGATCATAGACAGGAGATAGAAGAGGCTAAGAGGTTTAAGAGGTCATCTCATCCAAGAATTTAATTTTACAGAATGAGGCAATTCAGGCCTAAAAGAGTGAAGTGTCCAAGGTCACACAGCTAGTAAAGAAATAGGAAAACTAAGATCCCAGTCTGGGATATCTGATCCAGAATCCAGAGATCTTCTCACTTTGCCATGATGTATCTCTTCTGGTGCTGCCTTCAAGTTCCTTTTCTTTCTTTGCTGAATTCAGTGAAAAACAATTTTTAAAAAAAGTTGCATAAGTTGATTAGTGATGTATACCACTACAGAAACCTGACCCCGGAACTGAGCATTTTTAATCCACCTGTTCTTCATGGGTATAAAGCCCACCTTTCAGAAAAGCACATCAGAAAGGTGAGCTAAAAAGAACTGGGTCATTTAATTTAATTAAATGTAATTAAAAAGAGGATGTAATCCTGCCTGGAGCTGACTTAAGTGCTCCACTAAAGGGCAGAGAGAAGAATGTAAATAGAGATAAATTGTAGGCACTTTGGTTATTGGAACAGTAATTACTCTGCTTATAAATTCTATTTAAAATTGGCTTAAAGTTGGCTTGAAGGGCCCTGAGGGGCCCGTCTCAAAGAAAGGTCTTTCCTTCTCTCTTAAGGAGATTTTTCTGGTGTGGAAAATAGTCCAAAGGCACAGAGGGGTGAAGGGTTTGGAATGGGGGTGGGGTGCACCAGACTAAGCTCATTTCCTTTTTTTTTTTTTTTTGATAGAGTAATTACACTGGTAGTCTAGAGGGATATTTTGCACTGAGTATACTTAAAATTCAGCAGAGTGCTTGACAGTTTCTCACGCTCTTCTTATGGATAAGATGAAGATAGGTGGGCTACCCGATGTTAGTTAGATTTAAGTGGATTTGGAAGTGGTTGAGTGACTGGACCAAAAGAAAAAATTTAATGGATCTTCATCAACTTAGAAGGAGGTCTTTAGTAGATCCCCAGGGACCCATCTTTGGCCCTTTGCCATTCAACTTCTGCTTCTCCTTTTTAATCAATAACAGTGCCTTTGACAAGGAGTTGAAGACAGATTTTTATCAAAAACAAAGCAGGTAGGGATATCAAACATGTCAAGTGACATAACCCTGATATACAAACTAGTTAAAGCCAGATTTGAATGAGATGGAATAAAATAGGGATAAATGTCAAGTTCTACATATGTTCAAAAAATTCAGTTTCACAAATATAAAAGGATATGGAAATAGGGCTAGACAAGAGTCCTTGTGAAACAATATAGAGAAGGTTTTGGTGGCCTACAAATAAAATATAACCTGAACAGTATGATCCAGCAGTCAAAAAATCTAATGATATCCATCCTAGACTGTACAAGGAAAGGAATACTTTACATATGCTGGAGCCAGTTTGAACTGGCTTATAAAAGCCAATTGTTAAATTTTTAGTCTGAGCCATTTATACCTCAGAAATTAGTAAAACTTACAAATTGGTTTTTGCTTTATTGGTTTGTTGATTGTCTATACTTAAGAAAACAACAAAGAAAAGGTACAGAATGCAGATTTAGCTTAAAAGTGAGTCCTGTGAATATTTTTCTCCCTGGGGAGCTGGTTACTAAATATTTGCCAGCACACCACTTGGCATAGTGTCCACAATGATAGGGCTAATAGTTCTAATCCAAGGTGAAGACTGGGGATTCCTTTGCTAACACCTTATTTTGAGTAGTCATAGATAATCTGGAAAGGATGCAGAAGAAACCTATCAAGATAATGAGAGTAAGGGAGATCATGACATATGAGGATTGAGTAAAAGAACTGCAGATGGTGAGGCTAGAAAAGAGAAGACTTTCTTAGAGTATCTGAGGAGCTGTTATGAGGAGGGGAGAATAGATCTGTTCTACTTGATTCCAGAAAGGAGAATTAGAGACAAGAGTTGGGGAAAGTTGTAGAGAGACAGGTTTTGGTCCAGTACAAGAAGAAACTATCTAATAGTTAGAACCATCCAAAAGCCAAATAGGTTCTTCTGGGAGGTAGTAGATACCCATCCTTTGAAGATCTTGAAGGAGATCCTGAATGCCCGCTTGTAGAAATGATTCTTACTCAAGTATGAGCTTAACTGGATTGCCCTTTGTTCCTACCAGGGCTTAAATTTTTTCATCTCTAGTTCATATGTAGTTAAGCATCTGTCTATCTATATCTTTAACTTGATCTATGGCAATATCTATTTATATCTCAATATATGAATCTATATTCTATCATACTTAGCTCCGTCAGGGCTTGAGTGATATGTATCCTGAGTTTTTCAGTAAAATCTTGATTTTAAGAAAGCAAACCATACTTTTTTTTAGATCTTTATTTTATTAATTAATTTGGAACATTTTCCCATGGTTATAGGATTCATGTTCTATCCCTCCCCTCTTTCCACCCCCTCCCATAGCCGACGCACAATTCCATTGGGTTTTACATGTGTCATTGATCAAGACCTATTTCCATATTATTGATATTTGTACTCTCTACTAGCAACAATGCAATGATCCAGGACAACTCTGAGGAACTTATAAGAAAGAACGCTATTCACATTCAGAGGAAGAACTGTGGGAGTAGAAACACAGAAGAAAAACAACTGTCTGGTCACATGGATTGCTGGGGATATTATTGAGGATATTGACTCAAACCATACTTTTAAAGAAGCTTTGCAAAAGGAATATCCTTTGTCAGAGCAGGTGACATTGGTCTTGGCTTGGAAAATGTAGTTCCAGTAGCTGTCTCAGGTCAGGTTTGGAATTGACTCTGACCTACTGACCTCACAGGAAAAGAAGGCACTTTGAAAAGTATAAAGTGCTACTTATGCCCTGGATACTATTATTCCAAGGAAGCCACCAAAACCTTAATCAGTCATTGAGCTTCTATTAATGCTTTCTGTGTGTTGGGGGCAGCGAGGTGGCAGCAGTGTGGACTTGGAGTCAGAAAGATTTAGTTCAAATCTGGCCTAAGACATTTATTAACTTTGTGACCTTGAGTAAGTCACTTAACCTCTATTTGCTTTAGTTCCTCATTTGTAAAATGGGGATGCACGGAAGAAGGAATTTATAAACCACTCCAGTATCTTTGCCAAGAAAACCCTACAGAACAATAACAACAAAAAAGATAATGATAAATATTGGAAAGGGGTGTGAGAAAACTAGGGCACTGATACATAATGGGTAGAGTTGTGAACTGATACAACCATTCTGGAGAACAGTTCTTTTTTTAAATGTTTAATATTTATTTTTTAGAAAAGTTAACCTGGTTACATGATTCATGCTCTTACTTTCCCCTTCATCCCACGAACTCCCCCCTCCAATAGCCAGTGCACATTTCCACTGGTTCTACCATGTGTCATCAATCAAGACCTATTTCCAAATTGTTGATAGTTGCATTGGTGTGGTAGTTTCGAGTCTACATCCCCAATCATGTCTGCCTCCACCCATGTGTTCAAGCAGTTCCTTTTCTTCTGTGTTTCCACTCCTGCACTTCTTCCTCTGAATGTGGGTAGCATTCTTTTCCATAAATCCCTCAGAATTGTCCTGGGTCATTGCATTGCTGCTAGTACAGAAGTCCATTACATTTTATTTTACCACAGTGTATTGGTCTCTGTGTACAATGTTCTTCTGGCTCTGCTATGTATGCACCAAATGGCATAGCATTCAAATTCCTAAAGGAGAAACTGGCAGAGCTCAAGAAGGAAATAGATAGTAAAACCATACTAGGGGGCAGCTGGGTAGCTCAATGGATTGAGAGCCAGGCCTAGAGACGGGAGGTCCTTGGTTCAAATCCGGCCTCAGACACTTCCCAGCTGTGTGACCCTGGGCAAGTCACTTGACCCCCATTGCCTACCCTTACCACTCTTCTACCTATAAGTCAATACACAGAAGTTAAGGGTTTAAAATAAAAAAAAATTAAAAAAAAACATACTAGTGGGAGATCTAAATATTCCTCTTTCAGATCTAGATAAATCAAACCAAAAAATAAATAAGAAAGAGATAAGAGAGATGAATGAAGTCCTAGAAAAATTAGATTTAATAGATATGTGGAGAAAAATAAATAGGGACAAAAAGGAATACACCTTCTTTTCAGCTGCACATGATATATTCACAAAGATTTAACATGTACTAGGGCATAGAAACATTGCAAACAAATGCAAAAGAGCAGAAATAATAAATGTAACCTTCTCAGATCATAATGCAATAAAAATAATAATTAGTAAGGGCACCTGGACAGACAAATAAAAAACCAATTGGAAATTAAATAATATGATTCTCCAAAACCAGTTAGTCAAAGAAGAAATTATAGAAACAATCAACAATTTCATTGAAGAGAATGACAATGATGAGACATCCTACCAAACTCTGTGGGATGCAGATAAGGCAGTACTTTGGGGGGGGGTGGAATTTATATCCTTGAGTGCATATATTAACAAATTAGGGAGGGCAGAGACTAATGAATTGGGCATGCAACTTAAAAAACTAGAAAGTGAGCAAATTAGAAATCCCCAGATGAAAACTAAATTAGAAATACTAAAAATCAAGGGAGAAACTAATAAAATTGAAAGCAAAAGAACTATTGAATTAATAAATAAGACTAGAAGCTGGTATTTTGAAAAAACAGATAAAATAGACAAAGTACTGGTCAATGTAATAAAAAAAGGGAGAGAAGAAAACCAAATTGACAGTATCAAAGATGAAAAAGGAGACCTCACCTCTAATGAAGAGGAAATTAAGGCAATCATTAAAAACTATTTCACCCAATTATATGGCAATAAATATAGCAATCTAGGTGATATGGATGAATATTTACAAAAATATAAATTGCCTAGATTAACAGCAGAAGAAATACAATACCTAAATAATCCCATATCAGAAAAAGAAATTGAACAAGCCATCAAAGAACTCCCTAAGAAAAAATCACCAGGGCCTGATGGATTCACAAGTGAATTGTATCAAACATTCAAATGAAGACTGAAACATTGCATTTTACACTTTATTCCCTACATAAATTTTTCTCCAGCGTAAGTGGTATGTGCCTTCTTTCACAACATGATGAACATGGGAATATGTACTGTATGATGACACATGTACCACCCATATCATATTAACCTACCATCTTGGGGTAAAGAAGGGGGTAAAAGAATGAGACATAGATTTTTGGACATAGCTAATTCGAGGACTTGTTTTTCTTTGATAAGAACATTTATTATAATTTATTACATATTTATAAAAAAGCATCACAAAATGTCAGAAAAAGATCATTGAAAATTGTATTGACATATAATCTATAGAAAAGGAAAAATAAAAAAAAGAGAACCCCATAGACATGGGGCCACATAGAGTTGTACATGACAGAATGCCTAGAAAACAACAACAGCAAGGTATCATGTACTTTGCTAGAGGCCAGAGATACAAAGGCTCAGATGGGGAAGAAAAATTGCTTATCTCTGTACATTCTGCATGACCTCTAGGAGAAGATCAGATTATGGAGGGTGGAGACTGCTTTTCAGATTGTCTTTGTATCCCCAACACTTGGTGTGGTGCCTTCTATATAGCAGACATTATTTCTGCAAAAGAATTAGACCCCCAATTTACAGATGAAGATACTAAAGCTAGAGAGGAGAAACAACCTTCCAAAGATTATATAAACATTAAAAATAATAGCATATTAATTAGAAGAGCAGGGTGTATAAGAATGCCCTTTTCAAATTTGCACTTAACTATTTCTCTTGTGAAGATTTTTCTTTCCAATTTAGAAGTAAATCAGAGGACCTGGTTTCAAATCTTTCCCCTGGTTTACTTCCTCCTATATCACTCTGGGTTTTGGTTTACCCATCTATAAACTGAACGAGTTAGACTAGATCATCTCTGATGTCCTTTTCATCTTCAGAAGACCTATGATCCTAATACCTAAATGTTTCTTCATCATTGTTCATCATGGAAGGAAATGAATGGTATCCTGTGTTCTTTTCAGTTGACTGACCCAGCATACGCTTTATTTTTGTTTTTCTAAAATCTAAGGGAAGCTTTTCTGCCAGGAACCTCAGAGTAGAACACCAATTTCCATATCTGAGAGGCTCTTCCCAATTCTGCTTTGTAGGGGATTTCCCTCTTTTGACTGCTGTTGTTGCAAAATGATGAAATGATTGACATTAGAAATTCTGCCTTCATGGTGCCAGCTACCATGACATCTCTGAAAATATGAATCTCCAAGATTGTACCAGGGTACAAATTGTTAATTAAAACAATATGGCCTCAGATCCTGAATTCTTGTGCCAGAAACACACCCAGACATATTGAAGTTATCAAGAGTGATGTTTAGTGGTGTCTGGCATGCCTTGCAATCAATTTCAGTGTGAAACATGGACGGACAGACATGAAGCTTAAAATAAAAGAGGCAGTGTCATTCTTTCCTCCTTTGTAGTATTCTACAAAGAGTTGGGATCACTAAGGAGAGGCAATGGAATGAGGACAGCTTGGCTTTCTCATTCTTCCATTAAAGGCTGCTCTGGGGCAGGAAATAATGAGCCTTGGCACTACTTAGAACTGTCTAATTAACACCAGTTATTGTTCTGCAGAAACATATTGTTTTGGAGATGTGTAAACATGAATAAATATAAACCAGATTCAGAACATGTGTTCCTAAGTACTCTCCTCATTAGGAAAGGTTGTGTGTGTGCTTTTCTAATATGCTCTGGCATACCTTTTAAGATGACCCTATTGTTCACAGAAAGCTTTTGTAATCGGAGAGCTGTAACGTTTCTTGGCTACATCATGGAAATTGTTTTAATGAAAATATAGTCCTGCATCTAATTACATGGTTTAAAAAACCTTTTCCTCTAAATGAATACCACAGGAATACTTTATAAATTGAATGGTGTTCAACCTCCAATAAAAAGACATGATGTTTCTTGATTCCAAGTCTGCGGGGATATTCATTCATAGTTTATAGTATTATAATATGAAATCATTGGAAGAAGTTGAAAATAACTATTGTGTTCCCTGTTCATCAGCTAGTGGACCAGAATTTTCAGTGCTGTTGCATTGACATTCATATCAAATAGAACCTTTTAAAATTGTCTGATCACAGATGCTTCTAGTCATTGCTGCTTTCTTGCTCATGTTGCTGGTTTTCCATTCAGACCACTATGTGGCAGAAGCTCAACATGTATGTCATTCTAATTTCCTATCCAATTGGAACTCAACACTGATGGCTATTTTACATTTAGCTGATAGCAGGCAATCATGGATTATATCTTTCCCAGAGAAGAATCAATTTGTCAAGTAAAAAAAAAGTAAACAAAGGGATTGTGTATTTATGTGTGTTATAACAAACAAATCTAACTTCAACAGAAATGAAAGTCAAGGAGACAAAATTGTCTGGTTTGGAAAATAAATGAGCTAAAAATATCCAGTTAAAGGAAAACAGTATCTCAAGACATCAGAATACTGATCAATACAGTGAGCAATCAAGCCTTCAGATGACTGATGTATGAAGTATGCTTTCCTCCTCTTAGCGGAGATGTGGTAGAATCTAGGTGTGGAATGGGGCATATGTTGTTAGACCCAGCTAAAGAGTTCATTTGTTTTGCTTTGCTGGATTTTGTTATAAGATCAAATTTTGTTGAATTTAGGTGTGTGTGTGTGTGTGTGTTGGGGAGTCATTGGGAAATGATAACAGTGTTGAAAAAATATTACTAAAACATTTATTTGCAAGAACTTCTATGGACCATTGTCATACTTTCCGAGATTGTATTACCACTATCCAAGTAGGCCAGAAGGTGCTTGATGGATTGAAGGTCAAAAATCTGGGCTCTGCCACTAACGAGGTTGGAATCATGGAAAACTCATTTTCCCTTACAGACTTCAGTTTTCCCACCTGAGGTAATTGGGGTAGAAACAGGAAAATTTACTCATACTCTGTGATTTTTTAAAGAAGGAACCTTAGATTTCTCATCTGTAAATGGGTACAGCATTATTTGTGTTCCCTCTTTTTCAGTTCTTATTATTACATGATATTTAAAGTTACTTCCAACTTTGAAATCCCATGATTTCATCGAGATATTTTCAATCCTACAATTTATTTATGTAATGCATAAATGACTTGCAGTCCTACCCTAGAAGTTTGTGCATCTTTATTGTCATACATCTTCACGTGTTTATAACTGCCTAAACTTTGATGATGGTAATGATTTGGTTCATGTTAGAGAGGAAATGGGACTCCTTAAATATCTAGGCAAGAGTGAATGTCAAATGGTACTATATTGATGTTAAGAGATGGCCCTGTCAAAACAGAAGAGGAATCCAGAATCATAGAGTGTTGGGATTGGAAGAGACCTCTGAGATCATCAAGTTTTGATATTATTTAGAATTTTTAGAATAGAATAGAATAAATTTAGAATATTTAGAATAGACAGAATCAATAGGATCTTTAGGCTTGACAATTCCCTTCTTGGGATGTTCATTTCCTTCAGCTTTCAGTAAATTCTCCCTTGCTAATTCATTCATTACCATTGCTCAAATTTCACTTTTTTCCCTTTTCTAAACTCAATTCAATAGTTGATCATTTCAACTCTTCTAAAATTCTATTCTCCTTAAATTTCATTTTTGTTTATTGTTTGGTTCTGAGTTCTAGTTCTGAGAGGGGAAGGTCAATGTACCCTACTAATATAATTTTTAAAATTGTCTATTTCCTCTTGTAACTCATGTAACTTCTTTAGGAATGTGGATGATATGTCATTTGGTGCACATATGTTTAGTACTGATATTTACTTAGTTGTCTGTGGTACCTTTGATTAAGTTGTAATTTCTTTCCTTTTCTCTTTTAATCAGATAAATTTTCATTTTTACTTTGTCTGAGATCATAATGGCTACTCCTGTTTTTTAAGCCCTTGCTTTCTGTTTTATAATTAACATTAAATATTGGTTCCAAGGCAGAAGAATGGCAATAGCTAGGTAATTGGGGTTAAGTGACTTGCATAGGATCACACAGCTAGTAAGTGTCTGAGGCCACATTTGAACCCAGGATCTCACATGTATAGGCTAACCCAGGATCTCACATCTGTATATAGTGGCTTTTTACCAACTGAGCCATCTAGTTGCTCCTACCCTTGCTTTTTAAACTTTAATTTAAGATTGTGCTCCAACTTTTTTCTTTATGTGTGAGTCACTTGCTTTAAATGTGTTTCTTGTAGACAACATACTGTGAGGTTCAATTTCAACTCTTTGGTGACTTTGACCCTTAATTCCTTTCCTTCTTTATTCTCTGTTCTTCCCTTGCCAAATCTCACCCCCCTGAATTATTCTCACCATCTCCTTCTATTTCTTATTCTGTTCCTGAACAGCTGAATGAAGCCAAAGGAGATCTGAGCATTGAATGTCCTGCAGTCATCTTAAACTCAATAGGTCTAAAACTGAACTCATTCTTGTTCCAACTAAACCCTCCCCTCTTCCAAACTTGCTTATTTCTGCCCAATGCATTATGATCCTTCCAGTGTCTCAGATTCATAATCTGGGCATTATTATGAATTTCTCTTTCCCTCATCCTGCATATATAATAACTTGCCAAACCTTGTCATTTCTTTACAGTATTTCATGTATTCCCTGTGTGCTGAAGCCATCCTGACCTGGCTTGAGAGTCACTGTTAGATTTTCATTGGGAACATTTACACTTTGGAAATTGGTAAATACTACAATTCGAAGATTGATTTATTGTTTTGTTGATTATCTAGAATTAAGTCAGTGATGGAACAAATGTTAATGAAACAGACTAAATTTTAAAGTGTGTCCTGGATACAATCTATAATTTGGGTGTTATTTATATAACTATAGTTATATTAACTATAATTAGTTGTTAAGCATTTGTTAGCACATCCCAGTTTATAATTGACTCCTTTGTCCATTCAGACAGCTATCACCTTAGTTCAGGCCCTTATCATCTCTTAAGCAGCTTATTGCAAGAATCTCTATTAGTTTCTTTACTTCAAGTCACTGAGCATGCTAGTCTATCTTACACATTGTTCGCAAAGTAAGTTTCTTTAAACACAGATTTGATCCTCCAAATCTCCAATGAAATGAAATGGTTTCCAGTTGCCTTTAAAGCCCTGCACATCCTGGTCCCAACCTATCTTTTTTAAGTTTTAAAATTAATAGTCAATGCTGTCTTTTCAACTTTACACTTTTTAGCCTCATTGGACATTACTCCCCCTCTTATTCTTTGTGAGCCAGCTGAAACAGCTTTTTTTCCTTTGTCCACAAAGGATATGTCATTTCCTATCTCCGTGCTTTTGCACTGGCCATTCTCCTTGCTAGGAATGTACTCACTTCTAACTCTACTTTATAGAGTACCTCTCTCTCTGTCTGTCTCTGTCTGTCTCTGTCTGTCTCTGTCTGTCTGTCTGTCTGTCTGTCTCTTTTTAAAGATGCGTCATAGGTACCATTTTCTAAATGAAGCTTTTCTTGATTCCTCTCTCAACTGCCAATACTCTCTGACCCAAATAAACTATGTTTGTTTACTTTATATATAATATTTGTATTTATTAACTTTATGTGGCATGTTTTTATATATACTTCTTATCATTTTGTTAGTATATAAGCTCATTGGGAGCAGGGACTGTTTTGTTTTTTTTCTTAGCACCTAGTAATTGGTACTTGGTAGCACCTGGCACTTGGCAGCACTTCATTTGATCCAACCTCCTCATTTATCAGATAAGGAAGCTGAAGTCAAGATATTTATTTTTTTCAAGATCAAATAATAAGCAGTAAAGAAGAGAAAAAGTAGTAAGTATAATGATACAATATTTGTTGTTGCTTAGTTGCTTTTCAGTCATGTCTGTTTCTTTGTGCCCCCCTTTGGGTTTTCCTTGGTAAAGATGTTGGACTGGTTTTCCATTTCTTTCTCCATATACAGTAGTAGTAAGGTAGTAAGGAGATAGATGAAATTTGAGCACCAAATCTCTTGTCTTATACATGAGGACACTGAGAGTCAGAGAGGAGATGACTCAGGTCATGAAATGACTTTTATAATATCATCAAGCATCAATGTCTTTTCAAGAACATATCAATTGTTAAAGTTTTAGATTTCAAAATCAGGTAATTCACCTGCATATGATATTGATTTCCAAAATATATCCAGTTATTTAAGGAATCTTTGAGGGTTCATTGATTTGAGGACAGTTGGTAGATTGATGGCTTTGGCTCTTCCATTAGCAAGACTCACTATTGTATGAAATAATATACTGTGAATCCAAGTTTAGTCCCCAAACTAGTTGAAAGGTAATGAGGGAGGCAGAAAAAAGTTCAGATGATATAGTTTTTCTATAATGACCTTCTTATGTTAACTTTCCCAGAATAGAAAAATGTAGTTACTATTGTTGAATTCTTGCTTATATCTTCACGAACACATACATATACTTATTATATGAAATCTAATAAATTATCATTCCTAATTTTATCATTCAACTTGATCAATCCTACTCCTTGGTTTGAAGAATGCATATTTCCTAGTAATGGAAAAAGAATGTCTTTCTCCTTTTCCCTTCACCTGAAAAGTTAAGACTGCCTTGGCAGTGTATGATAAGAGCAATGGAAAAGCCTTCTGCTGTCTCACACAGTCCTCTACTCTCTCACCTTTCCTCCAGCAATTTAATAATGTAGATAATATTATTTTTATGGCTTATAAACAAAAATACCAAGTCACTCCCCTGTCTAGTCTACTACTGGAAGAACTTTTTCCCAGCAATATGCCTTCAACTCTCACAGGGGCTACTGAGAACTGAGAGGCTAGTGATCATGAACATTTCAAGTTGGCTCATGAAAAGCAGTACACAAGAATGTAGCTGTGTTTTCATTATAAGATGAACTAGGGTAGGTGTAAAGCATGACCATCATTACCAAAGGATAAATGGAGGATAAGCAAAACAGATTTGTAGCTTATAGAATGACTGTGATTCATTTAATGTTATGAGAAAGGGATTGTTGGCTTCCTTCCCCTTGACATCTGCATTTCGGCTTAAGTGTAATGGAAATTTTTACTGTGCATATCATATTCCTTTCGTTAAAGCATCTTCATTAAAGTTATGTTACTGTAAGCAATGAAAAGTTCCCTGTGGCTGTATAATTGTGTTTGTCTATCAGCACACTTCACCCAAAACTAGGTAAACCCAGTAATTAGCCTTTGACTAAATGCTATGGTAATTTTTTTCCTTTGAGTATTCTAACATTCTAGCAGTTGTGGTCTACTTATTATCAATGAGAACCAAAAATGTTCTCAATCGAGATGTCATCACCTAACATGGAAAAGGACATGTAGTATGTGTGCAAATAATGTAGTTTGTTCCAAAGGAGATCTAGGTCTCTGGGGAAGCCCTTTTGAAAACTGAAGGTCTTAACACAAGAAAGCCAGCATGACCTTATTCTATCACTGAAACTCAAGGGGACATTAGTGATGGATATAGTAATGGACAGGTTAAAAAATTACATCAAGTAAGAGCTATGGTAGAGTGATATTGTATATCAAGAAACTATACAACTATGTGGGAATTCAGGAGCATGAAGATGACATTTGGACAAAGATCAGAAGAGGGAAAGTTGTGGAAGTATACTAATGACCTCATGGTTAGATTTAGGAAACTGATATAGACTTCCTGATTCAGAAGAGAGAGCTAGTATGGAGTTAGAATATGGAGTTGTTACAGAGAACTTGAATTATCCTATTTTCTTATGAATATCTCTGCTATAAGTATGGCAGCTGTTAAATTAAGACTTATTTTGCTGACTTTTATTTTTCAGAAGATAAAGAGACAAGGGGAATTGATATTCTGGATTTGATTGTGGTACATATAAAGGTTGGCTGATGAAGTAGAAATGATGAGAAATTATCTTGGAGGTTCTGATAAAAAAAAAAGAAGGAAAATAACAGGGATAATATGAAATGTATCCTAGATTTGAGAGTGGATTGCAGAGAATCCAAGGCGTAAGTATATGTAAGTATCCTTAATCTAAAAAGAAATATAGACTTAAGTGGGATATGCTGCTGTTAAAAATGAAATCATGATTATATATAGTTACAAATAATTCTAATAAGAATGAAAAAAATATCTAAAGAGACCAAATCATTTAGATACAAGAAATATCTATCAACTCAAACTTTAAGAGAATGTATACAGAAGGTACATTAAACCAGAGGCCAGACGATATGTACAAAGGAAGGAGGAAGTTCGAAAGTAAGCAGAAGTTGCATGGTTCTTATGAATTTTGTTGCTACTCTTTCTAGATCCATAAAACAGTTCTTTGGTAGTTTGAATAAGTAAACTTTGGTAGAATGGTAATTTTTATTATATTGTTTCAGCCTACCCATGATCAATTAATATTTCTCTAATTATTTAGATCTGTCTTTATTTGTGTGAAAAACATTTTGTAACTGTGTTTATATAATTCTTGGGTTTGTCTTGCAGGTAGACTTCCAAAATTTTTATGGTGTCCAGAAATATTATAAATGGAATTTCTCTTATTTTGGCAGTAATAAAAATAGTAGTGATTTTTGTGGGTTTATTTTATATCCTGCAACTTGACTGAAGTTGTTAATTGATTCAACTAGTTTTTCAGTTAATTTTGTAGTTTTCTCGAAGTATATCATCATATCATCTACAAATATTGATAGTTTTGTTTCCTCATTGTCTATCTTTATTCCTTCCATTTCTTTCCTTTTTTTGGTCTTATTGTTGTAGCTAGCATTTCTATTACAATATTGAATAATACTATATTATTAGGTAATTTATATTATAATACATATAATATATATTAATAATAGATATTGTTGCTTTACCCCTGATCTTACTGAGAAGGCTTCAAGTTTTTCTCTGTTACAGAGAATGATTGTTCTTGGTCTTAAATTGAGACTACTTATCATTTTAAGAAAGGCCTTATTGATTCCTCTGCTTTCTAGTGTATTTTCTACTTCCATTTGGTTTTCTCCAGAAGTCTATCATATCTAACTTTTCTAAGATTCTATTTGTGTTCTCAACTTCTTTCTTATTTATTTTATAGTTGGATTTATCTAGCTCTGAGAGGGAAAAGTTAATGTTCTCCACTAATATTCTTTTACTGACTCTTCCCTCTTATAATTCATTTAATTTTTCCTAAAAGAATTTGAATACTCTGCCATTATATATATATGCTTGGTACTGATATTGCTTCATTGTCTATGTTTTTTTTTTAGTAAGATGTAGTTTACTTGCTTATCCTTTTTATTTAGGTTTATTTTTTATTTTGTTTTACCTGTGATCATGATTGCTACCCTTGCCTTTTTCACTTCAGTGGAAGAACCATAAATTCAGCTCCAGCTCCTTATTTTAACTCTGTATCTCTCTTTCTTTCATAAGTGTTTTTCGTGTAAATGACAACTTTTTGGATTCTGGTTTCTAATCCATTCTGCTATCTGTTTCCGTTTTATTGGTGAGTTTGTCCCATTTACATTTACAGTTATGCTTACTAATTGTACATTTTCCTCCATACTATTTTCTTCTGTTTATCTTTTTCTGTCTCTTCTCTAAAGCCTATTTTGCTTCTTATCTCACTGTCTTTTTTTCTTTGCCCTTCCTTTTTTCACTCCTCCATTTCTATTATCTCTTTTCTTCCTGTTTCCAATTATAGATTTGATATCTATTACTAATTGAACATGTAGGTACACACACACACACACACACACACACACACACACACACACACACACAAATATTTTACTCCCATTTGAACCAACTTGCATATGGGTGAAGTTCAACATTGCCTGCCCCCTTGTTATTTTTTCCCTTCACTGTAAACATTTTTCCTTGACTACATCTTATGTGAGATAATTTCCCACATTTGTTCTCTCCCTCCCCTCAAGTTCTTGAACATCCCTTTTTCTCACTTATACACTTTTAAAAAATCATCCCAATATAATTGAATCACTCTTCTCTTTCTATGTTGATTCAAACCGCCACAATAATGATGATGTTCTTAAAAGATGCATATCTCATCTTCTCATAAAGATGGACAGTTTAGTCTTATCTAGTCTGCTATGATTTCTTTTGTGTTTACTTTTTTATTTTTCTCCCAAGTCTTGTATTTAAAAATCAGATTTTCTATTCTGCTCTGGTCTTTTCATCAGGAGTGCTTAAAATCCTCAATTTTATTAAATATCCATTTTTTCACCCTTGAAGGAGTATACTCAGATATGCTGGGTAGGTTATTCTTGGTTAAAATCCCAACTCTTTTGTGTTGTAGATTATAATATTACAAGCCCTTTACTTCTTTAATGTGGTAGTTACTAAATCTTGTGTCATCCTGGCTATGGCTCCTTGTTATTTGAATGGTTGCTTTCTGGTATTTAAAGTATTTTCTTTTTTGACATGGGAACTCTGGAATTTAGTCATAATATTCCTGGGAGTTTTAATTAGGGGATCTCTTCCAAGGTGGTGAAAAGTAGATCCTTTCAATTTCCATTTTACCTTTTACTTATTAGATTTTGGGGCATTTAAAAAATTAATTTCTTGAAACCTGTTGCTTAGGCTCATTCTTTGATTATGCCTTTCAGGTAATATAATGATCCTTAAATTTTGTTTCCAGATTTATTTTTTAGGTCAGTTGTTTTTCCAATGAAATATTATATATTTTTATGTTTTTTTCATTATTTTGACTTTATTAATTTTATTTTTGAATGTCCCATGGAATCTTTAACTTTGATTTGCCCAATTATAATTTTTACAGAATTATTTTCATCCGTGAGATTTTATGCCTTTTTTTGCATTTGGTCAGTTCCTTTTTTTATAAGTTGTTAGTTTCTTCAGTATTTTTTTGTGACTGTTTTATCAAATTGTTAGTTGTCTTCATAATTTTCTTCCTTTGCTTTCATTTCATTTCATAATTTTTCCTCTATTGCTCTATTAAATTTTGAAAATTATTTTTAGCTCTTCAAGAAAGTCTTATTTTATATATGTCAAATTCATATTTTTCATTTGAGACTTTTTGCAGTTGTTTTGATTTCACCATCTTCTTCTGAATTTGTGTCTTAACCCTCTCTGTCCTCCCTGTCACCATAGTTATTTTTTATACGCATATCCTTTTTAGCTTTGTTTTTTTGTGGGGAAGGTGGGCAGTGTGAAGCAGGGTCACTTTTCCATCTTCTTGATTTGGAACTTTATTTTAATGTTGAGCTCTGTTCCTGGTGTGGGGATAAGGTGGAAGTGCCTCTTTCTCAAATTTCAGGATTTTTTGCACTGCTGTTTTCAGAGCTATTTCTGGGGACCTGGAAGTTTTCAATGATTCCAAGATGGTATGATTTGGGGAGAGATGTGGTTGTTCTCTTGGTATGCAATCTAATCCTTACCCAGGAAGGGTCTTTTATGTCTTAGTCTTTTAATCTATACTTCTCTTCAGGGCTCTTCCTCCTTTGGGAAAGGAAACAATACTATTTCTCAGGGCTCTTGATCTATGAGGTCCGGAAACGATATTGCCCCTCAGAGATTCTTCCCTATCTTGCCCGAAAGTACTCATCACTCTTGATCTTTGCCCTAGAAATGGGTCTAGACAATGGAGCAGCCAAACAGCATCTAGTCCTTTGTCCAGTGTTAGCACAGAAGTACCCTGTAATCTGTTTCTGATTAATTGCTAGGTCCCCTTTCTGTCTCTGGATTGAGAACTCCAAAGGTGTTGTTGCTTCTGTCACTACCATCTAGTCCTATTACTGGTGTTTCATCCTCTTGAGCTGTGGGCCAGCCTCCTAACTCATGTAACAAGCTTCTCTTCCTGACCTATTTTATCTTAGGCAGAAAGAATGTCTCACTCTGATATTTTGTTGGCTCTGCCACTCCAGAGTGCTATTTGAGGCATTATTTTAAAATTATTTAGCAAGGAACATTGGGAGAGCTCAGCTTTCTCTGCTATATCATCTTCAAGCAAGAGTTTACAAAAAGTTAATTTTTTTAAATACATGAAATGACAACACTGGAGGAAATATAAAAGAAATAGGTGCAATGAAAGGAATTGGAAAGGGAATTAATAATTTGCCATAAGAGGTACAAGATAGCATAATGGCATAATAGGTGGCATAATGGGCAAAATCTTACCCAACCAACAACTCTTAGAATGGTCAAAATGGAAAGAATTCCATGAGAAAAAGCAATACTAAAACAAAGTCAAAAGACTAAAAAAATAGGAGAAAAATATAATAAAAATAACTGACTTGGAAAAGAGATCAAGGAAAAATAATTTAAGAATCATTGGACTACCTAAAAGTCACAATGGAAAAAAGAGCATAGACATTTTATTTTAAGAAATCATAATAGTGGCAACTTTCTAAGACTATGAGTTGAAAAGCAGATGCCAATATCCATCAGTAAAAGTAGTCACTCACAGGGAGTTCTCTACATTGATGAAAATACAGTTTTAGTAAGACAAAAGATCCCCTCTGAGATGGTCTATGGCTGTGAATCATGGGACAAGATGGTCTCAGAAAGATAAAAATTTCATTTACCCAAACTTCAGTGGAAAGACCCATGATGGATGTAAGCAGGCTGCAGACTACTGTCAGAAATATCTTGTTAATCAGAAATTGTGGAAAAGGTATGAAGTCAGGCAGTAAGTGGGAGATAATTGATGTGAAAAGATTAACTTTTGTGACAAAGAGAAATATAATACCATTAAATGGGTTACACAATTTTCTAAATAAATCTCAGACCACTTCAAACTCCCCAGTGCAGCTGTATCTAGCCAATTATCCATCCATAGAGTATGGCACAATTCAATGGGATGCCATCCAATTGTAAGTCACAATTTGGGCAATGAATATTTTTCATCCACTTGTTTGTAGTTTTTATTTTTTCATGCATTGCTAGGTCATTAACTTTGAGTGTTTGTAAATCTCATTTGAAAGCCTTTGTTGTCATTTGAGGTTGGACACAATTACATCATCAAGTGAGAAGAATCTGTTGAACCTTGCTGTTTATAGGGAATCCCTTTTCCACTTAGACTTTAAATAGGATTCCTTCCTGTGTGTCATCCCCCAAAACAAAAGAAACAAAATTTCTTAAGAACCATTTTTACAGTTAGGGCCTTTGACATGATGCAAAATCTCTTGTTTTACTTAGTCTGATATTCATATGTGGTCAAATCTAAATACTCTTCCTGATGTCACCACCCATTCCCCACCCTCCACCATATACACTTCTAGTGTCCCAATAAGTATTTAAAAAAGAAAACAACAAAAAACAAACCTTACTTTCTGCCTCAGAATTAATACTAAGTATTGTTTCCAAAGCAGAAAAGTTTATTTGAATAGATCCGAATGGATTCCTAATTGTATGCAGTATTTTCTCATCTCTAGTCTTCCTTTATGTTTGGTATTAATTCTGACCTTTTCCCTAAGTTATCAATGATCTGACTAAATACAGGCAGCTAATTTTGAAATGATTCCCACATTCTTAACCAGTTAGTGATTTCCTGTCTATTCAAACATATTTTTAATTTCATTTTTCTGATGCTGTTCATGCATCTGTTGATTCTTTTAGAGAAGAAAATATTTGCAATAAATAGAAAGGAAGTTTCTGCCTAGTCCTCAGGCTTTTCCTTCTTGTATTTCTTAATCTTGATAACCATTTCCCAATATTAATAGGACAGTTTTCCTATTGCATTGAAGTCACTGAAGCAGGATTTATATTGCCAGTTTGCCATAAGTTATCAGATTTTTCATATAATTTCTCTACTTCACATTCCACAATTTCAAATTTTCAATTTGAGTTGATATTTCAATTAACTTCAAGGTAGTGTGTTTGCTTATGGTTAAGTGAGTCAAACAAATGTTTTATGAAATATTATTTTGTATCGATTGGGTACACAATGAAACTAATTCCACTAATTCCTTTTTTGAACTGAAAATGCCATAAGAATCATTCATATGATGCAGCACTCTAACGCCAAGAAATAGAATGTTAAAAATAAGTTTGATTATAATTCTACTGTATTTACCCTGGTCAGATACCATTGGGATTCTTTTGTAGCATTCAGAGAATGGCATCTTTAGAAGGGTGCTCTCCAAAGGTTAGTAAACAGTATGGTGAGCAGATTGGAATTCATATGACATGAGTATAGGTTCTAGGAACTAGTGGCATTTAACTCAGAAAAGAGAAATTTTAGCAGACATTCATGCATTTGAAAAACTATCATGTAAGAAAGTGATGAAACTTGTGCCACTTGGCTGGGTGATTCTTTGATAATTGATGCCACAGAAATGACTAGGAAGTATTATTAGAAATCCTAAAGTCCCAGCAAAGAAATTAAAGGACTTAGTGGCAGAGGTGGTATTTTTATCACTACTATTGGCTGAAGGTAGGAATTCCAGAAGAAAAAGGTAAATTTGGAAAATTAAGAGATGCTTAATAAGATAGCATTGGTAATGGAGTTTTGGAAATTAGAATGATGGGCTCTTGTCCAAGGATAGAGTTGATCTAATGAGAAGCAAGAAAGATATATTTCCTTAGATTCACAAATCTGATTAAGGGAGTTTGAAATTAAAAATGGAGAGTGCCATTTTCAACTCTTCCCTCTCACTCCTCCCACACATTTCACTAGCTGCCAAATCTTGTCATTTCTATCTCTGCAATCTCTCTTGCATCCATTCCCTCCTCTCCATTCACATAGACTTGATTAACTCTCACCTTTACTATTGCAATAGCCTTCTATTTGGTCCCCCTACCTTAAGCCTCTTCCTTCTCCAATCTTTCTTCCATATAGCTGTCAAAATGATTTTCTTAAAGTGAAGTTCTGATAATATAACATCTTGCTTCCCACGTTCCTTTCAAAAAATTTTTTTTAACTTTATGACCCAATGTAAACATCTATGTTTGGGATTTAAATCTCTTCACTACCTAGCTCTATTTTAACTTTCCAATTTTCTTATACATGATATTTCATGACATACTCTGAAATCTAGATATCCTGGAATTCACCTCACACCTCCATATTTTTGTACTGGTTATCCCTCATGATTACTGTTTGTCTCATCCCTGCTGCCTTAGGACTGGGATTTCCATTGGTTTTTCAGCGGAATTCTTTATGTTTTATTTCCTCTCTATGGAGAGACAGCTGTTGACTTAGTAGTTAAGAGCACTGGGCCTAGAGTCAGGATAGACTTGAGTCCTGAACCAACCGTAGATACTTCCTAGTTGTATGCCAGTCACAACCTCTGACTGCCTAAGAAAAGGATCCAATGAAGAATAAAATGGCACACTCTAGTATCTTTTCTAAGAAAACCCCATGGGTAGCTATGGTCCATGGGGACATAAGGAGTTGAACATGACTAAACAACAGCTTCCATCTATGAGGGAATTAGCTCCTTGAGAGCAGGAACTAATTGGATTTTTCTATTTTCTATTTGTAACCCCACCACTTAGGACCTAGTGCTTTTCTTTTTTTAGAACACTTACTTTCTGTCTTATTAACAATTCTAAGATGGAAGGGGAAAGATAGGCAAAGGAGTTAAGTAACTTGCCTAGGGTTGTAAAAGGGAATTCTTTTTCTCTTTGTCCATTCTGAGTTTATACTTGAGAAAGGGAATTCTTTATTTCCTTTGTCTATTTTGAGTTAACACTCTGGCTAATAATAACTTAAGTACCCCTACTTAGTAGCTCCCAGATTGTGAAGACAGGATTAACTATCCATTGTCTACTTTTGAATTGAATCAATAAAAGCTTGAACCCCCTACTTAGTACTAGGAGGAGGAGCTCTCCACCTTTTCAACTCAATCATCCACAAAATGGTAATTCATACCTCAATCAGCCAGGAATCTGTGAACTCTTTTGATGAGTATTCACCTCTCCAGAAGGTGAGAAGTGGTTCCCACAAACTAAGAAGTCAATTTCAAGAAGAAGGGTGACTCAAGGAAGAAAGTCAGCCTCAGGAGTCACCTGCAGCTCAAGTCACAGTCTTGACCTGCATCTTGGAGGGAACTTGGGTGAGTGGATAGCTGGATTTCCTTTCCTGTCTTCTGGAGAGAGTTTAATCCCAGCTGAAGGTCAACAAGTCCTGGCTGAGTCAAGCACTGGAGCAATATTTAGATAGGCTAAATGTCTTCTCTACCTTTCTGTATTTCTCTACTTTCACTTTTTCCACCTCTTTTGTAAATAAAAGCTATTAAAGGTCATTTTGACTTTGAACAATAATACTTTAAATCAGCGACTACCATATTGTTTATAATTTTCTTATGTTTTGTTCAAACCATAAAATTTAATTCCTACAGGGTTAAAAGCTAGAAAGTATCTGAGGCCAGATTTGAACCCAGGTCCTCCTAACTACAAGCCTGGTGCTCATCCACTATATGAACTAGCTGTCCCCAGCTTTTTCGTTCATCAAAATGTTGAAACTAGGAACCAGATTATCTGAATATTTATATACCTTTCCCAACCTAACCAAGTATTATATAGTATGTAGTGTTTGTCAAAAAGTAAATGAATTATATTTATTCATCTTGACATTCTCCTTTCACATACCAAAGTACTACCAGTTATAGACTCTCCCTGATTCATAAGAAGGACACTCTCCATTTGTTCTCCCAGTCTCTGCCACACTCAAGTTTATGGGCAGATGCATAAGCCATTAAGTTAAATCATACTTGACCCAGCTATGCACATTTAAAGCATGAGCCACTAAAGGCCAACTAATGAGGGAGTCCTGGAGACAAGCCTAGGATTCTGCCCAGATCTCCTTCCCACTCCTCCAGGCTATGTCCGCTCTGGAGTCAGGGTGGGCGAGCAGGGAGGAGAGGGGTGTATATTGGCACTGACTCTGTGTATAGATGGGGAGGCATTTTCCATCCCAACCCTGCCAAATGCTGCTCCCTCCTGGGAGTCATGCCCAGGAGAATTGGGCTGATAGAATGCCAACAATGTGTCTGGAGTTGCCCAGAACATGCCTGTCTCCTTTCTTGGTGGACTTCCCGTTGGAATAGGGATATGGGGCAGCAGCAGAGGAAATGATGAAAATGCCTTCTCTCCACAGAGAAGCAGGTGGTGGTCCCAGCAAAGAGCATCTTTGTTGTATTTCTCCTTCACAACATGTCTCCACCCACCTCTCAGGCTCCATCAGTGAATCTGGGGGAGAGGTGATGCAGGTTCAAATATTAGCACTGATCTCATCGGAAAGATCCTTAGGAAACCCCAATGTGGCAAGGCTATAATTGCAAACTCAATAATGAGTAACTTTGTTTCTTCTGTAATGTTTTGGAATGAGCAAATCTCAGAGAACAGAGAAAAAGCCAACATGTGTTACAGCTAACATAGATAATTTAAAATCAGAGAATTGCCACTAGAAGAGACTTTGGAAACCACAAAGGCAATTCCCCTAATTTTACAGAAGGGAAAGCAGAGGCTCAGAGAGGTAAACGGCATTTACTTACATTTACACAACTAGTTAGTCAAAGTTGAATGAAAAGGGAAAACTGAGCCCGGAGACCGAGAACTGGGTACTAGCTACAGTGAAATTGCCATTCTGGTACGACTACTCTTTCCATTCACTAGATTATTTGATTCAGTTGCTTCATTGCCCTAGAATGCTGTCTGTATTAGACTTCAGCTTTTCTAACACTTGAGACAATGGAAGAAAATGGTCTTTGACATACTTTTTTTTTTGGTCTCAAATATATGTTTTCTATCATTTGCATTATTTATTCTTTTCCCTTTATGCTTTTTTCACTGGATATCTTTATCTGCCAAAAGTTCTTACAGACTCCATGTAATATACATACCAAACCCTTCTCACCTGCCCCTGACTTTCTCACACCTTCTATTTGGCAGCAATTAAGGATATTTTAAGGCTATTTCTGCTAAATATGGAAATGTGGGAGGTAAAATGTGAAATGTTAGCTTGGCTACTACATAACAGTTTCCTTGATCCTGTGGTATGTCACATCCCTGGTGAGCTAAAGGGATTTTAAAATTCAACACCTACTCATCATGCTGGACATCATAAAGGCAATCTGAGCTATGAAGGATCCACAACATGAGCCATGACATATGTTACTCGACACTGTTTCTTCAAAATAGAAAATAATCTGAATGATTAGAAGAGGAGAAGAAGTGACTATGGAGGAAGAGAAGGAGAAAGAAGAGAAAGAGGAAGTCACATAGGGAAAGTTTAGTCAAGGAAGAATACAAAGAAAGAGAAGGGATGTGGTGGAAGGTAGGAGGTGATGGTAAGATAGAAGGAAGAAGTAAAAGCACAATAAGAAGAGAAGGAGATAGCATCTGAGAAAGAGTGGCAGCAAAAGGGAAAGAGGAAGAAAAAGTAGAGGAGGAAGAGGTGGATGCAGTCAAGGGGGAGGGAGCATACGAAGAAGTTAAAAGGGAAGATATGGCAAAGGGAGAAAGGCGGAGGTTGAAGAAGAAGAAGAAAAATAAAAAGAGATACATGCAAGTGAGGAAGAAAGAGATGTAGAAGAAAAAAGGAGAAGGTAGAAGAGCTCATGAAGGAAGTAGAAGAGGAGTAGAAAATGTCTCTCCTCTCAGCCATGAGCTACCACTCTGGTCACAGAAATCTTTCTGACACTGCCATTGTAAACACATTGTTAGTAGGTTGGCTTGGGATTATGGATGAAGCAATTATCCATTGGTGATCTAGAGATGCTAGAGTCAAGTCCTTCTCTCAACCTCTCTCTTTCAAATTCTTCCTTTTAAAAAAATGTCACCATCACATACATACACTTTTAAGGTTGCATTTATGGGCTAATATTTCACTGGTGTTGACTTCCTGGGAAAACTAAACCTTCCCCAAGACTCACTATTCTCCTTCACTTCTCTGTCTGAGTTCAATTTCTCAGTAGCATGTACCTCTGTCAGCCTTAGAGAATCCCCAAGAGAAAGGGGCTAACATTCCAGAAGCCAGAAGAAGAGATTGAATCTGGAGTGGGAAGGGGACTCAGAGGTGATAGAAGACAACTTCCTAATTTTATAGATGAGGAAACTGAGACTGGGGGGAAAAAGTGGCTTGCCCAAGGTCACACAGCTACTAATTATCTGACACAACATTTAGTCTTCCTTACTCCAAGTCTAGTCTATACACAAAATAGGAATTCATAGACCTTTACAAGATAATGCCACAAAAAGAAACAGCACCTACAACCTACAACAGCAATTCAAACTAAGAAAATGCTCAGTAACAGTAAACCCATTCCCATTTGTTTTTCTGTATCAGAGAGGATTTCATCAGAATGTCAGAGATTTGCCTCAATTACAGCCCCAAATTCAGTTCCCTTAGAGGTGTCATATCTGTCTTCCATTTGTTCTTCTATAAATTGAACTGAACCAGATCGTTCCCATGTAGTTTTCATATCTGGCAGAAATCTAACATGTAACAGAAGTGAATTTTGTATATTGTCATTGTACAAGGATGGACCTAAAACCTGGGAGAGAAAGGCACAACAGCCATACTTTTTAAAGGTCCCAAAGTGATAGCAATTCAAAGGGAAAGGAACACTAGCTAGACTGAACAACAGAATCAGACTGATGCTAGCAGTGAACATTTGCTGTAAATTAGGACTAATAAAGGTTAACATTTCAAAGCATTTTATGAATTCAAAGTACTTTACATAGATTATATTATATATTCTTAGTGATAATCCTATGGAATAGGCAGTACAGGTGTTATTGTTGGTACCATTTCTATAGCTCAGACAAGAGGAATGTGGAGAGGTTTTAAGACTTCAAAGTCATAAACCTAGTCAGTGGAACAGTTGGGACTTGAATCTAGGTCTTTTGATTTTAAGTCCTATGCTCTTTTCACTATATCATGCTACATCTTAGGAAGATGCAGGTGTAACCCATGGCTGCCAAGTGCCAGGTTCTTTGTGTCTTATCTTGGGAAAGGTATTTTTCACTTTGGCTCATATACTTTCTGCCAGCTGGAGTTTGCTCTGAAAAATCCCTGACCTTAGCTTTTATAAGGCTTTTATGTCTAGGTAATCATATATGTGTTTCTATACAATACTCAAGGTAGTTCATGAATAAAGATAAAGAACAGTCATTATTTCATCTTATGGAAAATGCAGAAGAAGCAAAGGACTCATGAGAGCCCATAAATAGAAGCAAAAAAACACAGATAGCACGCATAAGTAACTCATATATTCTGCCTACAAAGGAACTGAATTTGGGGCTGTCTTTGGAGTAAATCTCTGACATTCTGGTGAAATCCTCTTTTACACACCTTTCAGATTCACAAAATGACTTTGTAGCCTCCCATGATTTTTTTTATTATTTTGGTTGCTAGGCAGGCAAATCCTTTCCCAAATGGTCTTTACTATCTGAATCACTCATAGAAATAATAGGGGATGGTGGTGATAGCAAAATCTTGATCTCTTGCCCCTTCCTCTCATGGCATGCCCTTATTACTTTTAGCATACTGCAAGGCATGGCTCCAGGTGGGAGATGTTTTCCTTTTTCCAAGAGGCACACTGCCCATTAACTTTAGAAGTCCAGATCTCTGAACTCTTAAATTTATAGTTAATTTGGAGCCAATCTCCAAGTCTCCATGTCTCAAGTTACCTAAGAGTCTCCATTTCTAGGTCTTAGGTACACTTTTTCTTTAACTAGGGCACAATGATTCAGCAATAACATTGTCTATGAATCCTTTCTCAGGCCATTTAGGCAGTGAATGAATGAATTAAAAAACATTTACTAAGGTTTTATTTTGTATTGTATTGTTTTGGGAGTACAAATAAAAGAAGATTTAGTAGATTTATAGTCTCATAGGACTATACAATGCAAGAGTGGTAGTTGATGAAGGGAATATGTAGAGACTCACAGGGATGATAAGTCGATCCAAAGGACAGTCCATTGACATGTTCTTTCTACATATAATGTAAATATAATTGTGATGAGTAGATAGCTGAACCTAGAGCAAGAAATGAAAAGCTGGGGAGTGGAGACAAGACATATGGGTCCTTCAGGGTAGAGGGCAAGATGGACAAGTTGGCTGGCTGGCTAGAATGTGATCTGGGATCAATTTATAAATTGAGCAAGTTTAATTTCCACCTACTCACTCACTCACTAATCAACATGGTTCATCCTTAGTCAGAAATTCATAGCTTAATGGATTGAAGTCCCCCAGGGTCTGGAGGCATTTTTTCTGGATTTCTGATTTTGGAAATGCTGTTCTAAGTAAGTGGGAAGTAGGGTGACATCAGAAGGGAAAACAAGACATCCAGAGCGAATATCTGGATGGTATGTGAAGAATGATCTGCTCTGATGGTTTGGGGTTGGCTAAATATAGTAGTTCTGATGATGTGTTCATTCACTCACCAGCAGTTTCCATGTGCATCTTCAACATACTCATAGGTAGGGAGAAGTAAGAATCCTTCTTAGGTAAAGAAAAAAATGGAAAGGATAGAGAGTGCTTTGTGGGCTTCTCTCAGTAAAGAGGAGCAGCTTCTGCATCTAGAATGTGTCTTCTCAAGAGTCCTAGGGAACAAAATAATATAAGATGCAGCAACAGTACCTGAAAACTAGTCCTCTAAGAGACACTAAGAGACAGTTTCAAATCAGCCTACTCATCTTGGAGTGCCCTGAGTCACTGAGGCCTAAGAAGAAGAAATCTTTATCCTCTTAAAGAGCTATTAGTCATATCCACAGTCTATGGCAGTGGTTCTCAAGAAAAGGTGTGCCCTGAGTTTCTGTTGGGTGGGCTGAGAATTGTATGGGACAAACACGTGCACAAAGAAATCTCCAAAGTCTCTACAGTATCCCTTAATTCCTCATAACAAAGATTAATACCCGTCATCAACAAACTTAGTTTGAGAATTATTTCTTTTAGAGAGGCTCTTTCAGAATGCTAGACAATGATTACATTCTAAGCTCATTAAGTTGATTGGGGAATTTCCTTGATCAGCCTCCCATACTTATAGGTGAATTATCATGGACTATAACAGATAGATGATTGAATACTTGCTCCTACTAAAGACTCTTGGTGGGGAAGGGGGGGGTCATTACTGTATATGGGAACAATAGTATTGAAAACCTGGCATGCTCCTGTAACTTTTGTCCATTTCCTAATATATATCAGTCACTGAAACCAGTCTTTAACATAAGCTTAGATTAATGGACATGCATAGGATATGGTCGGGGTGTATTGGCATATATAGGCTAGATAGGTATATCTAGGACTGTGTCTAAATCTCAGGGCCTTCCTGGGACACAGATTTTACTGCCTCTCTCAATGCATAAAGGTTCAACTCGGCTCAATTCCACAAATATTTATTAAATGCCTCCTCTGTGCCGGGTCAGTACCAAAGACAGGAATTGGATACAGATTTTCCTTACTCCAAGGCTGAATTTCTTACCATATTAGGGAGGGGGGCTCCTGCCCCCCAACCTCCCCACCCCAGTCTCTGACAGATCCAAATATATAAGTTTCTGCTTCACTCCTGTTCCTACAGAAGGTTTTGGGTGCTACCCTCAACTGCTTTCTGATACCCACTGCTTGTCCTCAGATTTAAAGTAGCTCCAGGGAAAAAGTATCCACTGTGGTTCCCTTGTGTTCCCAATATTGGCCCTATTCTCTTTCTCTGCAGTTCCTCATGGATTCTGGAAGGTGTCACTGTTACAGACCTTCTACATTGCCCTTTATACCTTGCTGGAAACCCAGGTGTGGTCCTTTCTCAAGCTAACAACTGCCCCCTCATTTTTTCCAGCTAAGGGACAGAAGCGAAACAAAAACAAAACCAAAAAAACCCAATTCTCTGTTATTGGGTCTTTTCCACTAAAGGGGAAAAATGTCTCAGCATTTTTCAAGGTCAGGCAGGAAACCCAGTTCTCTTTATAGGGTCTCCAGGCTCTAGTGATGCAATATCAAGTTAAGGATTTCCTCTACATGATTCTACTTCCTTTCTCATGCTCCTGTCAGTCTCAGGCTACACCTAACTTGACTAGGAGAGGAGAAGTGTATCCTTTTAGGCTTCAGATTCACAAAACTTCGAACTATGAAACATGGCCTGCCCACCATGCTATCTATTCTTCATCTGGCATAAGATTGAAGGAGTCTTCTTCTCCAAGGAATAATCTGCTAGTTCTGGGAGGGTCAATAAATTACTCTGGTTATACCCTGCCCCTATCCCCAATTAGCTCTCTTTAGACACCTGAGTGGGATTATTCGAATCGCTCAAGGCTATCAATAATTTCAGCTCTGCTTAAAGGTGGAGGCTGGGTTTCCAGCAGTTTATAAACTCAGGGGTCTTCAGGCAGACATCATTAATTTTTCCAAGTTCCTCAAGGGAATCAGGAAAAGGTTTAGATATAGCATCTGTTACCTATATATGCTTATTTATATACAGAAGCTTGTCCTTTCCCTCTCCCTCATGGTGCCATGATGTCTCAAACATGGCTTTGATGGTGAACAACTGAGCAACAAAAATAGCTAACATTCTTTAGCATTTAAAGGTCTGCCAAGCACTTCACATACATGGTCTCATTTATTTCTTACAACCATTTGAGGTAGGAACTTTTAATTATCCCCATTTTACAGATGAGGAAACTAGGGTCTCTGGAGGTTTGGTCCAGAGCATACTGGCCCAACTGGAGAGGTGGGGTTATTTGATCAGCTGTCAAGATGTCTGGATGGAGGGCCTAATCTTATATAATAATTCTTATTTGAGGCAGGAAAAACCTGAAATGAGTAAGGAGGAGGATGGGGAAATATAATCTAAAAAGCCAGGTAGATCAGTTATTAGAGGTTGCAGGTCACTGAGATCTAAGAGACTGAGACAATTGGGTGAGTAAATTACTGATGCAAGGATTTAGAACCATGAGAATTCATTTAAAATCAGGGAATGAAATTACAAGAAGTGCCAAATACTTTGACCCATCTATTTCGTAGACCAGCGTTGTCGAAGACATGGCACACGTGCAGAGCTGGCACTTTGTCACTGCTCTGTTCCCTGGCTCCCCAGTGCCCGAGGACATTTTTTGCATGCCCCATCCCTCTGTCCAGATGCCCAAAGCAAGCACTTTATCCCTCTGCTCTCTCCAGTAATGTGGGGGCTCAGGGAAACAATAGGTATTCCAAGAAGATGGCTTATCTCTTGCAACTTTTCCTCCTAGGAAGGCATTATCACTATGACAATGACAATATTCCTTGCTACATCTCTTTTTATGTTCTCCTATGTTGCTCTATTTGTGGCCCTGGACATGGTGCTTTTGAATATTATAAGATCATGGATTTAGAAATGAAAGGTATCTTAGGAGATATTAAGTCCACCTACCTCCTTATTTTATAAATGAGGAAACAGGCTCATGGAGATTAAGTGACTTGTCCAGAGTGATACAGTTAGTAGGTGTCAGAGGCACAATCTGAATCTAATTCTTCCTGACTGCTCCAGTGACTCTGAAAGTCATTCCCAGACAAGAAGTCTAACCTTTAGTCACTTAACTCTTTTCCATTTTAGTAATATTTTCCAGTATAGTTTACTCTCCATCCCTATGCCCACTTTATTGTTGAAATCATAAAGGTTTTAGGTATAAATTAACTTGACTTTAAAAACATTTTCCTAATCCACATATAATTTCTTGCATCTTCATTTTCTAAAATAGTTGATGTCATAATGAGCTTTCTGAGATTCTGTTTGCTTACCCAAAGCACAACTAGGTTATATGAACATGTTCCCCATGATATTCTGTTTTTCTTGTCTTGGCACACAATGAAATCAATTTTGTTACCTCTTTATTTTCCCTTTTCCCCCTTCCACACTAGAGAGCCTGTGGTTCATCCTTCCATTTAATCACAACTTCTTACCACTTTATGGTTTTGTTGATGATAAGCATATCAGTAAAGAAATAGTTTGGTTCCCTAGTAGTATGTCAACTCATTTGTCTTTAGAACAAAGATCATCCATTAAGAGCACCAGTAGTTTAATGTTTGAAGATAATCTAAGAACTGTGTGATTTATACCATCTTCTCTATCTTTTTTTGTCATTTTGGACCCATTATTTACTGAAGTACAACACTGAAGCACATAACTGGGAGGCTCATCTCTATATCTTCCTGAGGATTTGACATAGTGCTTTTCATGTAATAAGTCCTCAGTAAATATTTATTGAATGAATGAATGGATAATGAATGAATAAATGGTTGTCTACTAGAAACATGTAGAGACCCATTTAAAAGTAGGATAGGTAGCTGTCATTTAGGATGTGATTTAAGGGGCTTTAGACTGGGCCAGACTGTCTTCTTTACCCATCCCTTTAACATAGTATTGGCCTCTCTACATGGATTGAAATGATTTCAATTGGAGTCACTAATAGAAAAAGTAAAAGAGTTAATTCCGAAAGGACACTGTTAAGATGTATGATACCTGTGGAGATCCCTTACCTTTCTCAAATTGATGAATTAGTAATGATTAATTCAGTGACATTGGAGAGAATAAAATAAATCAGAACTGAAGAACTTGCAGAGTTCTTAGAAGCCAAGGAGAATCTGAGTAAACATGTATCCAGGTGGAAATTGAGCAAAGCCTCTGTAAAATAATGATAATCAGAATAATTAATTTTCTAAAAAAACCTCATCTTCTATCTTAGAATCAATACCACATATTTGTTCTAAGGCAGAAGAGTGGTAAGGGCTAGGCAATGGGGGTCAAGTGAGTTGCCCAGAGTCACACAGCTAGGAAGTGTCTGAGGTCAGATTTGAACCCAGGACCTCTCATCTCCAGACCTGGCTCTCTATCCATTGAACCACCTAGCTGCCCCCTAATTAATATTTTCATAGCTACAAAGTTTACAAAATGTTTAGAGATGTTATCTTATTTCAGCATTTCCATGTGCTTGTGGAGAAGTTTTGAGAGACAAAGGCTATACCAGAAGAACTTCATATCACTTTTCTAATGTAAATCCATTTATTTATTTATTTATTTATTTATTTATTACATTAAAATGCCCAGTTAACTCCTTCCCTCCCTCTTTCACCTGTTCCCATTGGAGAAGACATCATTTGACAAAAAGATAAACGTGTGTGTTTGTGTGTGTTTGTGTGTGTGTGTGTGTGTGTGTGTGTGTGTCTTGCTTATTTGTATTTATCAGTTCTTTCTCTGGAGGTGAACACACACAACTCATTCTTCAAACAATATTTCTATTGCTTTATATAATGTTCTCTTGGTTCTGCTCATTTCATTCTTTATAATTTCATGTAAGTCTTTCCAAGTTTTAAAAAAAGTAACCATTTCTTATGGTGCAGTAATTTCCCATCACAATCATATCACAATCACTGCTTGTTTAGCCATTCCCCAATTGATGGGCATTCCTTCAATTTCCAGTTCTTTGTCAACACAAAGAGAGCTGCTTTAAATATTTTAGGACATATAAGTTCTTTTTCTTCTCCCTTGATCACTGTAGGAAATTGGTAATGCTGAGTCAAAAGATATACAGAGATTTGTAACTCTTTGAGCATAATTCCAGATTGTTTTCCAAAATGGATGTATCAGTTCACAGTTCCACCAACAGTGTATTAGTGTGCCTATTTTTCCACATCCCCTCCAACATTTTTCATTTTGTCTTTTTATCATTTTAGTCAATCTGATAAATGTGATGATATTTCAGAATTGTTTTGATGTACATTTCTCATTTCACATTACTTCACTTTGCTTAATGTTAACTGGGAAATCACTGCTGCTACAAATCTTTTTTTTCCTCTTAATCTACTCTCTCTATCCTCTTAACTAATACCACAAATCTACTTCTCTCCCGAAACCTGAAATTTCAGTCTTACTAACCAGTTCTCTTAATAGATCTTCTTATCTCCTGCTTTATTGAAAACAACAACAGTTTTTTTTATTTTTCTCTCTGTTCAAACTCCCTGATCACCTCTACTTCTCACTTCAATAATCCTTCTATGTTGTTATGAAGAAAGAGTGATCCTTTTCCTTGCCAAGTTCAGGAATTGCACATATTCCCTCCATCTAATCTTCTGCAATATTTTAAAGGAGCTTCCTCTGTCAAAAATCCCCTCTCCCTTTTTTATTTTCAATCTCTTCCCATTGGGGTCTTTTCCCCTGATGATTTGAGAAATGTTCAAGTGTACCCCATTCTTTGAAATTACCTCTTGATCCTAGTTATTATGTAAAAGTTTGCCTCATCTTATTTGAAACAATAATCATATCAATAGGTGACATTAATGTAGCACTTTAATTTGTCTTAGCAGCTTACATATGTTATCTCATTCAGCCTATTCAACAGTCTTGTAAATTAGGTACTTTGTGTAATATTGTCTAAATTTTTCAGAGAAGAAAAACTACATCAGGGATACTTATTGAGTTACCTAGGGTTACACAGTTAAGTAGGGTCATAGGATGGATTTAAACTCATATTTCTGTATTCTTTTTCAAGACACTCTCCTAGATTCATGATGGCACCATTTCCAAGGGTAGAAATCCATCACTGTTCTTTACCTTCAAGATAAAGAAATTGTAGTATATAATCTCTAAAGTCTCTTCCAGATTGTATGATATTGTGATCTTAAGTTGGTTTCAGATCTAAATTCAATCACATAGAAATACTTTGGAAATATTTGTTTTAAGAGGGGCCATGGCTAGTAATGATGATAATAATAATAATAACCACACTTTACACAGCATTTTAAGATTTGTAAAGCACTTTACTTTTTTTTCATTTGATTCTCATTAACAACTCGGTAAAGTAGGTGCTATTATTGTCCCAATCTTACACATGAAAAAACTGAGTCTGAGAGATGTTTAATGACTTGCCCAGAATTACATGCAGCTAATAAATAGTTGAGAATTTGAGGTGGTAGGATTTCAATTCAAATCTTCCTCATTCTAAGACCCTTCAGGGCTCTATTCATTATGTCAATACCCTAGCAGCTTGATTACTGCTAATGTCATTGAGATAGACAAGTGATGAACCAAAAGTTGGTTCTGATTTTATTATTCAATATCTCTCAGTATTTCATATTGCTTAACATATACAATTTTTTCAAAAGTTAAAAACCAAGTAATTTTCATGATTGACTGAAGTCCAAGGTCCATAGTTTTAGCATTTGGTAAATTACAATTAACATGATAGTCCAAAATATGACACATTTTCTGAATATCAGTAATGCACCAGATGTCCTTTTTTCCCAAGAGAGCAGATCTTTGCCAAAAATTAGGGTAATCACTAAGGCCAGAAACTAGCATTTCCTTGGGAAAGGACATAGTCTCCATTGGGAGCTAACAAGGATAGACCAAAGGCTACGTCAGTTCTGCTGTAGAATTTCTCCAGAGAGCCAGAAATCCCAGGGTCTGAGACAGAGGCAGTGAACCAGGTGCAAGAACAAAGATGTCAAGTCAGAGAGGTCAGTACAAAACCAGGAGGCAAGAAATAGAGAATGTTGGTGAGTTGACTATTTGTCCAACTCAATATGACCCCTAGAAGTTAGGTTCTTTTATCATAGAAATGGGTCTGCTCTTAAACGTGAGACCATGCCGCTATCAAAGACCAGGTAAACCTATCCCTTGGTTTCCTGTTTTGGAAAAATTGAGGAAATGGACAGTAGAGTCTGTGGTAGACAAATAAATGGCTCCTGCCATGTGAATTATGCTTCCTGATATTCAGTTATTTTTAGTTTCATCATCCTATTTAGGGTTTTCTTGGAAAAGATACTGGAGTGGTTTGCCATTTCCTTTTTTAGCTCATTTTATAGATGATGAAAACAAGGCAAATAAATTTAAGTGACTTGTCTAGGGTCACCCAGCTAGTATGGTTTGAGATCAGATTTGAACAGTGGAAGATTCCTGACTCAAGGGCTAGCACTCTGTTTACTACATTATGGAGCTGCTCTCAGTTATACCTCTGATGCTCCTTAACTATGATAATATCATAGACCCAAAGCTAGGAAGGAACTCCAGAATCACAGAATCCAATCTCCTTAATTTCCTAATAAGTAAATCTAGATCAAAACAATGTCATTTACCCACGGTCATATAAGTAGTAAATGGAAAGATAGGATTTGAACTCAGAGTCTTTGATCCCCAGATCAATTATTTTCTTCTGTACTACACCGCCTGTTCAACATTCATAGCAAGGAATATAAGCATCATTCCCTGGGAAGTATGCACACTTTCCTAGTCAAGAATATCCTTTTGACAAATAATGGATTTTTGTCCCAAAAGTTGGGCTCTTTGGATTTATCATACACTGTCTTGCTTACGTCACTTACCCCAAGTCTGTTCCACTGATCCTCCCTTCTGTCTATTAGCCAGGATCCATATTGTTTTGATGACCACTGCTTTAAGTTTAGATCAACATCTCACACCCTACACCAAGATAAATTCAGAGTGGGTGAATGACTTGAATATAAAAAAGGAAACTGTAAGAAAATTAGGTGAACACAGAATAGTATACTTGTCAGATCTCTGGGAAAGGAAAGATTTTAAAACCAAGCAAGAGTTAGAAAAAATTATAAAATGTATAATAAATAATTTTGATTACATTAAATTAAAACGTTTTATACAAACAAAAACAATGCGACTAAAATCAGAAGGGAAACAACAAACTGGAAAAAATCTTTATAACAAAAAACTCTGACAAAGGTCTCATTACTCAAATACACAAGGAGCTAAATCAATTGTACAAAAAATCAAGCCATTCTCCAATCGATAAATGGGCAAGGGACATGAATAGGCAATTTTCAAATAAAGAAATCCAAACTATCAATAAGTACATGAGAAAGTGTTCTAAATCTCTAATAATTAGAGAAATGCAAATCAAAACAACACGGAGTCACCTCACACCCAGCAGATTGGCTAAAATGACAGCAGAGGAGAGTAATGAATGTTGGATGGGGATGTTGCAACATTGGGACATTAATGCATTGCTGGTGGAGTTGTGAATTGATCCAGTCATTCTGGATGGCAATTTGGAACTATGCCCAAAGAGTGCTAAAAGAATGCCTGCCCTTTGATCCTGCCATATCATTGCTGGATTTGTACCCCAAAGAGATCATAGGGAAAAAGACATGTAGAAAAATATTTATAGCCGTGCTCTTTGTGGTGGCAAAAAACTGGAAAATGAGGGGATGCCTGTCAATTGGGGAATGGCTGAACAAATTGTGATATATGCTGGTGATGGAATACTATTATGCTCAAAAGAATAATAAATTGGAGGAATTCCATGTGAACTGGAATGACCTCCAGGAATTGATGCAGAGTGAAAGGAGCAGAACCAGGAGAACATTATACACAGAGATGGATACACTGTGACAAAATCGAATGTAATGGACTTCTGTACTAGCAGCAATGCAATGAGAATGACCCAAGACAACTCTGAGGGGCTTATGAGAAAGAACACTGCCCATATTCAGAGGAAGAACTACAGGAGTGGAAACACAGAAGAAAAACAACTGCTTGAACACATGGGATGATGCGGACACAATTTGGATGTAGACTCTTAATGACCACCTAGAACAATCATCAATAATATGGAAATAGGTCTTGATCAATGACACATGAAGAAACCAGTGTAAATGTGCATCAGCTACTGGGGTTTGGGGAGGTGGGGGGAGAGAGAGCAAGAACATGAATCATGTAACCATGAAAAAAATTTTTCTAAAAAATTAAAAATTAAAAAAATGAATATCCTTTTGAGCTAAGGAAAAACAATAGGCAATTGAGGGTGCTGGAGGGAGAGATTGGTTATGAAAATAGTTGAGTCCAAGAGATATTTGCCAAAAAGAGAAAAACTGATTTTTTTCCTTTTTATAAAAAAAAGAAATAAAAAATACATATATATATATATATATACACACATATATACCCTTCCCATCTGAACTACCACAAACTAGAAGGAGGTTCCTTATGTGGAAATGAGGCTCTGGGCCACCACAGAGTGCAAAGCCCACAATACTCAAGGGAAGGAGAAGCCTAATGACTTTATCAGACAGAGGAGACCATAATCGCAGGCTGCAGGCAGCTTGCAATGTGGGTGAAACATTATATGGAAATAGCAAAGTCCACATTTTTTTCAGACCTAAGCCCAGAAGCTTAGGCCAGCATCTGAGAGTTTACAATGCTGAAAATAATACAGAAAGAACAGACTTTGGGTTGGGAAAAGTAGGAGTCTCCATTTTATGTGAGCTCTTTTAATTGGAAGAGGAATTTTAAGAAGCTAATTTGTCTGATTTGAATGAAATGTTGAAAATGGCTAAGTAGGGACCAGGACAAATGATTTTGGAATGGGAAAGGACTTTTGAGGTTGCTTAGTACTACCTTTATCTAAACAATGATTCTCTCTACAATATCTCCCACAATTCATTTCAATAGACATTTAAGCAAATCAATCATTCAACCACAAAACATTTATTCTGCGTGTATTTAAATGTTGGATACCGGTAAGAGGTGGCAAAGAAAGGCAAAAATAACTTCTGTCCTCAAGGATCTAATGATCTTTTTCTTACACTGTTTTTCAGTTAACAAAAATTTATTTGCCTTTCCTTCTATCTTCCATTAAGAAAGTAAAAAAAGAAAAAGATAACTATTGTACCACAAAAAGTTTTTATTCTAATAGGGAGACAACATGTAAATGCCCAAGTTCATTTAAGATAGACTTAGAGTCAACAGAAGCAGCTGGGTGCTGGCGCCAGCTCTAGGGCTCTCAAGAAGTCCTATTATTTTACTAAATTTTTTAATTTTACTATTATTTTACTAAAATTACTAAATATCTACTTTAAGCATTTACACATTAGTAAATGCTACAAATAAAGGCTTAATTTATTTTGTTGATTGTCATGACTAGAGATATCCAATAGGACCCCCATGTGGCCCATAATACAATATAGGAGTCTGGCCTGAACCAACTTAAAATGAAATGAGGTAGATGACAGTTAGGTGGTTCAATGGTTCAGTGGTTTGAGCTCCACACCCAGAGGTCATGGTTTCAAATTTGGCATCAGACACTTCCTAGCTGTGTGAGCCTGGGCAAGTCACTTATTGCTTTTCTGCCTTGGAACAAATACATAATATTGATTCTAAGACAAAAGGTAAGGAAAGCAAAACCCACTTAATAAAACAAAAAATACAATAAAACATATATACATTTTAAAATTAAGTCAATACGAAGCCTGACAAGATCCTTATACATAGCTTAATGGCCTCTGTTTTTATTTGGATTTGATACTACTAGTCTAGACTTAAGAAAGTGATGGAGAAAATATTGATGTAGAATAAAACTAGAAGTTTTCTGTGGGGGTGAGGTTGTTGTTTGACTCTCTATTTTTTGATAGAGCTGACATTTAAAAATTTGCCACCCCTGGACAGAGGACAAGCTTGGAAGGGAGGCCCTAAGGGGAAGGAATGGGAGGGCAGTACAGAAAAGACTTTCAGCAGAAGATGTGATTTGAGCTGAATCTTGAAGGAAGCTAGGGAAGCAAAGATGCCCCAGTGAGGAAGGACACTCCCTGCTTTCAAAGAGTTTCCATTCTATGGGAGGATACAAAATGTATGCAGTGGTTAAGTTTGTAGTTTGTGCAAAGTGATACACGTTAATTTCCGGAGGGATAGTTAGTGAATGGGAGGATCTGTAGGAGATCATCCCCAAGCAGAGCACTATGGGAAGCAGGACATTCTACAGGGGACAAGATAATGCATGTAAGGATGGGATTTTTGCAAGGGGGATGAGTCCAAAGGAGCCAGAGAAGGCAGTTGTTGACAGTTGCTGACAGTTGAGACCAGAGAGGATTCTAGGATTTGACTCAGGAGAAGAGAGAAGAGGAGTGGTCTTCAGGAGAAGGACTGGGAGGAGAGAGGAGAGGGACATCCCAGCTCAGATCCAGTCCTGAGGGCTTCCTGAGAATCTTTCTTTTGGAAATTGAAACCCTGATTCCTTGATCAAAGCCATTCCATCGCATCTCACCCATCAAGACTTCAACCACCAAGTCAGCTAAGTTTGGACTCCATTTTGGGAGCAATCTCTTACTCTCCTTCACCCATTCCCAACCTTGGTGAGAGACCCCTTTCAGGCAAAACTTACAATTATAGAAAAGGATAGAAACAGAAAAATAGAAATAGAAATAGAAGGAGAAGGGGCAAGGGGAGAAGCTTAGGAGTGGGAACCACTAAGGTTCCCACCTAAGTGACAGACCCCATAGGAATAGTGAAGAGGGCACCCCCAAATCCCTCTTCCCTTCACCCCTTTCCCCAATCCCTAATTTGTGAGTAATAAAAAGCCATTCATCAGTCAGATAGCATTCCAGAGTGCCTGAGAGACAATGAGGGAGAGGGGAACCACAGCTTGGTCTGGCTGCCTCCATCTTGAAGCTGGACCACCTGCTGTGAATTTAACTGATCAGGTGAAGTTTGTGTGAATCCTGTCCTTATTTAGGATGGGATTGGGGTACCACATACCTCTTCTTATAGGAAAGCCTTGCCCCCAGCTCCTATGGAGTGGCAGGACCATCTAGGTCACCCAGTTTTGGTGTGACACCTTCTTAAAGTCTCCCAGTGTATATTTGACCCCAGGGGAGTGCTGGAAGAGAGACTCACCACATAGCCTTTCTCTAGCTCCCTTCTAACTAACATTCATTACTGGCCCTTTTTATTGTTACATCCCTGACTGAGGAATCCATTCATAGAAAAGGTTGGAGGTGGGAAATGGAATGTCCTATTCTGGAATAGATAGAAAGCCAGCTTTACTGGAAACAGAGTACTCAGAGAGGAATAATATAAAATAAAACAGGAAAGGGTGGAGGAAGCCAGGTTGGAGACAAATGGTTAATCCAGTCTTTCTTCAAGGACCCCTTTTATTTTGCTGATAAATTTGCAGATTGCTTTGAGACAACTCATTAAATAATTCAGTGGGTTACCATTTTCCTAGTTGAAGATGAGGGAGATAAGAATGCTACCTTGCTTTTTGAGGTGTATTTCTTCTTAAACAAAAACCTTAATTTCTATCCCAGTAACAACTCTAAGACAGAAAGGAAAGGAATAGTCAGAGGAGACAAAGTCTCTTACTTGGGGTAAGTTGTTACATAGCTAAGAAGTATCTGAGGTCATATTTGAACCCAGTTTCTCCTGACTCCAGGCCTGGTGCTCTATCCATTGTGCTACCTGGCTAGCTCTGGCTACCCCCAAAACAAGCTGTAATGCATGAAAAAAAGGGGAACCATGAGTTAGAAAACTTTGAGAGCTTTTGGATAAGTAGCTGAAATTCAATCTCCTGAACTAAGAATAGATGGCGTCTCTATGTTTGCTCATCTAACTTTCTTTGAGTGTGTATTTTTACTGTGTCCAGAGTTGAAAATGTATACTAAAAATGAACCCCAACAAAAGAGTGTTCTCTATGGATCTTGACCTCATAGTCTTATAGCTCCTGCAAGAAGGGCACAATGGGTTTCTTTAAAGAAAGTTTGGTGCTTAGAATTAGGAATTTCAAGAGGGAACTGCAGAAAGCCCTTAAAGATTTATATGGCTTAGTTTTTATACAGTTTTCAATGGTGAGGGTTGGGCATTGTTTGGTCTGTAATCAGGAATGAAATAAAGGGGGTAAAGGGACTTAAAAAGAAGCTTTCGAGAGCCCTGTCCAAAACTTTAAAGATGCAAGATATTTCGACTGAGATCACATTCCAAAGTATGTTTTTCTCATTTCCTTCTCATTTGCCTTCAGACTTCTTGCTTGGAAGGCCCACCCCCCTTGGCTCTTGGTAAGATGCAGGGTTGCACTTGCCCAGTGCTTCATGTCAAGCAGGTGAGCCTCAATGGGTGGATGTTTTCTTTCATGGGCTGCTTCTGGCAGCTTAGAAAAGAGGAGATTGGTGCCTCCTTGGTCTATCACTGTCCATCCCTCAGCACCTTAGTCCATCTGAATGGTGTTGGCGAGCACACTGGAAGTCTGTCTCCTCTTATAACAGCAGTGTTTCCCATGTTACCCCTTCCCACTGATACAGTTCTGCCAAAACTCCTGTGGAGGCTGCTAAAGTCATTGAGCAGGCTAATGCACGCCTGGACACTTTTGAGATATTAATAGTTTGGAAAGTTCAGAAATAGTGACATGTACACATTGCTGTACATATTCCTACATTCTTGGCTGATGATCTCTGTTCCTTACATGGAGGCCCTGATATAGTAGTACATGCTTACTGATTCATTTCCCTTTAATACATTTCTAATTTAGAAATTACCCAGCAAATGAAGATTCCCACATTAGCAAAAGACCTTTGGTGGTGGCATAGTAAGTTGAGCCCTGCGCATGGAGTCAGGAAGAACTGAATTCAAAATTGACTCTGGATATTTACTAGCTAGGTGACACTGGGCAAGTCACTTTATCTTTGCCTCAATTTCCTTATCTGTAAAATAGGGATAATAATAGCAAGTAACTCTCAAAGTTGTTGTGAGGATCAAGTGAGTGTAGAGTGCTTAGCACAGTGGCTGGCACATAGTATGCACGCTGTATAAATGTTAGCTATTATTATTATTATTATTATTAAGCTTTGAGATATGTCTTTATGAGGAATATAAATATAAATGTGTCCAAGAATAAGTCCTCCTGGAATCCTCTTTAATGAAGTGTTAATTCCTTGACAAGACCAGCTCTTTGCTTGGCTCTAGTTATTTCCCTCACCCTTTTAACATTTGCATTAGGGATTACTGATTGACTCATAGCCAGATCATACCCTTGGACTAGGCCCTTCACAAAGAGAGAAACTGCAGACAGACAGAGAGGAGTAGAGCTGTAAGAGACTGAAAAGTGAGAAGCTCTTCACAAAGACTCTGACTTGGCTCCTTGGAGAAGAAACTTCTGCATTTGTGAGGCTCCTACAAGGAGATGTAGCCACAGAGATGGCAGCAAATGAAGGTAATGTCAGATGCTGAGGAGAGGAGGTAAGCTGAGAATTTTAGGAATGTGGCATCATCAGAGTAGCAGTACTGGAATAATTCAGGAGCAAAGTCTCCCTAACCTAATATAGAAGTTCCTGAGCTTAGTGGGAACTAGAGATGAGGACAAGCAAGGACAGAGCCCTTTTAAAGTATACGAGCAGACTCACATTTTTCCTTTTCCTACTGTGAGTTATGTGGACTGTGGTGGTCCAGAGAGAAAGGATGACTTTCTGGCAACCTTGAACACTTTTCTCTTTCTGGAGGACAATATAGATACCTGGGGAGGTGAGGGATCTTTGAAGAGGAAAAGAAACTAGCCTTGACTTTTTAAGGGCTAGTGTGCAATTCTTTTGCAATGTCTGTTGGGTTAATTAAAAAATCTCTCTAGTATGTAATGATTTGTTAGCCTGAGTACTTGCAAAGGAGAAAAGGAACTTTCAAAAAATTTTGGTGAGGAAACCTAGGCAAGAGATAATTCTATTATTCCTAAATGAAACTTTGGGTAGGGTCAGGTTAGGGTAGGGGCAAAGAGATGTTTATGAGAGAAACTACTGAACCTGGCTTTGTAAAATTACCTTTGGGGTTGGTCTACAGGTTACATACGGAAATGAGTCCTGAATTATGCTGAAAAGAACTTTGTATGTGTGTCTTTGCTCTAGGCTAAAACGATTTGCAGCTAAGATATAGTTTAAGTTTGGGGAGGATCTGCTGGGAGGCTTTGTCATAGAAACAGTTTTGACTCAGATATACTAAATTTCTTAAGTACTAAGTCCCTCTCATTTATGCTGCGTTTCTCACCATTTGTACTAATTTTTCATAAACACTTTATAACTCTTCCCATTTTGTATTCCCTCTGCTGCATGGCACAGGACCACTGTGGATTGTCAACAAATGGCAGACCAGTTCGAAAGCACCAAACATTGAACTTACTGGCCAAAGGGTCCTTTTTAAATGGCCATGATTTCACATCATATGGAACCTCCCTAGGCCTCAACCCTGGGCAATGAATATAATCTTTACTTTGATCTTGTGCATTCAAAACATACTTCAAACTTCCCTTCATGTTATAGTAGTCTTCATTATAATAGCTAACATTTCTATAAATTTTTAAGATTTGCAAAATGCTTTATATATTCTCATTTGATTCTCACAAAGGCCTTTGAATTTTATACTATATGTGGGTATATGTTGTCTCCATTTTATATATAAAGAAATTAAGGGACATAAAGTTTGACTTTCTAGTATCTGGTGCAGGATGTGAACTCAGGTTTTCCTAACTTCATGTCCCCAGCACTATTCATTGGACTTCAGCAATGCGAATGCATAATAGTTGCCATGTTTGTCTTCTCGAGAAGCAGCTGCATTTTGCAGTGGATAGAGCAGACCCTGAAATCAAGAAGACCTGAGTTCAAATTGGACCTGGAACCATTACTAGATAATGTGATCCTGAGCATTTGGCACAGGACTTGGTATATAATATGGTTCCTTCCTTCCTTCCTTCCTTCCTTCCTTCCTTCCTTCCTTCCTTCCTTCCTGTCAATTCAAATATTACTTCTTTCATGAAATCTCTCCTGATCCTCACAGCCAGAAATAATCTTATTTCTTCATGCTCCCTGAGTAACACTCTATTGGTGCCTCTCTTTGTTCTATTATACTTTGTGCTACTATTGTTTGTATATGTGATTTATCTCCCCTGCTAGATCTTCCTCTTTGAAGGTAAGGGATAGGTCATTCATATTGGATTCCCCATTCCAGATCATCCTCTATTCAGCTGCCAAAGGTGATTTCCTAAAGCCCAGATTTGACTGTCATCCCTCCACTTAAATTCTAGAGTGTCCTTATCACCTTTGTGATCAAATGTAGAATCCTCTGACATTCAAAATTTTTCAAAACTAATCACACCATCTGGCCCATAACTTTCTTGTCTTCTCATAGCTCCTACTTGCACTCCCCACTTATGATGCAATCCAGAATCACAGACGAACCTTCTTGAACCCCCATCTCTTAAATCCAGGTATTTTCCCTGGCTTTATTCAAGATCCAGATAAAATCTCATCTTCTACAGGAAATCTTTCCCAATACCCCTTGACTTTGGTGTCTTAACTATTCTGATTATCTCCAATTATCCTGTCTATATCATGCTAGTGCATAATTATTTGCATATTGCCTCCCTTATTAGACTGTAAGCTCCTTGAAGGCAAAGCTTATCTTTTACCTTTCTTTACCTTCCTAGTGCTTAACACAATGTCCTGCACCTAGTAGATTCTTAATAAATTTTAATTGAGTGACTGACTCAGCACCTAGCACACTGTCTCATATGTAACAGCTACCTAATGATGCATTATGGAAATAAATTGAACTGGAGTAGCGGATCAGGGTTTGAGAAGGGATAAAGTTATGAGAGCAAAATAGAAATACATATGTCTTGCTTGAAAAGGTAGAAGGAAAAAGAAGGAAAGGTGATTATTGGGCTTAGTGATTAAAAAGGGGACCCAGGAAATAGAGAGATATTCCCAAAGAACTTTGGGTGACAGGAAGTTTTAAAGTGATTATTTTAGGATGGCATTAGAAATAAGGGTCCTTATGATCATCAAATCATGATTTTTAAATTAGCATTCAGGGTTTCTGTAACATGAGATACATAAAGATCAAATGTGGTTACTTCTCAATGTCTAAAGTACCTGATAGACATCCTTCTGTGTTATTTTCAGAAAAAGTACCTGTCTCTCTATAATACTGTTCCCGTTCTATCCCTGAAATTAGGAAGGCTGGACTTCAGAGATTTCCAAAAATAACCAAAATGGCCCTCAACACATTTACTCTCCTTAGGCTTCCCAACGTGACTGTGGTGTGTTCCCTATCCTGTTCCATGACCAGCAGAGCAAACCTAAGGAACAATGGCCTGGGAAAGGGAACTCACAAAGGGCTTTTTATGTCATATGCATCGTAAATGCTTGAGGTCATCAATCCTGAGGGATAAATATTAGATTGTGCCTCATGTTGTTAAGGAAAAAGGGGGTGGGGTGGGAATGGAGGCTTGGGGGGGAAAGATTAGCCACATTTCCAAAACAAAGTGTAAGGGAGGTCCCTAATTCAGAAATAAATAAATAAAAATAACCATCTGCTTTCCAAAAGGCACTCTAGCCCCCTACAGCCAAAGCCAGTGCCAATAATAACTCTGTGGGGAAAAATGAACCACAAACTACTAGTGTTGATGATGGCCAGGAAATGTACATCTGTTGTGTGGATTTTTTTAATCTTTTTTTTTTTATCCTAGTTTCTTGGAAAAACCACCTTAGACTGATTATGATAGCGCCTTCGAAATGTATTGTTGGGGAAATTGCTCTCAGCAGCTGGAGGATCTGTATTCTCCTGAGTCGGATTCTATTCAAGCTCCCACCTGGTCCTAAGCTTGCCTCCATTAGGTCCTGCTCCAGACTGGTGGGTTGTGGCCTTCAGCAGGCTACTCCCTTTGACATTATCCCTTCTGGGGAGGCAAGGACACTGACAGGAAGCAAGCTCTAGGTGAAAGACTTCCACAAAGCAAGCACCTGGGCAAGAAAAATAGCTACTTTCTTAGGTCCATTGAGTACCATGGATGGATGACCCACCAAATTAAGTCTTACCAACTTGGACTTGCAAGTCCACAACCAACATCAAGTGGCATGGCGATAAGAGTGTAGGATTTCTAGGCAGTACAAATTCTGCACCAGACACTTACTATCTGTATGGTCCTGGGCAAATCACTTGCCTCTTATAGCCTCAGTTTCTTCCTGTTCTTCCTAATATGATAGGGGCTTGATTTTACCTGCTTCTAAGAGGCTTTCAAATTCTAAAATGGGTGATCCTGTGGTCAGTGGAGACATCAGTATAGGGTCACAAGGCTCTTCATATATTAATGTTTAAAAAATAAGATGCTCTGACAAATCTTCTAGGACACAGATAATTGGGCATAGCAGAAAGAACACTGAATTTAAATCAGAAAAGCTGGATTTGAGTTCTGAGTCTGACATATTATCAAATGGGTTAATATTTGTAAAATGCATAGCAAAGTGCCTGGCACATAGTAGGAACTTTAAACATGCTTATTCTCTTTCTCTTCTCTTGCATGATCTAGTGTTGGGACCTTGTACAAATCACTTTACTTTTGTAAACTTAATTTTTTCTCTTCTGTAAAATATGAGCATAGTGAAGTACAAAGGTTAGAGCAGTAATGGTGAACCTATGGTATGGGTGCCAAAGATGACACACAGAGTGCTCTTTTTAAGAGTCAGCCACCTTCCCTCCCCAATCCACCACCCCCAGAGTTCATTACTAGAAAGGCAGGGGGACTCTGGTGGAGCTGCTCCTTTCCCCCTCTGCACCATGCCTGATGACATTTTCTCACCCCCCCCCCCAACCTCTTCCAGCAGCCCAATGGGAGCACATAGGGGATAAGGTGGGCAGCTTACAGACAGCAGAGCTGGAAGGGAGCAGAGGGCTGGGACCACCCTCCTCCCCCCTCTCTATACTTGATTAGGACATTTCTCACTTCACCCACCCCTCTGCCCAGCAGCCCAGTGGGAGAACTTTTTCCCTCCCCTGTGTAGGGTAAGGGCAAGGCAGGGTGTACTCAGCATGTAGGGGAGGCCAGGGGCATGGCATAGTGGTCTCTGGGGGAGCAGGCATGGCACTTGGTTGTAGGTGCAGTGGGGTGAGGGCAGGCACTCTGTCTCTAAAAGGTTTTGCCATCGTTGGGCTAGAGACATGAGGACATATGTTCAAGTTCTGCCTCTGACACATACTGGCTGTGTGACCCCAGACAAAGAAGGAAAGAGGGAAAGGGGAGAAGGGAAAAGGAAGGAAGGAGGGAAGGAAAAAGGAAGGAAGGAAGGAAGGAAAGAAGGAAGGGGGAGAGGGAGGGAGGAAGGGAGGAAGTGAGGGAGGGAGAGAGGGAAGAAGAGAGGTAAGGAGGGAGATAGGAAAGAAGGAAAGAAGGAAGGAAGGAGGAAGGAATGAAGGAAGGAAAGGAAGAAGGGAGGGAGGGAGAAAGAAAGAAGGAAGGATTTTAAAGAGCCTAATATGTGTCACTACTGTGCCAAACACTTTACAAATATTATCTCATTTGATCCTCACAACACTGAAAAGTAGATGCTATTATCTTCCCTATTCTACAGTTGAGGAAACTGAGGTAAACAGGCCAACTGAATTAGGTCACAGCTCGTAAATGTCCAAGGCTGACTTTAAGCTCAGGTCTTCCTGACTCCACACTATACCACCTAGCTGCCTCTCATTTGCAGAGAAGGTACTAACTTGCTTTGGTAAGGGGAATTCTTCCCTGATCACTGTCTATACAGAAGAAATCCCAGATCTAGTTTTTAAAAAGCAGAGTAGGGACTTTAAAACTTGCTCTGTCTATTTTATAGGGTCTGTTAAGGACTATGATTTGCAAAAATGAAAATATCATTAAATATGTCATTATTATCATATGCTCATCTTTGAAACCATATCTTTTCCTTCAAAGTGAGAACAATTAGACAGAGGCATAAATGGCTATAGATAGCTTTATGAGATGTATTCATATAGAGAATCAGATCAAGAAAGTAGCAAACCACTTAACTGGTACATATATCAAAATACTTTATTATTATTATTATGTTATATTTAATATAGTATTCTATACCATATATAATTACAATAGATTATATATTTATTAATCACTTACTCACATGTGATTGCTCCAAAAGTGCTAAGGCACAGAACATGACCAGAGCATTAGATGGTTATGTTATGAACAAAAGAACACTGAGTGGAGTCTGAAGAACTGGTTTCAAATTCTAGCCCTGCTATTTACTAGGTATGTGACTGAGCAACTTAAACCTCCGGGAGTTATTTGGTTTTTTTCCTCTGTAGGACAGGGGTACCTTAATTGCCCATCTCACATAGATGCTATAATGATGAGTAATCAATATAAATTACTTTGCAAAACATAAAGATATCAGGAATATCAGGGTGAAAGCAGAGGCAGTTAGGATCAGAGATTCCAAGCTAGAAGAGAGTGGTCAAAGGTTATAGTCATTATTCTTCAGGGCCTGCTTTCAGATACCCTGGGAAGGTGATCGTTATGCCAACACATGCACTCTTGGAGTCTGGTTGAGAAGGTGAACAAGTCTCTCGCTGGCTACTATGGGTGATTTGGGAACTTTCTCTCAAAAATGGCTACTATTTCATTATTCTCTCTATCCGCACATACTAAGTGTGTTTCCCAGCATAGGAAGAAGAATAAATCTCATGTCATGGGAAAACCATTGGCCAAAGCTATCCCTTAATGGTTCAAGTATTTGCTGGGCCAACCATACTCTTTGAAGATGGATAATCAGAACTGATTTGAGCAACATAGTTCAGGTTTAACTGACTTTACTTTTGTGATAGCAGCCAAACTCAGCAAAAAGAAAATATTTAGTTTAAACTTTCCTTTGAGAAGGGTGCCCAATAGAGTGGGGGCTAAAGTGAGGAGTAGATAATATGACCCTAGAGAGAAAATCTGAGGCTAACCATTAACAAAAAAAAACATTTTTAAGCTGGATCTGAAACATTAGTAGATTATCTTTGGGACCCAGGTTTTGGGTTCTTTTATTCACTGTAGATCTATTTTCATTCCACATGACTTTATGGGAGAATTGGGGAATTTTTGATTGGCAACCAAAACTCAGATGAGTTTTCCAAAGCCAATAATCTGGAATGTGTGTAAGTGTTTCTCATTTGGTCCTAAAAACATAAATAGTCCAGAAGTTACTGAAAGGAAAAATTTCTTTGTTTCTAAAGGTAGAACTTTTTGAGTTTGTAGCTTCCCTGCTGTTCCTCCTCTTCATATTCTCTGTAATATGAGAGAAATATGTCCCAAATTGGCTAATTAACTAACCAACAAGCATTTATTAAGCATCTAATATATGTATTCATATCATACATATATACATATGCATAATATTCATATAAGCATTTGTTAAACATTGTTTTATATAATATATATGCATAAGTATATATGTGTATCTATACATACACACATATAAATATGTATATATATATAGAAATACATATACATATAAATATGTGTGTGAATATATATTTGGACTTCATTTTACCTAAATTCACACACAAATTTGGGTATATGCAAATGGTGATCAAAAAAATTAAAAGCAGAAAAAAATTTAATTGCATACTAAATCCATGCCATTTTCCCAAACAACAAAATCTTGCAGCAGTTTGCCCAATCAGGTTCATTCTCACTCTAAGAAGTGTTAGTGTGAATCATTACATTGTTGCTCCAAATGTTAATTCTGCATCATTCTTTGATGGTAGCCCTCACTTATAACAAGTTGTGTCTGGGTTAGAAAAGTCCTTCTCTTTGTTTCATTAATACATATCATTTCAGTATTAATAATGGCCCCAAAGTACATGAGTAGTGATGTGGTAGCTCTGATAAGTCTAAGAAAAATAGTAAAGTGCCTAGGGATGCTCATATAAGAAATACTTATTAAATAATGAGGCTTGCTATTATGCACAATTTTCAACTTATATAGAAGGCCCTTAGAATTTATTGGCTATAAAAAATGGAGTCTGAGTGTATATTCCCGGCAGTGTCCTGGGTGCTGAGATATAATTATGAAGGTGAGACTGATTTTTGCAGCAATATGTTCCTAGAGAAGTAAACATAGAATATTTAGGAAAAATAAAATACATGCTGGTTGGTCAGGGAAGGAGATGCTGAAAATGGCAGATCAGTCAGAATTCTTTGAAGGATATTGCACTTGAACTGAACTCTAATAGGAAGTAAGGGTTCCAAGAGTCTGAGGTGAAAGGAGAAAACAGTCCAGGAATGGGGGACAGCCTCTACAAAGGTATGGTGGCAGGAGATGGGATTTCATTTTCAAGGAACAGCACTCATTTGTACTCCTGTTATCTAAACCCACGGCAGAGGGCTGTTGGAGAGGAGAAACAGCAATAAATGCAAAATGTAATGCTGAAATTGGAGGAAGGAAAGGCAATGAAGACTCCTTCAGGTTCATTCAAAAGGATCTGGCTTACGTAAATGATGGCTTTTGCAGATGGTAAATGAAAGCAAGAAATCAATCTCTGTGCACGAGGATCAGAGGGCTCCATGGAAAGTAACTGAAATCATCAAACCACACCTGTGCAGGATACACACCTGCTGGGGGGAGCCCAACGGGAGAGAAGGGGCAAGAGACTTCGATTGCTTGTGATCCAAAGAAGAAACCAATATCACTGTGGTAGAGGAATAATGAAAACAATGAGGCAAGAGTAATACTGTATGAAGTGCTTATTAGACTCCATCTGGAATATGGTGTGCAGTAGTTTACGATATAAGAAGGGGATATTGTTTCCTTGCCAAGTGTAGAGGAGAGGAAAACTAAAATGACCATTGCCCAAGGATTTCATCTAGGATTAAAGTGGGAATTTTCCTAAGATTGTTTCACATAAAAATCGAATACTGAGAATGGAATATCTCAATTGAGAACCAATTGGAGCAGAAAATATTTTGACTTGAAAAAACCAAAGCTCATCAAACACCAGGAATGGAATATGTCGCCTGGGATCCAGTTGTCAGAAAAAACATTTTGACTGGAGAAATCTCTTCTAAAAAGAAAAACAGGTCTTAGTAGTTGACACTGAAGGGCCAAAAAAAAAAATCACTTTAAGGTGTCTTAGAATGTCAATTGAGAAAGGGACGCTGTGTGTACAAAGGGAAGATGAGTAGTCATAGCCTCCCCTCATTTCTCATGAGTTGGCAACAGTACCCCCAGTACACTAAGTTATAAATCTCCAGTCTGTGGTAGGATTGGCTTTATCCATTAGATTCAACCTCATCTGCCTATTCAGTGTAGATGGAGCTGAGGAGTAAACTATGAGCAATTCTGCATTCCAAAAACTGGATCCCATAAAGCCATTTTCAACCACATGCTTTTTCACATTCCTCAACTGAACTTGTATCTCATCTGACCCACTGAAGTCTTTCTCTTCTTTTAAGGCTAAGCTCAAGTGGCATAGCCTCCCTTGTCCCCTGGCTAGCAATGATCCCTCTCTCCTCAAATTTTTCCAGAGCATTTTTCACAGAAATCTCCTTTGCCTCTTATACACTCTACATTACAATCAGATTGCCACTTAAAGAGAGAATACAGGCAGACATAGATACATAGATAGAGCAATACGTAGATAGACAGATACCTAGGCAGATATATAGATACGTAGATTGACAGATACATACATAGACTGACATATACATACATATGTGGAAGCATAGGAAGATAAATAGATACACAGAGGCAGATAGATGGACTGACAGAAAGAAAGATACATAGAGACATAGATACACAGGTAGATTAATAAAAAAGACAGACAAATAGATACATAGATAGACAGATAGCTAAATAGACAGACAGACAGACAGACAGATAGATAGATAGACAGATAGATAGAGACACATAAACAGATTGAAAGATATGTAGATAGACAGACACATAGATATGTAGACATATAGATTAATAGTTAGATAGACAAATAGATAGTCAAAGATACATAAACAGATTGATAGATACATAGACAGACATATAGCTATAGACAGACAGATAGCAAGATAGATAGCTAGAGAGACAGACTGAAAGACAGATAGATAGAGGAGTTGTTAATTACTTAAATGCCAGGCACATAATATCTCTATCCAGGACAATGGGCTGAGCATTCTTTTTTTTAGTTCATTTTTTTTTATTTAGAATATTTTTCCATGGTTACATGATTTATAATTTCCTATCTCTCTTCCCTCCCCCTTCCCAGAGTTGACAAGCAATTCCACTGGGTTATGTATGTATCATTGTTCAAAACCCATTTCCATGTTATTTATATTTGCAATAGAGTGATCTTTTAACATCAAAACCCTAGTTATAACCCTATAGAACTACATGATCAATCATATGTTTTTCTTCTGTGTTTCTGTCCCCACAGTTCTTTCTCTGGATGTGGATAGCATTCTTTCTCATAAGTTCCTCTGGATTGTCCTGGCTCATTGCATTGCTGCTAGTAGAAAAGTCCATTACATTTGATTGTGCCATTATGTATCAGTCTCTGTGTACAATGTTGTCCTGCTTCTGCTCCTTTCACTCTGCATCAATTCCTGAAGGTCTTTACAGTTCACATGGAATTCCTCCAAGTCATCATTCCTTTCAGCACAAAAATATCCCATCACCATCAGATACCACAATTTGTTCAGCCATTCCCCAATCGGTGGACACCCCCTCATTTTCCAATTTTTCACCACTCTAATGAACGTGGCTATTCATATTGTTGTACAAGTCTTTTTACTTATGATCACTTTGGGGTACAAACCCAGTAGAGATATGGCTGGATCAAGTACAGGAATTCTTTTAAAGCCCTTTGGGCATAATTCCAAATTGCCCTCCAGAATAGTTGAACCAATGTACAACTCCACCAACAGGGTATTAGCATCCCAATCTTGCCACATCCCCTCCAACATTTATCACTTTCTTTTGCTGCCATATTGACCAGTCTGCTGGGTATGAATTGGTACCTCAGAGTTGTTTTTATTTGCATTTCTCTAATCAGAAGGGATTTAGAACACTTTTTCATGTACTTATTGATAGTTTTTATTTCATCATGTGAAAACTACCTATTCATGTCCCTTGGCTATTTGTCCATTGGGGACTGGCTTGATCTTTTTTGTAAATTTGACTTAGTTCTTTATATATTTGAGAAATTAAACCTTTGTCAGAGTTTTGTTATAAAAATGTTTTCCCAATTTGTTGCTTTCCTTCTAATTGTGGTTGCATTGGTTTTGTTTGCATAAAGACTTCTTAATTTGATATAATGAAAATCATTCCTTTTATATTTTGCAATGTTTTCTATCTCTTGCTTGGTCTTAAATTCCTTCCTATCCCACAGATTTGACAGGTATACTATCCTATTGTCACCTAATTTATTTATGATTTCACTCTTTTTAAGTCATTTACCATTTTTGAACTTATCTTGATATAGGGTGTAAGATGTTGATCTAAATCTAATTTTTCCCATATTGTTTTTCAATTTTCCTAGCAGTTTTTTGTCAAATAGTGAGTTCTTATCCCCAAAACTTGGATCTTTGGGTTTATTGAATACTAGCTTACTAAGGTCAATTATCCCTAGTCTATTTCATTGATCCACCTTTCTATCTCTTTGCTACTACCATATTGTTTTGATGATCACTGCTTTAATAGTACAATTTAAGATCTGGTACTGCTAGGCCCCCATCCTTCACATTTTTTTCATGATTTCCCTTGATATTTTTGATCTTTTGTTCTTATAATTGAACTTTGCTATAATTTTTTTCTAATTCCATAAAAAGTTCTTTTGTAGTGTGATAGGTATGGCACTGAATAAATAAATTTGGTTAAAATTGTCGTTTTTCATTATGTTAGCTCATTCTACCCATGAGCAATTAATGTTTTTCCAATTATTTAGATCTAGTTTTAATGGTGTTAATATAAATTCTGTGTTTTTCTTGGCAAATAGATTCCCAAATATTTTATATTGTCTAGAGCAGTGATGGGCAAACTTTTTAAAGAGGGGGCCAAAGGAAAGGAAATGCTCATCTGTCAGTCTGTTTCTAAGGCAACTCTTTTAAAGTTTCATTGTACTGTCCTACTCATTGTATTTGTCAGATTAGGAATAATTTCAAGCCACTGGATAGAACATTTCAGGGGGCCACATCTTGCCTGTGGGTTTTAGTTTGCCCATCACTGGTCTAGAGTGATTTTAAATGGAGTTTCTCTTTCTAACTCCTGCTGCTGAATTTTGGTGGAAATATGCAGAAAGACTGATGATTTATGTGGGTTTATCTTGTACCCTGCAACTTTGCTAAAGTTGTTAATTATTTCCACTAGCCTTTTAATTGATCTTCTAGGATTCTTTAAGAAAACATCATATCATCTGCAAAGAGTGATTATTTAGTTTCCTCATTGCCTATTTAATCCCTTCAATTTCTTTTTCTTCTCTGATTGTTCCTGCTAGCGTTTCTAGTACAATATTAAATGATAGAGGTAATAATGGGCATCCTTACTTCACTCCTGATCTGTATGTTTGGAATTGGGGAGATGCCATTTAAAAGTATGTTACAAATTTCCTATGGACACTTGGGACTGTGAGACTACATTTCCCGTGATTCCAGTGGGTTTCCGGTTTCCAGTTTAAGGCGTGGGGATGTCAAAAGTCCCCATGTGTGGGGCAGTTTAAATTCGGAGGAGGGCCTAGAGAAAGCCTCTTTGGTTTCCTGGTTAGCTGCTGGCATACGAGAGAAAGAGGATGGGACCAGCGGTAAATTTAAAAGATAGTCAAGCGCGGTCATATATATATATATATTACCAACAAAGCCATGGCTATTAAAATATTAATTCCTCTTATACTATCAGTCTTTATCATTTTTAATTGTAACAGATCTTTGATACTTGCTGATGGTTTTAAATATATACTGTTTATTATTTTGAGGAATGACCCTTCTATTCCTATGCTTTCTAGTGTTTTCAATAGGAATAGGTATTGTATTTTGTCAAAGGATTTTTCTGCATCTACTGAGACAGAAACATGATTTTTGTTGGTTTGATAAGTGATATGGTCAATTATGTGTATTGTTTTCCTAATATTAAACCATCCTTGCATTACTGGTATAAATCCCACCTGGTCATAGTGAAATAATCCTTGTGATAGCTTGCTGTAGTCTTTTTACTAAGATTTTTTCATCTATGTTCATTAAGGAGATTGGTCAGTAGTTTTCTTTCTCTGTTTTCAGTCTACCTGGCTTGGGAATCAATACCATATTTGAGTCCAAAAAAAGAATTTGGTAGTACTCCTTCTCTGCTTATTCTGTCAAATAATTTGTATAGTATTGATGGATTAGTTGTATGAACCCATCTGGCCCTGGGGATTTTTTCTCAGGAAGTTCCTTGATAACTTGTTCAATTTCCTTTTCTGAGATGGGATTATTTAAGTATTCCATTTCCTTTTCTGTTAATGTAGACAATTTATATTTTTGTAAGTATTCATTCATATCACCTAGATTGCTGTATTTGTTGCCATATAATTGGGCAAAATAGTTCTTAATAATTATCTTAATTTGCTCTTCATTAGAGATGAAATTATCCTTTTTACCTTTGATACTGTTAATATGTTTCTCTTCTTTCTTTTTTTATTAGATTAACCAGTAGTTTATCTATTTTATTTGTTTTTTCAAAGTACTAGCTCCCAGGCTTATTTATTAGTTCAATAGTTCTTTTACTTTCAATTTTATTAATTTCTCCTTTAATTTTGAGGATTTCCAATTTAATTTTTATCTGGGGATTTTTAATTTGTTCTTTATAATTTTTTAAGTCGCAAACCCGATTCATTGACCTCCTCACTCTTGATTTTGTTGTTATAGGCACTCAGTGGTATAAATTTCCCCTGAGTACTGCTTTGGTTGTATCCCATAGGTTTTGATATGTTGTCCCCTTTCTTGGCCGTGGCTTTCAGGTAGTCTAATACTTCTCAAACTGTCTCTCCTAGATCTATTTTCAAGGTTAGTTGTTTTATCAATAAGATATTTCATGTTTTCCTCTGTTTTTTTTTTCATTCCTTTGATTCTGCTTTATTGTTTCTTAATTTCTTATGATATCATTACTTTCTATATGTTAAATTCTTATTAAGAATTTATTTTCCTCTGTCAGTTTTTAGTTCTCCTTTTTCAATTGGTCCATTTCTTCTTGTATCACTTTCATTTCTCTTTCCCACTTTTTCTCTGCCTCTCTTAATTGGTTTTTGAAGTCCTTTTTGAGTTCTTCCAGAATCTGGGTCCAATCCATATTTTTCTTTTGGACTTTGTGTGTGTTTCCTTTGATTTTACTGTCCCCTTCTGCATCTGTACCTTGTTCTTTGTCTCCATAAAAATTCTTTAGAGTTAGGTACTTTTTTGTTGTTTGTTCATTTTCCCTATCTAATTATAGGTAGACTTGTGGAGGGGGGGGATGATGTGATGGTCTGAGGGTTGAGAGTTCTGGGAGGCCCCCTACCCCTACTGATTCAATTGACTCTTGAGATGCTGATAGCTTAAATATTTGCCTCAGGCTTAGGCATAAGCTTTTGATCTCACTCTGATCTTGATCAGGTCAGAGGCTGTGTACTTAATACACACTTGATTGTCCTGTCTTGGAGCTCCACCCTGAGCCTTAGGCAAAAATATCAGTACTTAGTACTTAGTTCTAACATCCACCCCAAGGTCTGAATTAAGTCCTTGTCCCAAGCTCAGACTAGAATTCCCTGGTCTGGGGCTCTGGACTTCTCCACAGGTTTGAAATTTCAAGGGGTATGGGTTGAATTGTACTATTATTTGCCTAGGCAGCATCTCGGTGACTAGATGACTTGGGCATAGGTTCCCAAATTTCAGGCAGCCTATGTGGGATGGGTTGCTCTTGGCTTGTTCTTCCCTCCTTGCTATAGCTTCTTGCTAGCTTTGCTCTCCTCTCACCCTAGTGCCCCAGTTGTTCTTTGTCTACCTTTTGGGTTTTTTCCTTTCTTAAAAGTTGTTTCACTCTGTCTTCTTGTTGGTTCTTTCACTTCTGTATTCATTTTGTGGTCATATTTTAATCTTGGTCAGAGAGGATTCTCATGATGGAATGGAGCTGCTCTGGATTACTCTGCCATCTTGGCTCCATCCAACCCTGGAACTCCAATCCCTCTGGGATGAGCATTCTAAGGTAATGATTAGTAAACAATATCCTTCCCCAGCTTTTGTTTTGCATGGGACAGGAGAGCTCTATCTACATCTCAGATCTCATTTCATTAGGTTTTCCCACAAACCCCAACTTCCAAGTTTCCCTATTACTGTTGAGGATACTACCATTCTTCTAGTCACCTGAGTTTACATATTTGGTATCTTAAATCCCTTACTCCCCTTTATTGCCCCATCTTCAATCACTTGTCATATCTTGTAATTTCTACCCTCCCCCAATTATTACTCCTGTCCCTCTCTTTTCTCACACAGCTACCACCCTAATTCAGAATGTCATCATCTCTTGCCTGAATTATTGCAAATGCCCTCTTTGCTTCATCTCTCTTTTCTCCAAGCCAGTGATGGGCAAACTTTTTAAAGAGGAGCCAAAGGAAAGGAAATGCTCATGTGTCAGTCTGTTTCTAAAGCAGCTTTTTCAAAATTTCATTGTACTGTATCCTATTCATTGTATTCATCAGATTAGGAATAATGTCGGGCAGTTGGATAGAACGTTTCCCACCCCCCCCCAGGCCATAGTTTGCCCATCACAGCTCCAAGCCATTCTCCACAGAGCTGCTGAAATGACTATTTCAAAACATAAATCTGATCATACTACCCTCCTACTCAATAGCTGAGTTCCCCTCCCCCCTAGATCCTAGGAGCTAATATCATTTCATATTTATACAATTCTTTTAAATTCTGCTTTTACCCAAGTTTAATGCTGTCCAAAGTTATTAGTAGGGTAGCTCTATCATTTGTCATTATTATTACTCTTATTTTCTGTCAATATCAATTCTCAGACAGAATAGCAGCAAAGGTTAGGCAATCAAGGTTAAGTGACTTGGCCAGGATAATATAACTAGAAGGCGTCTGAAGCTAGATTTGAACCAGGATCTCCCAACTCCAGGCCTGGAACTCTATCCACAGTGCTACCTAGCTGATACAAACTCTATCATTTATAAATAATGTTGTGAGAGGACATACTCAATTTTTTTTTTTACTGATATAGAATGCAATAAAAATTATGAAGATCACTTGCCTAGAAGAACCTCTGATGATCCACTAAAGGTGTCATAAGAACATAGAACAGAGAAGGCTGAAATAGTATTAATTGCCAAAGAAGTTACTTCCTATACATTAGAAGTAGAGAGAATACTAGAGGACTGGAGATTTGGATCACTCATTTGAAACTGATATTTTATGACATTCTTGAGGAATTATAGGGCCATAAGTGTAGAACTAGAAGGAGCCTTTAAAGTACACCTAACCTAAATCTCTCATTTTCCTGTGTTGTAACTGAAAAAGGACATAATTTGCCCAAAGAAACTCAGATTCTACCCAGCTGGGCCGAGACTTGAATCCATGTCCTCCAACTCTAATAGCAGCTAGGTGATAAAGTAGAAAAAGTACTGGGTCTAGAGTTAGAAAGACTCACGTTCAAATCTGGCCTCAGATTCTTACTAGCTCTCTGATCTTGGCCAAGTCACTTAATCCTGTTTGCCCCAGTTTCCTCATCTATAAAATGAATTGGAGAGGGAAATAGCAAGCCATTCCAGTATCTTTGCTAAGGGTTCATGAAGAGTTGGATATAACTGAAAAATGATTAAACAACAAAACAACCTCTAATTCCAAATATGACCAGAGCTTAAGCAAACAACTAAAATGTGATATTAAATTACTACTCATAGGAGCTGATCTCAGAGTAATTGTTTCCATTCCAAGAACATTGAAGGCTGTATATATCATGTTCTGGATTAGTTATTGAATGAAACAGTTTATGGATGTATATGAAGGGAACCCCCATTGTCCCCAGTACCATGTACTGGGATGGGCTTACCTGTGTCCCCAGACTGCTAACTTTATGTCACTTGACTGGATGTCACGTAAGAATGCTCCAAAGATAGGTCACAGATGAAGTATCCAATGGATACCACTGGGAATTAAAGGTTACAGTCCAGGGTTAAATGAGAAGATAAAAAAGGAGGTACCAGGTGGTGCACTCTCTCTTTTCTCTTAGACAGCAACATTGCAGGACACTGGCATGGAGCCATGAGGCAGAGTGCCATGTGGCAAGATTAGAATTAGATTAGAAATATGCTTTAATCTCTATCTATCTGCCTTCTCTATTCAAGTAATATTAATAAATTCTATGGAAACTAAGAACCAGGAGTTTTTAATTTAACTTTAACAGATTTTTGGTCTAAACTTGCTCATGATAATAACTATCAATTATATTACACTTTATGGTTTTTGAACAACCATTTTGACAACAATTGTGTAATATAAATAATACTTTTAACCCTCATTTTTTGCATTTTATAGGTGAGGAATCTAAAATTCAGAGATTAAGTGTTTTAGAATCAAAGGACCTAAGTTCAAATCCTAATCCTGACAATATCTATATGTCTTTGGGCAAATCACTTAACTTTTCTAGTTCTCAGAATTATTGAACTCTTAGTAATAATGGATTAATGGAAAGTTGCATAAAATACACTTGGCATACAATTGGTTAACTCAGCTGTCACCAGGAGAAAAAAAAAGCATTCACCTCAGATCACATCAGATGACAAAAACAGAAATGAAAACAAAACAATCCCAGACCCATAGAATTTGTAATCCAACCACCACTTGTTTTTATCATTTCATCAAATTACATTCAAGTCTTACAAAAAGTGTGCAAGAGAGCTTCATTTGTTCTAAGTCAATTCACCAGTACATGAACTACAAAAGACCCTACTTTAAAAAAAATCTAAGAAAGAGTTTTAAAACTTATCTTTTTCCTAACCTTCAAAGATGTTGGCAAATCAAATTAACAGGCTAAAACATTATGTCTGATGCAAAATCCTTTTTCTGTCTATAGCAACATTTAAATTTGACAAATATGGTGGCTTTTGGTGGGGTGGGATGGAGGGGAGGGTCGAATGAGGGTAAAAACAATCATGCAATCAAGATTCTTACAATGAGTACAGGTGCTTAGAAGGCAGCTATAATGAATGCTAAGCTCATGCATCAGGCAGTATATATATATTCATCTCTTTTGTGGAGAACCATAAAATGAGGTGTTTGAACTCAATGGCCTCTGAGGTCTCTTCCAGTTCTCAATCAGCGATTGTATGATCCAAAAACATTTCAGAGTTGAAACGCACTTAACTCTAGTACTTTTTCCAAAACACCAGACTTCCTCTTGAATGAGATTATGAGCATCATATACATGAACAATGTTGGCTCCCAATGATTAAAAAGAAGGCACATATGCTTTCTTTCTATTGACAAATGGTAAACTACAAAAATGGATAGTGGCACATAACTTTCCTTTGCAATCACTCTGAAACATTATTTATAGGAAGACACTTTGGAACAGAAGGGCAGAGAGCTCCCACACTTTGTTTCCCACTCACTTAATCTGAGTCCTATGACTTCATTCTTCTGTTACAAGTCTTCCAGATGCTAGGAGATGCAGAATTCACTGTTACTATTACCTATCTCTTCTTTACCACTTATGAGCTATGTAATCTTAGGCAAATTATTACAGCTCAATAGGTCTTAGTATTCTCATCTATAAAAAAGAGGCACTTGTATTAGATCAGAATCCTTGACAGCTTTTGTGTCATGGATCTCTTTGGCAAACTGGCCAAGCCTATGAACCCCCTGTCAAAATAATATTTTAAATGCATAAAATAAAAAATTTAAGTTTTCCAAGGAAACCAAGCTATTTGAAAGATAGTCATTAAACTACTTTAAAATATAACTTCATTGTCCCAAATTGAGAACTTCTGGATTGTTTGATCTCCAAGCCTTTTTCCATCTTTAAATCCATGATCCTATAAATCCCATTTGATGGCACAGTGAATAGAGGACTTAGCCAGGAGTCAGGAAGAAATGGGTTCAAATCCGGCCACAGAGGGTTATTAACTTGGTAAAGCTGAGCAAGTCAGCTAACCTTTGTTTGCCTCAGTATCCTCAACTGTAAAATGAGATAAGAATAGCACCTACTTCCCAGGATCATTGTAAAGAACAATTAAGATACTATTTATAAAGGTTTTTGGTTTTTTTTGCACAGTGCCTGGCATTTAATAGTCATTGGATGAATGCTTATTCCCTCCTTTCCGGAGATAAGAGTCCTAAAATCTCTCCTTGTGTACTAAGATTTCAGAAATTATTGTTCATGTAGCATGATTGTCAGTCCATGACATGAAACAAAAATTACCGAGAACATTTGCTCTTGACCTTTCTTTAGTTCTCCATATTCTTCCAAATCTAAATCTTTAGTGACACCAGGAATTCTTTCAGGAGCCAAAAGACAAAGAAAAAGAATCCAAGGAACTGGGAGCTAAGAAATATGCCCTTCAGAGCAGACAGAAAAAAAGATAAATTGGAAAAGGCGAGGCAGTGAAACTCAAATTAAAATCTTTGCCAACAATTTCATCCCTAGAACATTGGTGACCCCAATAGCTTTCCCTTTAGGATTCATATTTATTTTCCATGTTACAATGTGTGATCGAGCCAAAAGGCTTGTTTTATTGCCTTCTTCAGCAATACATTTAGGAAAAAATGTTTCCTTGCAGGTCTAAAGGTTTGGCAGACTCTTAATATTTCTAGGCCTGCTCTTCTTTGGCCACCACATGCATGTTAATCCATTCATTATTCATTCATTCATTCATTCATTCATTCATTCATTCATTCATTCATTCATTTGTTCTTTCTCTCATTTAGCATTTTAATGTACCTGCTTTGGGCTGTGGGCAGCTAAGTGCAGCAATGGATATAACACCAGACCTGGATTCAGGAAGATTCATCTTCCTGAGTTCAAATCTGGCCTCAGATGCTTTCCAGCTATGTGATCTTGGGCAAGTCATAAACCTGTTTGCCTCAGTTTCCTCATCTATAAAATGAGCTAGAACAGGAAATGACACATCACTTTAACATCTCTTCCAAGAAAAACCCAAATGGGGTCATGAAGAATTAGACACAACTGAAAAATGACTGAATAATAAGCATTTGGATCTGCATAAAGAACAAAATTGGTATTGTCTCCCAGATTCTGTTTTCTTGTTTCTTTGTCTTCTCAGTTCTTCTATAATCTGCAGGACTACCAGAATTCAGATCTGAACTAATAGTTGGTCCTGACCTATAGTTTATTGTGTGCAGACCACTCCTGGTATGGAAACTCTCTCCACCAAAACATATCAGTAAGTCCTCTGTGACTCATTGTCGTCTTAGAGAATTGTCTAAGACCTGAGATGCTAAGAGACTTTCCCACAGGCTGAGAAAGGTTAAGCAACCTGCTCAGGGTTGCCCACATAGTATCTAAGGCCAAATTTGTGCCCAAATCTTTCCGACTCCAAGTAAGTAGAGCACACTACCAATTGTGCCACCTGTGTGACCTTAGGCCAATTTCTTAGCCTCTCTGACTCTGTTTTTTGCTTTAACAAAAACAAACAAGGATAAAAACAGAAGTTGGACTAGCTGGCCTCTAAAATCCCTTCCTCCTCTAAAATCCATGAGTTCTGGTAAAGACAAATTTCACCAAATACCCACGTTAACCATCCTCTTTCCCTACATTTGTCTAATAATAATAATAATAATAATAATAATAATAATAATATCTAGCACTTACAGAGTTTTAAATTTTACAAAGTGTTTTACACATATTATTTTATTCTCATAACAATCCTCTGAGGTAGGTGCTATTATTATCTTATTTACCACTGAGGAAATTGAGGTAGATAGTTTCAGTGACTTGCCCAGGGTTGCATAACTAATAAGTTTCTGAGGCTAGATTTGAACTCAGGTTTTCCTGACTCTAGTTCCAGCACTATGACAACTACAATGCCATTAGCCCTCTTTTATATTAGAAGAGATGCCAATCATCAGACCCTAGAAATACAGCTGCTCCTCCTAGTCTTTTGTGTTTTTTTAATTTAGATTTAGATTTATTTTAAATTTTAATTTTTTAAATTTAAATTTAAATCCTTACCTCTTGTTTGAGAGTCAATATTCTCAATCCAAGGCAGAGGAGCAGTAAGGGCTAGGCAATGGGGGTACTTGTCCAGGGTCACACAGCTAGGAAATGTCCCAGAACCTCCTGTCTCTAGGCTTGGCTCTCAGTCCACTGAGGCACCTAGCTCCCCCTTTGTTAGGCTTTTGCTATCATTTGAGAAGCCCTTCTCTGGCCAGGGTCAAGCAAAAGCAGGAGCCCCACTGCAATTTTGTTTAAGTCCTTATGTCCTGGCCAGTTGGAGTGAACATCTTGCAACCAGTTCCCAAGAGAAAATAGCACGGCTGAAATGAATGGGTTCCCGCACCCCCAGCACCACAAAGTATGCTGTGGTATTGATCCAACACTCCATGGCTTTCTATTTTTCCTGTGCTGTTACGTGATTATTTAGAACAGGGGGAATAGTCAGTATACTCAAGTGGGAGTGAATGGACCTGAAAAATATGCTTTTATGAAATACTTGAGAAGCCTGGAAGTAATTTATACTTCTATTCTTATGCCAGCAGTGAGGCAGCTGTTCAGAAACAATGAACTGATTGATGTAACCGGGCCTCAAATGCAAGAAATAATTGGCTTGCATGTACCTCTCTGATGGCCATTCCACTTTGTTGTATTAACAGAAACCCTGGCTTTAAAAGCACACACATTTTAGAGGAAGAGATCATTGTGAGGTCTTTTATATCTATTTTGGACAGAAGTGATATTAAGACTCAGGCAACGCCTGATTTGTCAGCATTTGGTGTCCTGTTGAATTGAGGCTTCTGAGAAGCAATGATAACTACAGTTTAAAAGACCCTCTGATGATCTGGTATTGCTGTTCATTTATTTTTCAGTTGTGTCTGATTTTTTTGTGATCCCATTTGGAGTTGTTATTTTTTCTTTTTTGGCAAAGATACTGGAGTGGTTTGCCATTTCCTGCTCCAGCTCATTTTACAGATGAGAAAACTGAGGCAAACAGGATTAAGTGACTTGCCCAGGTTCACACAGCTAGGAAGTGTCTGAAGCCAGATTTGAACTCAAGAAGATGAGTATTCCTGGTGCTTTATCCTTTGCACTTTATCCTAGCGGTCTTCCATCCCCCCCCCACCCCCCACCCCCCGTGATAGTTCTCTTACTTAAACTTCACTTACCTGGAAGTTCTCTCAAACAGACCTAAGATCTGGACTCTAAGTGAAACTTCACATTCAGGGGACAGCTGGGTGGCTCAGAGGATTGAGAGGAAATGGGAGATCCTGGGGACAAATCTGGCCTCAGATACTTCCTAGCTGTGTGATTTGTCACTTGGCATTGCCTAGCCCTCACCATTCTTCTGCCTTAGAACAGATACACAGAAGCTAAGAGATGGAAAAAAAAGGAAGAAAGGGAGAGAGAAACTTCTTCTATAGTCAAAGAATAAAAATAATATGTGTAAAACAGTGTAAAATTAAAAAATCTTATAAATGCTAGATATTATTAATATTATTTGACAAGTATAGGGGGAAGGAATGATTCACATGAATATTTGGTGAAACTTGTCTTAAGTGAGAAAAGCTCATAGAACTTTGAGGAGGAAAGGATCTTAGAAGCCAACTAATCCAATTCCTTATTTTTTTTAAACCAGGAAACAGTGATAAACAATTCAGAAATACCAATGAAAGGGCTTCTCCATACATGGCAACTTGCTGCTAAATTCTGTTCTCATTCTAAATATACTATAAGCTAAAGCCAACATGAAGTCAATGCCTTAGTGGCACTGGATTTCCTTTGGCCGAGTCTGATACTAACTTACTCTTGACTACTGGTATAAGCTTCATAAGATTTAGAACTGGAAGGGAATTTAGAGGTCATCTAGTAGAAGTCCCTTAATTCACAGTAAATAAGAGGTCCCAGAGAGGTCACTAAAGATCCCAAATGTAGTCATGGGAAAACCTGGATTTGAATCTAGCTCTTCTCACCCCAAAGGGGAAGCTGGGTGGCACAGTGGGCTTGGAGTCAGGAAAACTCTTCCTGAGTTCAAATCCATCCTTAGATACTTGCTAGTTCTATAGCCTAAAGTAAATCACTTAACCCTGTTTGCCTCAGTTTCATCATCTATAAAATGAGCAGGAGAATGAAATGGAAAACCACTGTATAAATGGAGATTTTGAACCTTGGACTTCATCCCCCATAAATCCCTTAGTTTTCCCAAAATTCCCTTTAATCTCTCCTGCACCTCCACATTTGCATGGTCACGTTATTGTTTTATATTTGGCTGTAACTCCTCCCTCTTTCTCTTTTGTTCCTGGGAGTGGGCTGGTTAGTAACCTTTTAGTTAGGTCTCAGTTAGTTTATTATTAATAAAGTATTCATACATATAAAATTTAGTATTTTTGCATATTAATTTTAATCTCCCTACCACTTAGGTATCTTTGTTAAGAAAACCCCAAATGGGGTCAGGAAGAGGACATAACTGAAAAAAACACCTAAGTAGTAACAACCTCTCATTCTATATCCAGCAATCTTTTCAGTGGAAGGACATTTTCCTCACATTATGGTGAGATAAAGAGTACAAGTATTGTTTTCATTGTTTTACAGATGAGCTTCAGAGAAATGAGGTGATTTGCACATGATTGTGTGAGTTGTAAGTGCTGGAGGGAGAATTCAAACCCAGGACCTGTTGATTGTAGATTGGCATGATTTCCACTGCCTCTCAACCTAACTCTAGTACCCACCAGACTAAGTTTGAAAATCCTGATCCCTTGCCCACCAAATCCACAGGGCTGTTTTATATTAAATAAACCAAGTGGTACAGGATTTCTCATCTCATATAGTTTGGTTAACAAGTTGAGTCTTTTTGGTAACAGAACAAAAATACTAAGTAAATTCCCATGACTTCTGAAACAAGCAGAGAGAATTCTGTTATCCTAGAAAGAGTTTAAACATTAAGGGACTTTAAGATAATACCTAGTCCATCCGTTTCAGTTTATAGCTGAGGAAAGTAAGAATTAGAAAGATTAAGTCACTACCCCAGGGTCATGCCACCAGTTAGTGACAGAGTTAGGACTTGAACCCAGGATGCCCTAGTCCTAGCCAAGTGTCTTTGCCATGGCTACCTCCTTTATGATGGGAATAAATTCCAGATAAGTAGTTTGAACTTCTACATCTATGCCATTTTACAAAGCCTTAAAATCTCTCTTTGAATTTTTTTTTGGTAAGTCTTTAAAAGAACTTCTGATATCCTTCCTATTTCAGTTTTTGAGAAAAGGAAAAAAATACTCATCAAGTTAAATGAAATAAGACAATGATGTACTCTGGCCCTTCAGGCTGAATATGTGTTCTGGAGAAAACATGTCCCAGATTGGAAGCTGCCATCATATTTCCCTTCCCCTACCCCCCTCCCTCCATCACTTATTCATCCGCTCATGTGGTTCCCACCTGTGGCTTGTTGGCAGAACTTGGAGGTACAGCTTGGGAGAATCCCAGATGGAAATGATGGTATTTTCCCTCCAGTGAAATTTTGCTTCTCATTTTAACTTGAATTTTTCTCCAGCAGACTAGTGTACATAAAGCAAGTATATCTGGTCACAGAAAAAAGGATCTTTTAGGAGCTCTTGAATGATGATTCATTAGTGATTTCCTAGAGGGCAGGAAGAGTGCTAGTTGAGATTTTTGTATCCTCATTGACAAGCAGAGTGCCTTAAACACAATCAGCTGATAAACCAACAAGTACTGATGAGGTATGTAATATGTATTAGATATTGTGTTAAATTTTGGTAACATAAAGAAAGGTAAAACAGTCTCTGCCCTCAAGGAGCTCATATTCTAGGGTAAGGAACAGGGGAGAGGCAACATGCAAATAACTATGTACACATGAATATATACAGATTAAATGGAAGGTAATCTCAGAGAGAAGGCAGTGGGATAGAGGGAGAGGAATGAAATCCAGAGACCTCCTTCAGAGAAGATTTGAGGTGACTTGAAGTAGGTCAGGGAAACTAGGAAGTGGAGGTGAGGAGAGACAACCTTCCAAGAAGGAAGGAAGGAAGGAAGGAAGGAAGGAAGGAAGGAAAGAAGGAAGGAAAAAGAAGGAAGGTAGAAAGGTAAGAAGGTAGGAAGGAAGAGAGGGAGGGAAGAAGTTAAAAACCTTGCCTTTCATAGAAGATTCTTTCACCTTTCTTAATGGAAGGCATCATAGATCTAAAATTTTTTTAAGAAGTATCCCAAGGAGAATCTCTAAATAATGACCATTTACCAATTTATATGTTTTCTTCCCCTTAAATAACACGTCTATACTTACATGAAAATAAGTTATTGATTGAAGAATGAAAATGGTGGTAAAAGTTCTCTAGGATATATAAGGTAACATTTACAATGTAGCAATTATTCAGCAAACTTTTGTGTGTGGGGGGAAGAGTTGTAACATTTGTGCTGTCTTTACTGATGATCACAAAGCATTTGACTCATTTTTGAATTCATGGCATATTCATATATGATGAATGTATAAAATAGATACCTATAAAATGAGAATGCTAGACTATTTGATGTCCAAACAGAAAACTTTTCTATTTAGAACATTCCATCAGTACAATAATATAAAGAACAATTGATATAAAACATGGCAAATTCCAGTGACATAGCATAAGTCTGTTGTAGTTCTGTCTAGTCTTAAAGTCATTGTTTTCTTTGCTAAAAAGAAGTGAGTGTAGTTTTCAAGTTACAGAGGGAATCATACTAAAATATTATACTAATTACTTGATGTACATGAATAACATAGAACTCCATTGAAAAACATTTTAAACTTCATTTCATGGAATCTTTCTCTAATGTTATTGAAATTTTATTGAACTAGATAAATGGAAAATCTCTATTTGTCAAGGAAAAATAGAATTTGAAGACTGTAAGCTTAAATTTAAAGGTCAATCCAAACTAGCAAATTAAAACACCTCTCTTATTCTTCTTCAGGCAAAATATAGTTAACAAAAAATTTTCAAAGAGGAATCTTTGGCTCTATATGTCAAGAGACTTACTGACATCCTAAAGTCAATATTCAATAGAAAAAGCACACATGAGAATACTTAACATTTATGCAATACCAGTTGTAACACTTGAAAAAATAAAATGGATGACAATGGAGTTGAAAAGTATCTCATATGAAATTAACAAAATATAGGGACCACTATCCTAAAGCTAGACATTTATCAAAAAGAGGAAGAAGTTTGATTGAAATCCTCAGAGTATGTTAGAAACCAGTTAAAAAACTTACAGCATATTTTTGTCCATTATTTTCTGTCAGGAAGAAGGCTGCATGTTTTCTAAATTTAATTTAAATTCTGATGAACAAAAAAATCTATTTCATCTTCCTCCTACTTCTCCCCATCCCATTAGAGAAAAGACAAAAAAGTCATCTTATGGATATACATAATCAAGCAAAGCAGATTCTTCTACTGGCTATGTGCAAGTATGTGTGTGTAATTCTTCATATTTAATTTAGCCCTTCTGTTAAGGAGCTAGTAACATGCTTCATCTTTAGTCTTTTGGAATCAAGGTTGGTCATTGTATTGATCAGACTTCTTAAATATCTTAAGGTTGTTTATCTTTACAATGTCATTTTATTGATTCATTCAATCTTAACTGGTGGGTGCTTCCTTAATTTCCAGATCATTGTAATTGAAAATAAAAGAGAGATGATCTAAATGCTTTCTTAGATACATATGGTCCTTTTCTTCTTTCTTTAGTCTCCTTGGGATATTAGCTGACTAGCTGGATCAAAAGGCATAACAATTTAGTAACTTTTAGCAAGCATATTCCAAATTGTTTTCCAGAATGGCTGGACCAATTCATAGATTGTCCAAATGGGCATTAATGTCCCTGTTTGCCTGTAGCACCACCACCATTTGTATTTCTATTTCATGAACTTTGCCAATCTGGTGTGTATAAGACAGTTCTTCAGAGATGCTTTAATTTTCATGTTTAATTGTTTTGTGATATGTAACTTTTCCAAATGACTATTGATAAGTAGAATTTCTTCTTTTAAAAAAACTGTTCATATCCTCTAATCATTTATCAAGTAGTGGAGGAATCATATTCTTATAAATTTGAATGATTTCCTTATTTATCTAGTAAATGAGACTCTTTTCAGAGAAACTTACTACAAAAATCCCCCCCCCCCAGGTAACTGCTTCTCTTGTAATTTTAGTTGCATTGATTCTGTTTGTGCAAAATCAAAATTGTCCATGTTTTCTTTTGTAATACTTTTTATACATTGTTTGGTCATAAACTGTTCCCCATCTATGGAACTAAAAGTTCCATAGATGTGTAGTGGGCATTCCTCCTCATTTTGGCCCTCTGGAATCATAATTAGTCATTGACTCAGTGAAAGTTCTTATGTCTTTCAAAGTTGTTCATTTTTGCAGTATTTTTAGAATATTAATTGTTCCTCTAGTTTCCCTCATTTCACACTACACAAGCTTATACAGTTTCTGAAAGGTTTCTCTGAAGTTATCTCTTTCATCATTTCTTATGCCATGAAAATATTCCATTATATTGATACAGCACACTTTGTTTAGTCATGATATAAATGTACAGAATGAGATGCACATTTTTGGAGAGAATTTGCTTGACTTGGTGATGCATATTTTTAAAATGATTTTTTCTCTTTTTTTTCTTTTTTAGTTGGAAGAGAAAGAAAATACATACTCATTGAAAACAATAACATTCAAAAAACTTGCAACAGTACTTTTGAAACAAATGACAACTAATTTTTTTTTGATTTAGGAATTAATACAAAGTATCTCTTCACCAAGCAATAGTAAAGGCTGACAGAACATATATTTTACTGGATTTTTACAAAGTGAATAAAATGGTTTATATCTGGATAGAACCTTTAAGTTTAAAAGCAGAATCTAAAGGTCCACCGTGGGTAACATCTACATGAAAATAATAATATGTTAATAAGGGTCAAGGAGATGTCTAAGTCAGATTTGTTTTGATATAAAGATGTTTTTCATACCAGTTCAGGGTTAAACCGTCACCACCAGAAATTGTATTAAAAATATTTTTAAGGAGCTCAAATTTATTGGCCAAAGTAGATGACACAGATAAACAATGCATTTGGAACATTTCATGTGGCTATTAAGAGTTAGTGTTTCTTCTTTTAAAAAAACCTGTTCTGCCTTTGATCATTTATCAGGTAGTAAATGAATTTTATTTATACAAATTTGAATTAGTTGCTGTAGCTTCCAAAAATTGAATATATATTGAATATCCAGCATAACAAGTAGCTTTGGCTCATTCTCCACCATTCTGTCCAGAGCTACACCTTTCCCTTAGGGGACTTTTGGGTATCCCTCATTTACCACCATAAGATTTAGTCTCCATCAGCTTTGTTCCTCCCTTTTGGGAGCTTTTGATCAGCATCCTAGTTCCATTTAACCACTAAACATGCATTAGCTTTTATAAAGTGATGGTTACTTTGAAGATATAGCAAACAACTAACATTCAGACATTTTCCCCAGTACCTCAAAGGCATATTCTCCCTTTTACCACTTTGGTATTTAGGGGTAAGCCACTTAACTTGGCTTAGTTCCACCATAGCAGTTGTTCCACCTAGTTCACATCCAAAAGTCACATCTCTCTTATGGGCATCTCACACTTGGTTGGAGTCCTGAAGGTTCCTTCCTTTGTCCACTTCTTGTTCCTTGAGGTACTGTAGAATATTGGGAGTTAGACCTTTTGACTTCTAACCTTTTGAATTCAAAAGATCATGGAGGCTGCAATTATTCCACTGATGGGAAAAAATCCAATACAGAGGCCAAAGACCAAAGACCTTTAAAAGGTCATTTGGCCTCAGGGAGAACACCCCTAGCTTCTTTCCTTATAACACTATTTCTAGATGCCATGAGCAGAGTCATCAAACGAAGCCAAGAGAAGAAATGGTCAAGGCTAATAGACTTTTTTTGAATTGAATGCCTCTGCAGCCAATTAAGCAGCCTCTTCTTCCATGCATGTTAGATCAGAACTAGTTACAGATACCTAAACATGTTCCACACTCTTTCCAAGACACTTTCCCTATACTTTATTGAGACTTTTCCAGAAGCTAACTCCCAGCCTCTCCACATGGAGAGGCACCATTCAAGGTACTCTGTGCATGGCCTAGACCCTGGTTATCCTAGAAAGACGTGATCAGGTGGTGAGACATATCAAAAACTCACTCTCCTTCATAAACAGATAAATCCATGTTCTATAAATTTAGAACTATTTACAAGAATTCAACAAATATATTTTACTAGAATCAGAATATTATTACAGATAAAGCATAAATATTTAAGAATGATGTTTGCAGCAGATGTTACCACTCTGATATTCATAATCTCCAAACTATATGGAATGAAAAAGTTTTAGAATATGGAGATGTAGTAGAAATTAAAACCATTTGGAAATAAGATGGGGTTTGTATTATCCCTACCATTCTGTCTGATCCCAGAGCTATTTCAAACATGCTTTCTGTAAGCCTACAGAGGCTTAAAATCCAATACTTTAATTCAATTAAAAATATTTTATCTACCTGTGCAATACTCTTCAAAACATAAAATGTGAAAGAATAGTATGTTAGTGATTTATCCCAGGATCCTTTTCTATCTGAAAACCCCCCAAACGTAAGAGAAAATAATAGAAAAAGATTTTGATGAGGATGAGGATGATGATGGTAATGGTGATGGTAGTGATGATGATGATATTAAAAATAACTGATATGTAGGCTGGTATTCTGGCATAGTGGGCAGAAAGCTGATCTTGGAACAAGAAATACCTGGGCTCAGGTCATGTTTCTGACCTGTACTGGCCACATCATTTGTCAGTTCTCTGTGCAGAGTTATTTAATGCCATGAGGTACCAAAAAGTTGTGAGAGGGAGTTTGTACGTTAGGACTTCCTCATACTGATGAAACCATAGAGCTGGGGTAGGAGAAACCCATAAAAATGACATTTATAAGCCCCTTATAAAGATTGCAAAGTGCTTTATCTCAATAATATCTATTAGTGCCCCAGGGGGTATATACTCTAGACATTATGCTTGTTTTCCAGATGAAGAAGCTAGTAGCTCAAGAGGTTAAATGACTAACTCATTCATGATTCATACAACTTGTGAGTGTCCAACCTAGGATTTGAACTTAGGTTTCCCTGATCTAGGTCCAGCATTCTATCCACTATACTGCCACCCTGTTTCATAAGTAGTTCATGGAAGGTGAATTCATAACTATTTGTGCCCCAGGGTAAACCACACAGAGACAAATATCGCCTATATATTATGTACAGAAGTGCAGTTCACCAACCCGGGCTTAGACTACTCTGCCTGGATCAAAAATAATTTGCTTTAGGGGAAGCTCATTATCAGAGCAAGCAACAGGATGTTGTGTTAGCAAGTTGTGTTCACTCATCTGAATAAATGTCTTCCTTAATTTGGTTTGACTAATGAACATCAAATTCTCAAAATCCGTTCTGTCAGGTGGACTAGATTATCTATACATTATTTCAGAACATTTCTCCAAAGCTCTCTGCCCCTTCCCCCCATCCCAGCCTCTCTAAAAACTCATCTTTTGTTATGGATTAAAAAGAATCAAGAATATATATTTGTAACTGAGTCAAACATGTCTAATGGAGAGGCTATAGATGCCTCATTGAGTCCTGGTCCAAAACATCTTGTAGTCTGGCATAGTACCCTCCTGAAAGTTCCATTGTTAAATTTTAATGTGAACCACTTGATGTAAGCCTTAATAAAATCCTTGTGTACAAAACATAAAATGCTATGCATCAAAAGATGTTAAAAGGCATTCTCATTTGCTAAGCTTACATTTCATACAAATTCTGTTATTTACTAAAGGGGAACAACCACCATTTTCTCCCACCCTTGGACACTGGTGCCTTCTGTATTTCAGCAATGACATGAGTTCCATTTGCATTTTTTTTTTGGTTGCAAATCATTTCAACAAAAGGAAGTGCCTTTGGGATAAAGTTTTCCATGTTTGATCTCAATTCCAAGGTCATTTCTTTGCCAGCAAATGAGCAACAAGACTTTTGCCTTCTTGGGACCACGGAAGAATGAAATAAGATGTCTGGCTACACTGGCAAAGCACTGATGTTTTTGGTATGCATTCAGAGCCTTCACAAAGAAATTGGATCCACAAGTGAGTGTGGTAATATCAAATCATTCCAGAAGGGAAAAGGCATTTTAGGGTTTTCAGAGAAAAAATTAGTGGACCCATCAACCCTATTGAACACAAACCAATGTGGGCAATCCTTCTAATCTTGGTTCTTCTCTCTGGTTTCTCTACTTAACATAAACAGGATTTCTGTTTCCTTCCTGCCATCTCCAATAGGGACATCACCTCTCTACTCTTTGCTTCATCTCTTTCTATCAACTGGTTAGCATCCTGACTTCATAGTTTCTCATCCTCTTAATTTTCACAGAATTTTATTTCCTCATTACATCAATTACTCCTATTCAGACCTTTGACCTTATTATTACATAAGATTGCTTCACAACCAAAGTTTTTAATTCAACATTTCTGCAGCCTCTGATGACAACTGCTTTGCCAATAATCTTTCCTACCCTTTCCTACCCACTGAATGTACTCATTGTCCTCATTAGGACCTACAATATGCCCTTTTGTACTAAGATTCTATGAATATCATAGCCTTTTGTAGAACTGGGTTATTAAAAATGTATCCTACCTAAGATTAACTCATTTCTACCTAGGAAAGGAATCTTCTATGATCTTATTGGAAGAGAACTATTCAATTCAGCTTTTGCTCCAGTGAGTCAAATGCTTTTTGGCAATCATTTGTATGGAAGACAAAGACCTAGGGGTAGGATGTAGAGCAAGAGTTGTCAGCTCTAACTCAATCCCCGCCTCTCCTTGTTGTTAAGTATCTCTTTGTGGCTTTTTGTTTGTTTGTTTTACATGGGTGTTAGGTGTCAGGGACATGAAAATACTTAGTAGTTATGTGACTATGAGAAGTCACTTAACTTCTGATTGTCTCTGTTTCCTCATCTGTAAAATGAGAAAATTAATACCAGCAATGTTTACCTCACATATTTTTTTTTGGTGAGGCTAAAGTGAGATAATGTGGATAAACACTTTAAAATTGCTACATCACAAATGTCATTTACTGTTTTCTCCAAGTATTCATACAGACTCTGTCCTCATTGCTGGTGAGAGGGAGCCCACTATCTCCTTACGCAGTCTATTTGACTTTTGGATAGCAATAATTTTTAGGAAATTTTCCCTTTACTTTGCTAAATTGGGCTAAAATCTACCTCTCTGCAATTTGCACTCATTGCTATGACTCCTACCTGCTGGTGCCAAGCAGAGTAAGTCTAAACTCCCCATGAAATGACAATCCTTTATAATATAAAGTGATTCCCAAACTTTTTTGGCCTACTGCCCACTTCCCAGAAAAAATATTACTTAGTGTCCCCTGGAAATTATGAAACTATTTATTGAACTCAGAATAGAATGTAATACAAAAAAAGTGCGGTCATCACCACTTCCCTGGATTGCTACAGCACCCACCAGGGGGCAATAGCACCCACTTTGGGAATCACTGCTTTATAGCCTCAAAGATAGCTAATGTGCCTCCACTTCCCCAATTCTTCCACTAAACATTCTCAATTCCTTCAAATGCTTGTCATATGACTTGAGCTTTAAACCCTTCACCATTTTGGTTGGCCACCTCTAGACATCTGCAGTTCTGCCATATCATTGTCATTTTAAAAACATGGGGTTCCAAATTGAACATGATACTCATAATACCATCTAATTAGGGCATAGTATACTTTGCTTATTTGCTTTTTAAAGAGGAAGCTAGGTGGTGAAGTGAATGGAGCATTGGACTTGGAGTGAATAAATAACTTCAGATATACATTAGCTTTGTAATTGAGGACAAGTCATTTAACTTCCTTCAGCCTCAGTTTCCTCAATATTAAATGGAAATAATAATAGCACCTATCCTCACCCATGACTGTTCTAAGGATCAAATGAATTTAATATATGTAGCATTGCAAATCTTTAGGCTATATATTACATAATGTTAAAAGTTAGTTATTATTATTTAAGCAGTGTAGAAGCATATTTATTCTTTAGGCATTAACTATCAAACCATTAACCTAATGTTGAACCTATTGTCCTCCCAAATCCTCAGATCTTTCTTAAATAAATGGTCATCTAGCTTTGTCTCCCTCACCACTCAGAAGCTATGATGCTAAATTCTCTTTTATAACTGAACTAACTATGAACAAAATCCCCATCAGAGGCAGCAAATGATAGCAATGAAAGGGGAAATAGGTGAGATTGCCTATTGGAGACTGCAAAATTGAAGAAATACAGAAACTGAGGAGCTAGCCTTGTACTAAAGAGAGCTCCTGTAAAGGAACTTTGACTAGAAGTACAAGTCCTTATCTCTGATCACCTATTGCCAGGCTTTTATCACTTCTTGCTCCTTCCTTTCAATCTACATAACTCTCTGGTGTAATTGTTTCTTCTTAGGAACTGACATTCTCCTTGCTCGACCATGCCACTTTCAAACTCTTCCTTTCTACCATCACTCAGCAGCCCTGCCTCCACGAAGGTGCACCTCATCTATATTCCTTTGTTTAAATCCTTGATGCATTCATCTATATGCCTTTAAGGTACTCTCACTCCTTTTTTCTTAACTTTTTAAAATTTTAATTTAACTTAATTAAATTTTTTCCATGTTTACATGATTCTTGTTATCTCCCTCCCTTCTTTGCTCCCTCCTCCCAGACCTGACAAGCAATTTCAGGTTGTGCATATATTATCACTCAAAACCTATTTCTATTTTATTCATTTTTGTAATAATCTTTCTTTTTAAACCCTTACTTTCCATCTTACAATCAATACAATGTATTGGTTCCAAGACAGAAGAGTGGAAATGGCTAGGCAATGGGGCTTAAGTCATTTGCCTAGCATCACATAGCTAAGAAGTGTCTGAGGTCGGATTTGAACCTAGGACCTCCTATCTCTAGGCCTGGCTCTCAATCCACTGAGCCACCCAGATACCCCCTGTAATAATCTTTTAAAAACAAACCCCTAATCATCTATATCAACAAGTGATAAATCATATATTTTATTCTGGATTTCTTCTCCTACAGTTCTTTCTCCACATCTGGATAGTGTTCTTTCTCATAAATCCCTTAGTGTTGGCCTGGATCATTGCATTGCTTTTAGTAGCAGTGTCAATCACATTTGATCGTCCCACAATATTTCAGTTATGGTGTATAGTGTTCTCCTGGTTCTGCTTATTTCACTCTGAATCAGTTCATGTAGGTCTTTCCAGTTCTTATAGAAATCAAGTAATTCTTCATTCCTTATAGTACAATAATATTCCATCACCATCATATAGCACAACTTTTTCAACCATTCCTCAATTGAAGGCCATCCCCTCAGTTTCTAATTTTTTGCCACCACAAAAAGCACAACTATAAATATTTTTGTACAAACAGAACCTTTCCCATTTTAAAGAAATCTCTTTGTGATACAAACCCAATAATAGTATGGGACATGCATTCCTTTAAAGCCCTTGGGGCATAATTCCAAATTACCTTCCAGAATGGTTGGGTCAATTTCCAACTCTACCAGCAATGCATTAGTGTCCCAATTTTGGCACATCCCCTCCAACACTTATTATTTTCCTTTACTGTCATATTGGTCACTCTGCTAGGTGTAAGCTGGGATCTCTGAGTTATTTTGGTTTGCATTTCTTCAATCAGGAGAGATTTAGAACATTTTTTTTCTCGTTCTAAATCTTTTATTTTATGAATTTCAAATAAAGAAATTTAATTAGCTTTGCACTGATAAACTTCATGGGAATAACATTTGTTTTTGATGCTTGATAACACTGAAAAAAGCTATCTGACATCATTCAATGTTAGGCAAATTTTCAATAAGAGAGGAGATCCCAGTGACAGGTAACATAACCAGCTAAGACCAGAAACTAATACATTCTGGAGCTCACCAAAATATCTAACTTGACATAAATAGCAGAGGAAAGTGTGTTACTTTTTCATTATAATAATTTTCATTATTATTATTATTTTTTATTTTTTTAACATTTATTAATAATCATTTTTAACATGGTTACATGATTCATGCTCCTACTTTCCCCTTCACCCCCCGCACTCCCCCCACCCATGGCCGATGCACATTTCCACTGGTTTTGTCATGTGTCCTTGATCAAGACCAATTTCCAAATTGTTGGTGGTTGCATTGGTGTGGTAATTTCGAGTCTACATCCCCAATCATGTCCACCCCGACCCATGCGTTCAAGCAGTTGCTTTTCTTATATGTTTCCTCTCCTGCAGTCCTTCCTCTGAATGTGGGTAGCATCTTTACCATAAATCCCTCAGAGCTGTCCTGGGTCATTGCATTGTTGCTGGTACAGAAGCCCATTACATTCGATTTTACCACAGTATATCAGTCTCTGTGTTCTTCTGGCTCTGCTTCTTTCGCTCTGCATCAGTTCCCGGAGGTCTCTCCAGTTCGCCTGGAACTTCTCCAGTTTGTTATTCCTTTTAGCACAATAGTATTCCATCGATTTAGAACATTTTTATATGATTATTGATAGTTCTTATTTCTTCATCTGAAAACTGCCTATTCATATTCCTTGACCATTTATCAATTGGGAAATGATTTGATTTCTTATAAATTTAACTTAGTTATTTGTATATTTGACTCTCACTTTTAAATTTGGAATATTTTTCCATGGTTACATGATTAATGCTCCTCCTCCTCTTTCCTCCCCCTCCCAAAGCTGACAAAGAGTTCCACTGGGTTATTCATGTATCATTGTTCAAAACTTATTTCCATGTTATTCATATTTACAGTAAAGTGACCTTTTAACATCAAAACCCTAATTATATCCCTATCTAACTACATGATTGATCATATGTTTTTCTTCTACATTTCTGCCCCCACAGTTCTTTTTCTGGATATTGTAAGGGGGAAAAAGGGATTTTATGGGTTCAATATATTAAAAGATGGTCACCGGAGGATTGAACTACTATCAATCCTCAATTAAGAATAAGCTCAAGTCAAAATTGGCTTTTATGGAAGTTTATTTACAATTAAGAAGAGAGAGATGAAATAAGGAAATGAGAATCTAACCCAGTAAGTAATTATTACGATCCTCTAATTAATCTAGGTAGATCTTAACCCTTAGCTGAGAGTTAGAGGGCCAGAGGGCCTGGAGGTGAATGGAGCAAAACTTCATTCACAGAGTCTACTAAAAGAATTTTCTTAAGAGAAATTCAGGAAGATTCAGTCAGTCTTTAACTCACCACATGGAATTCAAAGAAGATATTTAAAGCAGTCTCACCAGGGTCTCAGTGTTCCAACACTCCTCCATGAACCAGAAAAAGTCCTTCACCAGACGCTCTCTTTGACCTAAGACCTCTCACTCAACTCCCTCTTTTTAAAGGAGTCACTTATGCGTCACTTCCTGTGCCTTCCCCTAGTTTGCATGTCCAATCACAATAGACGATTCTCATAGTACTGCCTAGGGGGCAGTCAGTTGATTCTGATTCATCACCCGCTCTAGCACAGGTGGGTTATGGACCTCCCAGAATTAGAGGTGTTCTCACCTTAGGTGATTAAATCTAAAGATGGGCAGTGTAGACTTAATCTAATTATCACAATATGGATAGCATTCTTTCTCATAGTTCCCCTGGATTGTCCTTGGTCATTGCATTGCTGCTAGTAGAGAAGTCCATCACATTCGATTGTGCCATAATGTATCCATCTCTGTGTACAATGTTCTTCTGGTTCTGCTCCTGTTGCTCTGCATTAATTCATGGAGGTCTTTCCAGTTCACATGGAATTCCTTCAGTTCATCATTCCTTACAGCATAATAATATACAACATATCCCACAATTTGTTCAGCCATTCCTCAATTGAGAGACACCCCCTCATTTTCCAATTTTTTTTGTCACCACAAAGAGTGTGGCTATGAATATTTTTGTATAAGTCTGTTTCCTTATTATCTTTTTGGGGGTACAAAGCCAACAGTGGTATGGCTGGGTCAAAGGGTAGGTATTCTTTTAAAGCCCTTTGTGCATAATTCCAAATTGCCCTCCAGAATGGTTGAACCAATTCACAACTCCAGGAGCAGTATATCTCACTCCTTGTTAAGGAGTTCAGTGCCAGTGTTCTTCTTTACCCAATCCTTGCCCTCAAACTGGGACACTTTAACCCTCCTTTTGTTTTTCCTTTAAAGCCCCTTTGTCTTTTTTCCTTTTCATTAGCCTTTTCTGCTCTCATTACTTACTGGCATCTGTACTCTACCTCCATCACTGACAAAGTTGACCACACTCCAAATTACATTTTCCTTATGACCTTGAACTCTGAAATTCCTCTCTATGATCATAATGCCACTTCCTATTAATCCTCTCTCTAGGTCCCTTTTCCCAAAATGATTATTTGTATTCACTTTGACCTTCAGTTCTTCCATGCTATTCTGTTCTCCCAGCCCATCACTTCTGTGTTCAGTCATTTTTCAGTTGTGACCTCATTTGGCGTTTTCTTGGCAAAAATACTGGAGTGGTTTGTCATTTCCTTCTCCTGCTCATTTTACAAATGGGAAAATGAAGCAAACAAGATTAAGAGACTTATCCAGTGTCACACAGTGTCTGAGATCAGATTTGAACTCAAGGAGATGAGTCTTCCTGCTTTCAAGCCTGGCATGCTATTTACTATGCCACCACTTAGCTGTCCCATTCTTCCTAGAGTCATACTTCCTCCCCTTCAGAGTCTTTGTCCTTGAGTTAACTAGTTAAATATGTGCTATCCTCTGTTCTTGTCCCATTGTCTTTTTGCTATCCTCAATCTGTTTATTTGAACCATTTGTTTGCTCTGGTTCTGCTCCTGTGCTGCTAGATCTCAAACCTAGACCAGTCTCAATAGACTCATACTGAATCTTCTTGCCTTCCATTTCTCCTCATTCCAATCCATCCTGCATGTTTTCTGCAGATTAATCTTTTTAAGCCCTTGTTTACTTGCTATCCCTGGGACCTAGTTATGTCACTCTCATGTCCTGACCTTTGCTTATGTGTTTCATGTCTGCTTAGCCACTTAGGGGAGTGTGTGATCTAGGCCAGGCATCCTCTAGTGCCAAATCAAGGACAGCTGGTCAGCAGCAGCAGCCTCCCTAAACTCATCTATGTGCAATCTCTCCACCTCAACCCTCCCCCCCAGGTCAAGCCTAGATGTCTTCTAGTCCAGAGCTAAACCCTGGGGAATATATTGAGGATTCTTTGAAGGTCTAGCTAAGTTCAGTAAAAGATCAGAGGTGCTCAGCAGCCTAAATGAAATAAGTCAGAGATTAACATTCTAGTATTAGTCCATATACAGCTACACCCAGGGTGTTATGGGACTCTAGGATGACATGCCAGGGTGATGAGCCAGCATAGAGCTTCAGTTAACTCCCATCCAAATCTTGAATTCTGTTACAAACTGGAGACACAGCCCCTTTGCAATTTTCACACTGTGGCCTAATCTGCCCTGCTCTTTGGTAGACTTTGGGTCGGACAAGAGGCATCCTCTCTTAATTAGTACATAACTTAATTCTCTGCCCATTTAATGAATGAAACTCATTCTCTTTTACCAGAAATTCAGGAGGAAGAGAATTACCAGTTTTTTCTTGAAGGGATAGGACACTAAAAGGCACTAAAAGAAAAAAAAATCTAGAATTGCTCTTATATAAAGAACCACCCAAATTTGATGCTCTTAAAAAAAAGAAACAACTAATTGCTCTTTCACACAATATCATGTAGACTGCTTCATCCTCACTGCCTTTTTTAAATTCCCCAAACCAAATCAAAGAATACTAATAGCTGTTCTTAGGGTAAGAGAATTATAATATTTGTCGTTATTTGGCAATCTGTTTGGTCCAAAGTTTCATTTGCTTTGAATGTCATCTTGCTTGAATTCAGCAGAAACGGCTTAGATGTCAACAGGAGCTTTGACCTTCAATCACATCAATTGTGAAATGGAAAGAGAGGTGGCATGATGTAATGGAAACAGAATTGGTTTTGAAGACAGAAGAATTAAAGTTTAGGGTTGGCTCTGACAACTTATTACCTGCATTTATCTGAGTAATTCACTTAAGCTTGCTAAGCATCAGTTTTCTTATCTATATAGTAGTATTCCCTACTTCAAGGTAGTAGTACTTGTGATAAGAAAAGTGCTCTGTAAACCTAAAAGTGCCCTAGAAATTATCTTTTGTAAATAATTTTCGCTCTCTCTCTCTCTCTCTCTCTCTCTCTCTCTCTCTCTCTCTCTCTCTCTCTCTCTTGCTTTCTCTGTCCAAACTTATGATTTCACTGACATAGAGAGTTCTTGGAAAAGAAACCATTTCTTATCAATGCAGCTTGTCAATGTGAGGCCATAGAAAGAATGCTTGCTGGATTTGAAGTCAGGAGACTGAGGTTCAAATCTCAACTTTGCTATTTATCACTAGGAAACCCAGAGGATCCTTGAATAAGACACTTCTGGAAAGTTTTCTTTAATTGCATTTTCTTAAAAAGAGGGTAGGACTATATGAATTCTAAGGTCTGTTACTGCTTTAAATATATGATCCTGTGAACTCTTCTGTAAACTCTGGTCTTACTTTGTCTAGAGCTCCAAGAGGCTAATTATTTGCCAGGATCATCCAGCTTGAATATATCAGAGAACACATTCGAACTTACATCTTCTTGACTTTTCTGCCATGTCACACTGCCTAATATTCAGAATATTCATGAAGTAAAAAGTCCAGCAACACCTTTTCTCCTTTTTTAAAAAATTCAATTAATTAACTAATTAAGGATATTTTTCCATGATTCCATGATTCATGTTCTTTTCCTTCCCTCCTGCCTCCCCTCTCCTGGAGCCAATGAACAATTCCACTGGGTTTTCCATGTATCATTGTTCAAAACCTATTTCCATATTATTAATATTTGCAATAGAGTGATTGTTAAGAGTCTACATCCCCAATCATATCCCCATCCATCCATGTGATGAGGCAATTGCTTCTCTTTTGTGTTTCTACTCCCACAATTCTTTCTCTGAATGTGGATAGCTTTCTTTCTCATAAGTCCCTCAGAATTGTCCTAGATCATTGCATTGCTGCTGGTAGAGAAGTCCATTACATTCCACTGTGCCACAAAAACTTTTCTCCTTGATGCTCAGTATTCCAAAATGCACGAACCTAGCTGAATTGCCCACAAATATGGTTTTGTTGCTTGGAGGACCATCTCCAATTTCCTGGACAGTTTAGACTTTTTACTGGCCCTGGCATCATGGAGAAGATTTTTCTATATGCCCACCCTATTATAATTCTATTAGACTCTTGAATACTTCTGGGTGCTAACATTGCCTTGGAGGTATCCTTTGAAAAAGTGATATTGATACTTTCAATCCTTTGATTCCTCATTGTATAGTGTCTGGCTACCTGGCTTATATCCTATGATAACATCCCTGGGATCATTTACCTGGAACCCCTAAACCTACCTAGTGTCAAAGTCTGCATAAGCTCAAGTGGTTCCATCTGGCTTCTTGCTCTGGACCTGGATTCAGTCACCCCTGTCAGGCTTCATTATGAGTTCAGTGACCTTTTTTTGGTGGGGTAGCCTCAGTAATGAAAGTTATTGGAAAGTGCTAGGTCTCACCTGCTAAGATGAAGTGTTGAATTCAGGGATTTGTGACTTCAGCTGTTTGTCCTTACAATGGGCTTCTAGGAGGGGGATAAGGGGACTTAGGGGAACACTGGCTGTTCTATATTTTCTTAGAAACTAAATCCTCTTCCTTTCATATGGTACTAATCTAGGATCTATAGGGGATCAGCCTGACCCAGCTCAAGTGAGTTCAAGTTTATATTTTGAGGAAAGGATTTCCTAAACAAATTAATGGTGCAAAAAAGATTAGAAAAAAAACTTGAAACTATATAAAAATCATCTATACATTATTCTTGATCCCTCCATCCATACTGGCTTGCTTGTTATTACACACACACACACACACACACACACACACACACACACACACACACATACACACACACCCCCCCAATACATTTTCTGCTTCTGTGACTTTGTACCTGGCTGTTCCTCATGTTTGGAATGCTCTCCCTACTTATTCCTTTCAAATTGTAGCATTTTCTACATGGGACTATTTCTTTCTTTCTCTTTTATACTCTTACCTTCTGTCTTAGAATCAACATTGTGTTTTAGTTCCAAGGGAGAAGAATGGTAAGGGCTAGGCAATGGAAGGTAAGTGACTTGCTCAGAGCCACATAGCTAGGAGGTGTCTCAGGCCAGATTTGAACCCAGGACTTCCTGTCTCTAAACCTGACTCTCAGTCAACTGAGCCACATAGTTGCCCCTATGGAACTATTTCTGATTCCCTCAGATACTAGTGCTGACAACCAAAATTATATTATGTGTTTTGTGTATATACATAGATATATAAAATACATGTGTGACATATATTTATATGTGAATGCACATGCCATATATGTATCTTATATATGTTTATGTAAGTACACATCACATATATACATATGTAAATGTATATATCTTTTATACTTACATGTATATAGGTACATATTCTATATACACATATAAGTAAGTGTATATATCTTCTATACTTACATGCATATGTAACTATATATCATATATATGTGCCCATATATGTTTATATATTTATAATAGTCATATATTCATAATTATAACATATATGTACACAGAGCACCAAGATTGGAGCCAAGAAGACTTGAGTTCAAATTTGACCTCAGACATTTACTAGCTATGTGACTTGGGGCAAGTCACTTAACTCTATTTGCCTTTGTTTCTTGATTTGTAAAACAAACTGGAAAAGGAATGTCACACAACTCTAGTATCTTTGCAAATAAAACTTCAAATGAGATCACAAAGAATTGGACATGATTAAAATGACTAAAGAGCAAAAATATCTATCTGTCTCTTATATACATGTCATATGTGTGAATGTATGTTTAGCCCATCTGATAGAAAGTAAACCTCTTAAGGACTGTTCAGAATTAATATCTTCTTCTGAACTCTTATATAACCTTGTTAGCACCTTTTCTATGACATCACATTATGTCATATATTCTATGTTTATTTGAACATAACTTATCACTGTCAGAATTTGATTTTCATATACTGTATTGATTCCTGTGTCATGGTCCTGGATTAGAGGGGCTCCCTCCCTGTCTACTCTTTTTAAATTTTCTTTGTCCTTAGGAATTCCAAGGAAGACTTTCCTTTTAATAAAATCTGGTTAAGCAAAAAACGAGACAACGATTTTCTTCCTGCCTATGCGACCTCCATCACCTATGGTGAGGAAGGGTTGAGAGTTTGATGGACTAACTCCTAATTGTCAATTTACCAATTAGTGATGCCTCGGGATGTCTTAGGGAAGGGTTGAATATTGAACTCCCCAAACTGTATTTAAGATCAATGTGGAGGATCTTTGAGGTCTGTGATCTTTGAGGGAGCCATTGACCTATCAAGCTATTAGTTTTATAATGTTACCCTAATCAGTAAATTGATATTCTCATCTCAAAAGAGCCTCTTGAATAATTTTAATCATTATAGCACTTAGCATATAAGGTGGTATTTGAACTTGTAAAAGCCAGAGAGTCTAAGAGGCAGAGGTGAAGTAGGACTACATTTTTGGAATAAGAGTCAGAGAATGAGAGTTTGGAAATGGAAGTCAGAATGAAGTACACATAGACATGAGATGGAATGATGGGTTCTGGGAAAAGCTAAAGGGATGGTTTGACTCGAATCTTTTCATGAAAAGGAGTACTATGAAATAATCATAGAAAGGTAATGTCAACTGAGACTGATGGCAGGAATCCTAAATCCAGGTATTAAAGTAATGTAAATGACTGAACATACACACAAGGAAAGAATTTCTCTTAACCTATAAGGTTAGAGCTGTCATTCATGGATCGAGCATGTATGCCAGTTGTCCTGGGAAGCATTTCATTCTGGCTAGCATTGACCTCTTTTGTTTCCCTCCTTCATGGGAAATCAATACATAATAATGGCTGGGAAGAAACCCTTCAGGTCTGAGGAGATAAGGGCTCCTCCCTACACTGAGTACTGTACATTTCTCTGGGAGAGATAATGTGCTATGACTTCAATGTGCTAGTGACAGGCTTGACACAAAGAAGTCTTTGTCGTAGCTTGTCCCATGACAGAGCCTACTGGTCCAAAGAATTCCCTAATTTCCAAGTGGTTGAAATTGTGTTCATCTCTTGATAGAGAGGTGATACACTCAAAGATGTAGAATTAGACATACTGTTTTGGAAATGGCGAGAGGGAGACTTCATTTTGCTTTACTATTCATATTTTTTCCAGGGTTTTCTTGTTTTTTGTTTTTTGTTTTTTTTTTTTTTCAGGCCGGAGGGAGCTAGGAAGCTAACAGGATAGAGGGGTGGGTTCTCTTCACCTTTTCCTCAAATGTAATGAGAACAGAAATAAGGCCATAAGGATGCATAATTAGAATAATGCTGAAAGCTACAGGTTTAGTTTATGATATAATAAACTTTATTTTTTTATTATATACTTTAAAAGAAAATCAAACTCTACAAAATAGAGGTTTGTAGATTGATGTATAACTGTTCCCCTCTGTTCTTTAATGATATAGAAATGTTTGTTTTATTTAGCATTTGTTAAGTTAAGGGAAAAAAAAAAGTAAAGATTCTATCTCTTCTATGCCCAGAAATACTCCTACCTTGAAAACCTATCTGCTCTCCATGGTCTCTTCCTTCCCTTATGATATGTGCAGATCTCATCATGGTATCTCAATGGGAGGGAGGCTAGAGCCAGGCTGTGATGGGCTTTAAATTTAGGCTTATGAGTTTTTATTTTTCCAAAAGTTGTTAGGCAGCTGTTGGAGGATTTTGAACAGAAGTATGATATGGTTCTAATTGACTCTTAGAAATACTTATTTGCCAGCTTTAGAGGAAGGACTGGGATTATAGGTTATTGCTAACCTATGTAATAGTTAAAATTAAATTATGAGATTGTTAGTAGCTTTAATACCTTTATTACATCCAAGTAGTGATAGTAAAGAGAGGGGAATGTAGGAAAGAGGTAGAGAGTTGTTTAGCTTACTACTCTATTTGCAGCCGTGATGGATTGAAGCTTACCACGGACATGGGTTCCTTCAGGTTCCAAGCTCCAACCAGAAGACCCCGAATAGTCTTCTGGTCTCACCTTATAAGCAGTTTTCTCCATTCACTATCTTTCCCATGTCATGGCCCAACCACAGTTCCTTAATTTGCCTGGCACCGTCCAGGGGAGGTCAGTGCCCATGGGATCAGTTTCCTGTCTCATTGGTTTCAACTTCCTTTCTCTGATGGTTTGTTTATATTTGTACATTTCAGTGGTCACTAATTGATTATGGGATCGAAGGAGGAGAGTCAGGGATGTTTATCTCAGAAAAAAAGGGTAGGATGAAGAGTTGTCTTAAAGTTTTTAGGGGGTTATTATATGGAAGTGAACTTAGATTCATTCTGATTTGACCTGGATAGACGAATGAGTGTGAGATACAAGAAAGCTTATTTTAATTGAGCATAAAGAAAACTAAATTTCTAATTAAATTATTCCTAATTAAATTCCAAAAATGGGACATGATACATTGGGAGGTAGCTAGTTCTTCTTCACTGCAGTTATTCAGATAGACTTATTTGAGATATAGATTGCTTTATAGTATGCATTAAACAACAAAATCTCTCAGGTCTTTCTCCAATCTAATCTCGTCTTATGTTTCATTCAAGACATCTTGAGTAAATAAATGGTTGACTACTTCACCATCTTCTTTTGTTCCCTTCTTATTTGATTTATTTGGCCCATTCTTCATCATGGGAGAAAATTAAATTGGTCTGGTAAGATTTCTTTTGGTGTTTCATGTCAGCATATGCTGTTTTGTCTGGAAATTATTGCTGAAATAGCTGGAATTCTTAATAAAAATTTTGGGAAGTCCCACTTCTGGGTAGCAGATGAAGCTGTTGGGTGGGAGGGGGTCTATTTTAAAGAGCAAATATCATTACAGCTGACTAAGGAAGTGCCACTAGGTAAATCAGTGAGCCATTGTGCCTTGCCCCTTTTCTCCATGTTTTCTATTCTTTTTTTGGGAAGTGTTGGGGAGGAGAGGGAAGGAAGTTAGTTTCTCTGCTCCCTCTCAAGAGTCTTGTATAGAATTTCTGCTACTGTTGGATCTGTTTGGACTAAATGATTCTTAAAACCTTCCAACTTGCTATAATTAAAATAATAATCTATAAATACATAATGCTTTAAAGTTTACAAAATACTTTCCTCAAAACAACCATGTGACATACATTGTTCAAGGTTCATTTCCTACATGACATGTTAATGGCATACCTATGGACCCCCAGCTGATACCAGAGTCAGAACCTGAATATAGTTCACCTGAATCTAAGATGTGCTCCTCTCTCCTTCTACCTTATTAATATTTGGTCCTGGTTCATTGATCTGAATTAAAGATTCATGGTATAGTTTGTATTGAGGAAAACACTGATCAAGTTTAGCTATGAAGAACAGGCAATAGGAATAGGACTGTAGGTTTGAAGAATGAGGGAAAAAGAGGTATTTTAAGTGTGAATGATCTAATAATAGAATCTGGGATTCTAGGAACCAAAAGTCAGTTTGGGACTGGGGTGGGAGGAGTCATACAGTATCAAGACCAAGATCAGATTCATACATAATATCATAGTGTGGATAGGACAAAGCTCATCTGGTTAGAGTGAATAATGAGAAAATACAAAAAGACAGTTTGGAACATATGTAGTTTTCAGCCTGCTTTGCTCTATCTGGTCTGCTTTTGGGGAATTCAGTAAGAGACAGAGATAGACAAACAGAAAAAAGAAGACAGAGATGGAGAGACAGAGACAAAGAAAGATGGGAACTCAAAAGAGAGTCCTGGAGGATGAGGGGGAGGAATGTTGCAAAAAGGATGAAAATATTGCAAAGGACACTGAAGGTGATGTCTGAAAAAGGCAAGAGAAGTGTAAGATTAAAAATTAATATCCAAATACTCTAAGTATTATAACTTTATAAGGTTTTATTTATAATAACTTAAGTCAAAAGGAAAATTAACAGCCTCATTGAAGAAAAAGAAAGTTCTCTGACCACATGCATAGGAGAAGGGAGAGTGAGGGCTGGGTTACACACAACTATATACAAACAATGTAAGCATGCAACTTGGGGATGAAAGAAGAAAGGGATGCTGGGAGATGTAGTTCAAAAGTTCAAGATTTTCTAATTACGCAGAAGGAACATGACAAAAAACTTAGTAAGGAGAAAGAATCCAGAAGAAGGGAAGGGTCAACAGAGTCAAACACTCTAGAAAGGTCAAGAAGGATGAGAGCTGAGAAAATGTTATTGGATTTAGCAATAAAAAGATCATTAGTAACATTAAAGAGAACAGTTTAAAATAAGTAGTGGAGAATGAATAATAATGTTATAAGAAGTCTAGAAAATTAGAAAGCAATATGAATTTCAAACACTGAAATTCATATTTGGTCCTAGGTAATTAGGAGTCACTGTAGTGTGCTGAATAGGGACATAGTGCTTACTATGTGCCAAGACTTGTGCTAAGCAATAAGAATATGCACACACACAAAAGAAGCAAAAATAGTCTTTACCCTCAAGAGGTTTACACTCTAAAATTAGGTCAACATATGTAGGAGAGTGGTAAGGAGGGAGGAAAAACTAGAAAAAGACATTAATATTCACAATAATAAAACTAAATTATTTGTATTCAATATTTTTCATATCATTGTTGTAGTCCTTTTGCTTGGAATTTATTTATATAGACTTAATATGGATGAGTAATTTAAGTCTATAGTTCTTTTTCTTTGCTTTGTCATCTACTGGTTGAGGTATTAGGGGACCATCACTCATAAATGAAGTTCAGTAGTGTAAGAAGGAAAGAGAGAAATAGTGAAAAGTAAGCAAGGACAGGTTTGCAAGAAGAAAGCAAACTTCCTTCTTACAGTATATTGTTTTCCATTTCAACTTCTGAGAATATTTTTGTAGCAGAGATACTAATTTCCCCCCTCTATGGTTTGATAAAATTTAAATTTATGCAAACCAGAGTTATTTTCCATTGGAAGTGAGTTCTTTTATAGATTATTCAGTTTCATTTTCTGAATTTTAAATTAAGATCTCTGTTTCATGTTCTCTTAATCTAAGTAATTTTCCTATTCCTTTTAAATTATCAGTTTTAAAAGTATATAAGTTTTTATTTAGTAGTTTCTGATACTTCTTTTTAATTGTTTTAGCTGGCTCATGATTTCTTCTTGCTTACTTACCTAACCAACAATTTGTTGTCCTTCTTTGTATTTTTTTTCAAATACTGTTAATAAGTTTTGGTTTTTACCTATTAATTTTATGGCTTTTTTGTTTGTTTTTGTTTTTTGCTTTTTAAAAATTTTTTTTATTTTTATTTTAAACCCTTAACTTCTCTGTATTGACTTATAGGTGAAAGAGTGGTAAGGGTAGGCAATGGGGGTCAAGTGACTTGCCCAGGGTCACACAGCTGGGAAGTGTCTGAGGCCAGATTTGAACCTAGGACCTCTGGTCTCTAGGCCTGGCTCTCAATCCATTGAGCTACCCAGCTGCCCCCCTGTTTTTTGCTTTTTAGTCAATTTCTCTTTTAATTGTAAAGGTGCTTCTTTGAATTTGTATTGTATTTTATTCATTATTTTTCTGGTTTATGAAACTGCATTTTCAGAATCACAGAATTATAGAGTTAGAAGTAACCTTAACAACCATCCAGCCAAATTTATACAAAAAGGAATCCCCATTATAATTTACTCCCAAATTAGATGTCCTATCTCAACTTGAAATACTCTAAGGAGAGAGATTTATCAACTCTTTAGGCACTACATTCAATTCCACTTTGAATTATTAAGAAGTTTTTTTCTTTTAACAAGGTTCAGCTGGCTTCCTTTCAACATGCACATAGACCATATAACCTGGTTGAAAATTATGAAGAGAATAATCCAATGGACCAGATTCAATTAATACTCCCAAATCTTGTAATTCTCTTAGCCTCTGCTGTAAAGCACTTAAATATGAAGCAATTTGGCAATCACCTCCTAAAAGTGATGCATAAATAGCCTTACAAGTTTTTGATTGTAGTGGAGCATGTCCAAAGAGCATCTCATACAATGATATATGTAGATCTGCTCTTAGTCTCATACGTAGGTAAAACAAAGCTATGGGAAGAACCTCTGGCCATTTAAAATGAGTTTCAGCACAGAGTTTCCCAACCATAGTCTTGAGTTCCCTATTCATACACTCCACCTGACCTGAACTTTGCGGGTGATAAGGAACATGATATTTAGGTGTTATTCCTAGATTCTCATAGACTCTTCTAAGGATATCCTGAGTGAAATGAGATCCCTTATCCAAATCTATGGTTAAAGGTACACCAAATCTAGGCACAATTTCCTTGAGTAACACTTTCACCACAAAACTAGCTGTATTGGTATTTGATGGAAAAGCTTCAGGCCATTTAGTTAGTCTATCGACTATCACAAGACAATACTTGTATCTTCCAGCTTTAGGCATACAGATATAATCAATCTGTAAACTCTCAAATAGACAATATGCTAAAGGACTACCACCCAAACCTTTCTTTCTGAATGTACTGTGATTGAACTTTTGGCAGACTGGACAGCTATTACAGATCTTATTTGCAACAATACTTATTCCAGGAGCAACCCATTGTCTCCTGATGGAATCCACAACAGCATGTGTACCAAAATGACCTTTTGTGTGGATGGCTTGACACAAATAAGTATACAAATCTTTTGGTAACAGTGGTCTTCCTGTATCAGTAATCCATATCCCATGTTCTTTCCTACCTTCAAATTTATCCTTCCATTTCTGGATATCTGAGTCTACATAAGCTTTCTCTAGATCATCAGAATCAATAGATGTTAAATTCATTACATAAATTGGAGCATTCTGGGCTGCATACTTCGCAGTGATATCAGCTCTGTGATTTCCTTTAGAGACTGAATCTCTACCACGAGTATGACTCCGACAATGAATTACTGCCAGTTTTGGCTTTTGGATTGCTTCTAACAACTCAGTTATTATTCCTGCATGAGCTATTGGTTTTCCTGATGCAGTAATAAAACCTCGTTGTTTCCAGATTGTTCCTGTTGCATGGCAAACAGCAAATGCATACCAAGAGTCCATATAAATATTCATACTTTTACCTTCAGCTAGAAGACATGCTTGCTTTATGCCACCAATTCAGCACCCTGACCACTAAGACCACTAGGTAATAAGCCATACCACAGTGTCTCAAATTCTGTGACAACTGCAGCACCAGTACATCTAATTCTATTATGTAAATATGATGATCCATATATGAATAACACCCAGTTTGGATTTTCGAGTGGAGTGTCTTTTAAATCCATCCTAGGCAGATCCACAAGATCTACTATCTCAACACATTCATGCAATGGCTCATTGTTCTTTGGTAAATCAAGAAGAAGAGTAGCTGGATTAAGTATGCTACATCTCTTCAACTTGATGTTCTCACTACCTAAGAGAATAATTTCATACTTAGCTATTCGTTGGTCAGAATATGCTTGAGTATGAAACTTCCTCATTAGTGCTTTTATCTGATGTGAACAATAGACATTTAAAGGACATCCCAAAACTAGATCAGCTGACTTCTGGACTAACACAGCTGCTACCCCCTTAGACAGAGTACTGTCCCCGCAGCTATTGGATCTAATTGACAGCTGTAATACCCAACTGGATGATAACTTTGTCCAAGAGTCTGTGTCAACACACCAGAAGCTATACCCTTTGTTTCATTAACAAACAGCTGAAAAGGTTTCTCATAGTCTGGGATTCCTAAGGCAGGTGCAGATGTAATGGCTTCTTTCAGCTTATCCAAGGCTAAACAGTGTTCAGGCTTTAGTTTTAGAGGTTCTGGTTCTGTATTCCTGGTCAGATCTGTTAAACTTGTAGTGATCTCACTATATCCAGGAATCCATTGTCTTCAGAAACCAGTAGTTCCAAGAGTAGCTCTAAGTTGTTTTTTAGTTTTAGGTGCACTCAATTTCTGTATGTCAGCTATTCTCTTTTGTGTAATACTTCTGGAACCCTCTGACAACATGAATCCAAGATATTGCACTCAGGGCAAAATGAATTATAATTTTGCTTTGAAGATTTTATGTCCTCGTTTATACAATTCAATCAAAAGAATCTTGCTATCCCTAAGACACACCTTTGCATTTGGGGATTCCAAAAGAATATCATCCACAAAATGCACCAATTTATTCTCTTTAAATTTAATAGTTTTTAGATCTCAATTTAGAATTTGAGAGAACTGAGGTGAAACGGTATACCCTTGTGGGAGACGAGTCCACGTCCTTTGGGTCTTTTCCCAAGTGAAAGCAAAGATCTTTTGAGAATTCTCGTGAATTGGTATCAAGAAAAATATAGAACATAAATCTACCACAGTGAAATATCTAGCCTGACTTAGAATGAAAGAAATAATACTAGCTGGACTTGGAACAACTGGATGTGTCTTGATGACATAATCATTTACCGCTCTTAGATCTTGAATAAATTGGTAAACAGGTCGGCCATTTTCATCTGGTTTTGGCTTCTTCATTCCATCTTGGAATTCTCCAGCCCTTCCTGCTATGTCCACATAAACTATATGTAACTAATACTAAATAATCTTCCTCACAACAATGGTCAGAGCCAATATAATTAAAATGGCAATCCTACCTAAACTAATCAGAACTATTCTGAACAGAACCAGGAGAATATTGTATATCCCTCTAAAATTTTTAAAGTAGAAAAAATGATAAAATTTATTTACAAAAACAAAAGGTCAAGAATATAAGGAAATAATGGGGGGAAATTAAAGAAAGAATTCTAGCAGTTCCAGATTTCAAAATATAAAACAGTAATTATCAAAACTATCTGATACTGGCTAAGAAATAGAAAAGTAGAGCAGTGGAACAGAATAGAAACACAAAAAATCATCAAAAAAGAATATAGTGAGGGCAGCTGGGTAGCTCAGTGGATAAAAAGCCAAGCCCCGAGATGGGAGATGCTAGGTTCAAATCTGCCCTCAGAGACTTCCTAGCTATGGTGACCCTGAGCTTAACTCCGATTGCCTAGCCCTTTCCCACTCTTCTCCCTTGGAACCAATACATAGTATTGATTTTAAGGCAGAAAGTAAGGGTTTAAAATAAAAAAATAAAAGAATATAGTAACTTTGTATTTAAAAAAGGTAAAATTCAAAATTTTGGGGATAAGAATTCACTATTTGGTAAAAATTGTTAGGAAAACTGGAAAGTAGTTTGGCAGAAACTATATAAATCAATAATTTACCAAGATAAGATCAAAATGGATCTCTGACTTAGGTATAAAAGGAGATATTATAAGCAAATTAGAGAAACATGGAGTATATTACCTCTCAGATTTATGGATAGGAGGAGAATTTGTGAATAAACAAGAGATTGAAAGCATTCTGAAATGAACAGTTGATAATTTTGAATACATTACATTGAAAAGGTTTTGTACAAATAAAATTAATGTAGCCAAGACTGGAAGGAAAGCAAAGTTTATCAAACAGAGGTCTCATATTTGAACTATATAGAGAACTTTGTCAAATGTATAAGAAAAAGCAATTTCCCAATTGATAAATGGTCAAAAGACATGAAGAGACAGTTTTTGGATGAAGAAAGCAAAGCTACTCATAAATATATTAAAAATGCTCTGAATTTTTATTGATTAGAGAAATGCAAATTAAAAAACTCTGAGATATTATCTTGTACCTATTAGATTGATTAAAATGATAAAATGGCAGAAATGACAAATATTGGAAAAGATGTAGAAAATATGGGAACAATAATACACTGTTGGTAGAACTGTGAATTGATACAAACATTTTGGAGAGCAATCTAAAATTATGCTCAAAGAGTTATATAGACTATGTAAACCTTTTGAACACATTAGGTTTATTTCTTAAGATGGTCAAAGAAAAAGGAAATGAAACCATATGTTCTAATATATTTATAGTAGCTTTTTTTGTGTGGTAGCAAAGAACCAGAAATTGAAGGGATGACCATCAATTAGGAATGGTGAAATGAGTTGTGAGATATGATTGTGATGGAATACTACTGTGCTATAAGAAATGACAAATAAGAAGATCATACACACATACACACACACACACACACACACACATAAACTTGGAAAGACTTTTATGAAGTGATAAAAAGTGAAGGGAGCAGAACCAAGAGAATATTGTATACAGTGACAAAAATAATGTACGATGATTCCACAATTGAAGGGCATACCCTAGTTTTCCAGTTTTTTGCCACCACAAAGAGCACAGCTATAAATATTTTTCTACATATCTTTTTCCCTATGATCTCTTTGGGGGTACAAACCCAGCAATGGATCAAATGGCAAGCATTCTTTTAGTGCTCTTTGGGTATAGTTCCAAATTGACATCCAGAATGGTTGGATCAATTCACAACTCCAGCAGCAATGCATTAATGTCTCAATTTTGCCACATCCCCTCCATCATTCATTACTCTCCCCTGCTGTCATTTTAGCCAATCTGATGGGTGTGAGGTAATACCTCAGTGCTGCTTTGATTTGCATTTCTCTAATTATTAAAGATTTAGAACACTTTCTCATGTGCTTATTGATAGTTTTGATTTTTTTATCTGAAAATTGCCTATTCATGTCTCTTGCCCATTTATTGATTGGAGAATGGCTTGATTTTTTGTACAATTGATTTAGCTTCTTGTATATTTGAGTAATGAGACCTTTGTCAAAGTTTTTTGTTATGAAGATTTCCCCCAGTTTGTTGTTTCCCTTCTGATTTTAGTTGCATTGTTTTTGTTTGTACAAAAATTTTTAATTTAATGTAATCAAAATTATTTATTTTACTTTTTGGAATTTTTTTCTAACTCTTGCTTGGTTTTAAAATCTTTCCTTTCCCAGAGATCTGACAAGTATACTATTCTGAACAAATTGTGGTATATACTGGTGATGGAATACTATTGTACTTAAAGGAATAATAAATTGGAGGAATTCCATGTGAACTGGAATGACCTCCAGGAATTGATGCAGAGCAAAAGGAGCAGAACCAAGAGAAATTGTACACAGAGACTGGTACACTGTGGTAAAATCAAATGTAATAGACTTCTGTACTAGCAGTAATGCAATGACCCAGGACAATTCTGAGGGATTTATGGAAAAGAATGCTACCCACATTCAGAGGAAGAACTACAGGAATGGAAACACAGAAGAAAAATAACTGCTTGAACACATGGGTTGATGCAGACATGATTAGGATGTAGACTCTTAATGACCACTCTAGAACAATTATCAATAATATGGAAATAGGTCTTGATCAGTGACACAGAAAGAAACAGTGGAAATGTGCGTTGGCTACTGGGAGGTATGGGGGTGGGGGAGAGAGAGCAAGAACATGAATCATGTAATCATGGAAAAATTTTTTTCTAAAAAATAAAAAAATTAAGAAAATATAATGTATGATGATCAACTGTGAATGACCTAACTATTGTCAACAAGGAAAAGGTCCCAGACAACTTCAAGGGATACATGCTGAAAAAGGATATCTACCACCATAGAAGAAACAGATGGAGTCCTGATGCAGATTGAAACATTCTATTCATCACTTTATTTCCTCTATGAATTTTTTTACTATAAGTGAGTATGTGTTTTGTTTCACAGCATGATGAACAAAGAAATATGTATTATATGATAATATATGTATGACCTATATCATATAATCTGCCTTCTTGGGAAAGAGAGAGAGGTGGATTTGAAGGAGAAGAAAAATAGAATGATACATAGATTTTTAGACATGGCCAATATGAGAATTTGCCTCTCTTGGATAAGCATATTAATTATAATTTATAAGATATTTATGAAAAATCATGTGTATTATGTTACGCATTATATTATGCTAAAATTTTTAAATGGTAATAAATAAAGGAGGCAGTAGACAGAAGCAAAATAGATTTTAGAGGAGGGACAGGGCAAAAAGACAGAAAACAAACAAAAGAAAATAGAATGGAGGGAAATGCATAGCTAGCAATCATAACTGTGAATGAGATTAACTCAACCATAAAACAGAAGAGGATAGCAAAATAGATTAGAAACAAGAATATGACAATATGTTGTTTACAAGAAACATTCTTGAAAAAGAGAGACATAAAGTTAAAATAAGTGGACTCAACGGAATCTATTATGCTTCAACTAAAGGGTAAAAGACAGAAGTAGTGATCATGACTTCTTACAAAGCAAAAGCAAAAAAAAAAAAACCTAATTAAAAAGGGATAAGCAGGGGGCAGCTGGGTAGCTCAGTGGAGTGAGAGTCAGGCCTAGAGACAGGAGGTCTTAGGTTCAAACCCGGCCTCAGCCACTTCCCAGCTGTGTGACCCTAGGCAAGTCACTTGACCCCCATTGCCCACCCTTACCAATCTTCTACCTATGAGACAATACACCAAAGTACAAGGGTTTTAAAAAAAAAGTATAAAAAAAAAAAGGATAAGCAGGAAAACTACATCTTGCTAAAAGGAACAGTAGAGAAAGAAGTAATAACAATGCTAAATATGTAAGCAACAAATGACATAGCATGCAAAGGAAAAAATTATATTAATTGCAGTAGGAAATAGAAAGTAAAATTATACTAGTGGGGGACCTCAAAGTTCTTCTCTCAGAGCTAGATAACTCTAACCACAAAATAAATAAGAAAAAAGTTAAGGAGATGAAGTTAGATATGATACCTCTTGGGAAAATACTGAATAGAAATAAAAAGGAATATATCTTTTTCTCAGCTTTATATGTCCCCTGCACAAAAGTTGGCCATTTATTAGGGCATAAAAACTCACAACCAAATGCAACAGAGAAGATAAATGAATTGGGCATGCAACTAAAAAAATAACAAATTTTAAATTCCCAATTAAACAACAAAATAGAAATTCTGAAAATGAAATGAGAGATTAATAAATTTGAAGATAAAAAATAATTGTACTAATAAATAAAATTATGAGCTAGTTTAACTTTATGGTAAAAAGATAAAACAAAAAAAAGATAAGCATTTGATTAATTTGATTCAGAAAGAAGAAAAAAGGAAACCAAATAAGTAGTATCAAAAGGTAAAAAGATACAAAAGGATTTACAACCAAGAATCACCTACTCGGCAAAACAGAGTGTAGGGGGCAGCTGGGTAGCTCAGTGGATTGAGAGCCAGGCCTAGAGACAGGAGGTCCTAGGTTCAAATCCGGCCTCAGACACTTCCCAGCTGTGTGACCCTGGGCAAGTCACTTGACCCCCATTGCCTACCCTTACCACTCTTCCACCTATAAGTCAATACACAGAAGTTAAGGGTTTAAAAAACAAACAAACAAACAAACAAACAAACAAAAACAGAATGTATTCTTTCAGGGGGGGAATGGTCATTTAATAAAAAATTCGATTACTAAGTATCATTGATGACAAGACCAGACCTAAACAGAAAATGTGAAGTCCAAATTTAAGACCCAAGACAAGCATAAAAAGGTAAATGAGAAAGAGAAAATGTAAAGGCTTCAAAAGATCAAATTGTTCATATTCCTGCATTTAAAGAGGCTATTTGTAACTCTTAAAAATGTTTTTACGATTATTAGAGCTGCTAAAAGAAGCATACATAAACAAAAAGTATGGGAATAAGTTAATTAGGATGTCATGATATGCAAAAAAGAGAAATCTAACCATGAAAAGGAGGATTGCACTCAGAGAAAAGGTAAGGGTGAGGAAGAACAAGGTAAATTATCTCACCTAAAGAGGTACAAAAAACATATTACAGTGAAGGGGAGGTTAAGGGAGGTGAGGCTTAAATCTTACTCTCACTGGATTGGTTCAAAGAGGGAATAACAACCATATAATTTGGGCTTAGAATCCTACCTTATCCTAATAGAGAAATAGGAGGGGAATAAGATAAGGGAGGGTAATAGAAGGGAAGAGGAAGTGTGTGTGTGTGTGTGTGTGTGTGTGTGTGTGTGTGTGTGTGTGTGTGTGTGTGTAATTTATAGCTAAGAGGAGGGGCAGAATGAAAGGAGAGATAAAGACCAGAATCAAGGGGAGAAAATGAGATGAAGGAGAATACACAGTTGATAATCATTACTGTGAATGTAAATGAGATGAACTCATCCAGAAAATGAAAGTGGATAACATAACAGAGTGGATTAAAAAACAGAATCCTATGATATGTTGTTAAAAACAAACAAACAAACCACACATTTCTTGCAGGGAAATACACAGAGTAAAGGGAAGGGGATACAGCAGAATGTATTGTGTTTCAGCTGAAGCTAAAAAAAAAAAGCAGGAGTAACAATCATGATCTTAGACAAAACTAAAGTTGATATAGATCTAAGTAAAAGAGACAAGGAAGAAAATTACATTTTGATAAAAGGTACTTTAGACAATGAAGTAAACATATACGCCAAATAGTACAGCCTCCAAATTTTTAAAGGAGAAATTAAGTAAGCTTCAGGAGGAAATAGACAATAAACTATATTAGTAGGGGACCTCAACTTTCTCCTCTCAGAACTAGATAAATCTACCAAAAAAAAAAAACAACAAGGAAACAACCCCCCCCAAACCAAGAAAGAGGTGAAGAAAGTGAATGAAATTTTAGAAAAGTTAGATTTAATATATCTCTGGAGAAAACTGAATGAGAAGAGAAAGGAATATATCTTTTTTTCCAGCAGTACATGACATGGACTCTATTGAATTGACTCAGATTAGCAATGATTAGTAATGGAGTCCAGCTAGATGATGAAGCTGGCTGTCCTAACAAGGGGGAGGGGTAGGAGTGATTAGAATTCTTCCTCCTCCCTCCCCTGGGAGCAGTTGGACCAGAAGGCAATAATTGTTTAACTGAATCCCTTTTAGTTCAAGCAATGTAGGCTGTACAAACTTGGTTAATTCAGGGTCAAGTTGGTAAATTGATAGGAAATAATCCCACTGAGGTTAACAACTCTCACTGCTTAAATTATTCCTTAAACCCTAGGATAGAATATGTTCCAGGTTGTCTTCAAATACAGATGACTTGCTCTCAGGAAAGAAGCTGTACCAGTGCTTATTTGAATGGAACTTTTCTTTGGTAAAGTATATTGTTGGTAAGTATATCCTAGTTTAACTTCACACAGGTCCAGTAGCTTAACAAGCAAAGGGGTTTATTATTTTAGGAAAACAGGGTGAGGGGAAATGGTTTCAGGAATGAAAGGGAGGTAAGCTATCTAAAATCTTCAATGAACTTGTTGGCTACACATTACCCAAAGGGGAATGTGTTTTAAATAACTTAACTTCTATCCCACTCACTAAGTAATCTTTCTCCTAATCTAATGTAACTAGATTTAAGATGGCAAGGTAGTCTTGCTTGAATATTTGTATAGAGATTAGTTAAGATGCTGCAATTGAGATATTCTCTCAGTAGTAAAACAATAAAGTAACACTCAGCCCTTGAGGTCAGAGATGAGCTAACCAAAGAGTAATCTAACTCTTCCTCCCAGCCCTTGAACCCACAAGGAATGTGATCAAAGTGTCCTTGCAAGTAGGGTAACTTGGCCTTTTACACTTAGGTTTCTAACTGCCCCAACTGCCCCCTCTCCTGGAGTTCTGGGGGGCACTATGGAATTCTGTCAGGCAGCTTTGACCCCACTTAAAATCATGGATGTTACAACTCCAAGACTGATCAGGTTTTAGGGCATAAAAACTTCACAATCAAACGCAAAAAAAGCATAAAAAATAAATTCATTCTTTTCAGATCATAATGCAATAAAAATTATAATCAATAAGGATCTATAGAAAACAAATAAAAATTAATTGGAAATGAAATAATCTAATTCTTAAAAAAAATGTGTGTGGGGGGGCAGCTGGGTAGCTCAGTGGAGTGAGAGTCAGGCCTAGAGACGGGAGGTCCTAGGTTTCTAAACCGGGCCTCAGCCACTTCCCAGCTGTGTGACCCTGGGCAAGTCACTTGACCCCCATTGCCCACCCTTAACACTCTTCCACCTATAAGACAATACACCAAAATTAAGGGTTAAAAAAAAAAAGGTGTGGGTCAAAGAATAAATTATAAAAACAACCAATAATTTCATTAAAGAGAATGACAATGAGGAGACATGTCAAAATTAATGGAATATGGCTTACATAAGTAAAATAGAGAAAAATCAGATCAATGAATTGGACATGCAACTAAAAATATTAGAAAGAGAACAAATTCCCAATTAAAGACTAAACTAAAAATCCTAAAAATCAAAGAAGAAATCAATAAAATTAAAAACAAGAGAACCACTGAAGTAACAGAAAAGATTAGGAGTTGTTTTTTTATGGAAAATAAATAAAACAGCATTTTTAGGCTGATTTAATTAATTTAATTAAGTTAATTTGATTTTGAAAAGGAAAGAAAAGCAAATTACCAGTATCAAAACCAAAAAGGGTGAATTCATCACCATTGAAAAGGAAATTAAAGCAATGATTAGGAGATATTTTGCCCAATTATATGATAATAAATGTGACGATCTAAATAAAATGGGTGAATACTTACAAAACTGTAAATTGCCCAGATTAATAAAGAGGAAATAAAATATTTAAATAATCTCATATCAGAAAAAGAAATTGAACAAGTCATCAATGCACTCTCTAAAAGAAAATCCCCAGAATCACAAGATTTCTTAAGTGAATTCACTCAAACATTTAAGTAGCAATTAATCCTAATACTATATTAAATATTTTTAATAGACAAAAGAAGGAATCCTACCAAATTCTTTTTATGACAAAATGCAATTTTGATACCTTAACCAGGGAGAGCAAAGACAGAGAAAGGAAACTATAGTCTAATTTCTGTAATGAATATTGATACAAAAATTTTTAATAAACTATTAGCAGAGATTGCAGCAATATATCACAAATACAAATTAATAGCTAAGGCACCTTCCCTTCATGGGACTGGGTTCAGTCAGAGAAAACATGGTAGGACTCCTCACACAATAGGAGCTTAATAAAGGTGTGTTGAAGAGAAAGCTATTGTAAGTAGGGGAAGATGCCAGTGATTTGGGGGATGGCTTCAGAAATTTTGTAAAGCCACTGGCCACCTTCATTTTTTACTTTCTCACCCACTGTCTAGAGATATGTCTTTGGGGTGGGAGGTGCCATTACATCAAAAAACAACTGTTTCAACTATCCCTACCTTTTCATTTTTATGATCTGTTACAGAGTTTTCAAGGATGACATCTATCCTGAGTAATATTTTTATACAGTATATAAACATGAGATTAATGCTAGGAATGTAGGAATGGTTCGATGTTAGGAAAACTATAAGCACAATTGTTCATATCAATAATAAAACCATAGATATCATATTATATCATTAAATAAAGAAAAAAATCTTTGATAGAATTCAACACTCATTCCTAAAAAAAATAGAAATCATAGGAATAAAGGAAGCCTTTCTTAAAATGATAAATAATATCTGTCTAAAATCAAGAGCAAGCCTTCTCTGTAACCAGCATAAATTTGAATCCTTCTCAATAAGATCAGGAGTGAGGCAAAGATGACCATTATCATTGCTCTTATTCAAAGTCGTACTATTAATGCTATCTATAGCAATAAAAGAAGAAAAAGAAATTAAACATAAAAGTAAACAGTGAGGAAACAAAACTATCACTTTTTACAGATGATATGAGGTATACTTAGAGAATCAACTATAGAACTTTTAGAAACAATTAACAATTTCAGCAATGCTACTGGATATAAAATAAACCCACATAAATCATAAAAATTTCCATATACTATCAATAAAACCCAATAGGATGAGATAGAGAAATTCCATTTAAAATATCTGAAGGCAATATAAAACATTTGGGAGCTTACTTGCCAAAAACATAGCCAGGGATTAAATGAACATACTTACAAAATACTTTTCACACAAATAAAATCAGATTAAAATAATTAGAGAAATTTTAATTGCTCATAGGTAAGCCAAGCTAATATAATACAAATGGCAATACTACCGACATTAATATACTTATTCAGTGCCATACCAATCAAATTGACAAAGAATTGTTTTACAGCTCTAAAAAATTTTAACCAAGTTCATCTGAAAGAACATATGGTCTCTAATTTCAAGGGAATCAATGGAGAAAAAATGTTACAAAAGGCAGCTTAGCAGTTCCAGAATTTTAATATTACAAAGTGGAAATCATCAAAATAAACTCATTTTGGCTAAGAAGTAGAGTGGCGAATCAGTGGAATAGTCTAAATATATAATATATGTTAGTAAATGGCCATTGTCATCTATTGTTTAATAAACTGAAAAATTCAAGCTTTTGGAGTAAAAACTTACATTTGACAAAAATTTCTGGGAAAACTTGAAATGAGGTTGACAGAAACTAGGCATTGACCACCTTTTCACATTTCACACCTTATATCAAGTCAAAACGGGTAAATGATGTAGACATAAAGGGTGATATAAGTAAATTAGAGGTGCATAGAAAAAATGTACCTGTTAGATCTATGGATAAAGAGTTAATGACAAAACAAGAGAAGAGAGGATCACGATAATTTTGATACATGGCATTAAAATAACTTTTGCACCCTGAGACACTTCCTAGCTGTGTGACTCTGACCAAATGACTTAACCCCAATTGTCTAGTCCTTACTGCTCTTCTGCAATAAGATTCAATAGCTGGCATTGATTCTAAGACAGAAGGAAAGGTTTTTTTTTGTGTTTTTTAAGCTCATGAACACACAAAGCTAATGCAGTCAAAATTAGAAGGAAAATATGAAAGTGAGAACAAAAATTATACGAGTTTCTTGGATAAAGTTCTCATTTCTCAAATATATAGAAAATAGAGCCAAATTTAGAAATAGGAGCCACTCTCCAGTTGATAAATGGTCAAATGATATGAACAGGAAGTTTTTAGAAGAAATCAAATTGTTAATAATTACATGAAAATATAACTCAATACAATTTGAAAAATGTTAACTAAAAACAACTCTGAGTGAAATAAGCAGAACCAGAAGAACTACATATTTAGTAACAGCAATATTATACTACTGTGAAAGACATAGCCACTCTCAGTAATACAATGACCAGGACAATTCTGAGGGACTTATGATAAAGAATGCTATCCACCTCCAGAGAAAGAACTATTGGAATCAGAATGCAGGTCAAAGCATATGATTTTTCAATTAATTTGGGTTTTAATTTGGGGTTTTGGTTTTATATGATTATTTTCTTACAAAAATGAGCAATATGGAAATATGTTTTGCATAATAATACATGTACATCCCAGATCAAATTGCTTACCATCTCCAGGAAGAAGGAGGGAAGGGAAAGATGTAGACAATTTGGGTCATATAACTTCAGAAAATGTAAATAGAAATTTATTACATGTAATTGGCAAAAAAATATCTTTATATCCCAAAACAACAACAACAGCTCTGAGATTCCATCACATACCTATCAGATTGGCAGAAAAGGAAAATGATAAATGCAGAATGGAGTGTAAAAAATTGGGACACTAATGCACTATTAATAGAGATGTGAACTAGTCTATTCTGGAGAACATCCTGGAACTCTGCCCAAAGGGTTATAAGCTGCATACGCTTTGACTCAGCAATTCTACTACTGAGTCTGTATTCTCAAAGAGATCAAAGTAAAGGGGAAAGGACCTGTTTTTACAAAAATGTCTATAGAAACTCTTTTTCTGGTGGCAAAGAATTGGAAATTGAGCTGGCAGTTGTCAGTTGGGGATGGCTGGACTAGTTAGCATATGATTGTGATGGAATACTATTGAGCTATAAGAAATGACATGCAGGATGGTTTTGGAAAAAGCCTTGGAAAAGCTTATATGAAATTATTCAAAGAGAAATAAGTAGAATCAGGAAACCATTGTACATAGTAACATATCAGCAATTTCATAAGGATAATGAACAGGTAAAGACTTAGCTACTTTAACCAAGATAATAAATGATACAAGTCATTTACAAAGGACCCATGAAGAAAAATGCTGTCCACCTCCAGAGAGAAAACTGATGAACTCTGAATGCAGAGTAAAGCATACTTTTTTAAACTTTCTGTATTTTTAAATCAGTTTTCTTTTCCAACATGGCTAATACAAAAATATGTATCGCATAACATCACTTTATAATTGATATCAAATTGCTTGCTTTCACAAGGAGGTGGAATAAAGCAGAAAGAGGGAGACAATTTGGAAATCAAACATTTTTTAAAAGTTAATTTTTTACATGTAATTGATAAATATTTAACAAAATATACCTATATCTATATCTATATATATGGATATATGTTATTTAATGTTTCTATTCGGAAAATACCAGAAGTTTTCATCTATAAATCCAACAAATCTTGTCTTTATTTTTATTTTCTTTTAGATTTATAAAGCTTTGAGAGTAATATTAAAATATATGATGATTGCTATTCATATCTTTTTATAATTCAGATAACTTTGACTCTATTTATATGCTATGCTATGAACATATGTATAGTATTGTTATTGGTTTATTCTCTTAGTTTTGTCAACCTCAACTCCATTGTCCCAATTATAATTCCTATCCTTCTCTACCACTGTACACTCTGAAATCCCTTATTTATTTTAATCAAAGACCCTATTTTCTGGACTTCTTTCTGTCATTCTTTCTGTCCTCTTGTACTCATTGAAAATAATCTCTTTTTGGAAAACACATCGTCCTTGACCTCCATCATCTTATTTATTCAGATGAATAATTTTGCTGCCAGAGATTGAGATAGTTTTCACAGTGGCTGTCCTAGTGCCATCTGATGACTTCTTTATTTATAGTTTTTCTTTTCTTATGGTTACATACAATGTTGGCATGGATATTCCATAATCAACATATGTCTTTTCTTGGAGATAGTGAACAAGTCATACACCAACCTTGTTACCAACAACTTTGTTACTAACAACTTTTCAAGGTGTGTTTACTTGTCTCCTTGGCTATGGGGTGAGTCCAGCCAGTGGAATGGGATGTACCAACCTTGGGTAATTTCTCCATTTATCATCCATTTTTAACTACCAAATCAGGGATCACGGAGGGGGGAAACTTGGCCTGTTTTTGCAGGCCCCTGTGTATCTAAGTTAGGGTTTTTAAATCTTTAACATTAACTCACTATTTGCTGGGTTGTTATAAGGAGACTCTAGGGGAATTTCTGTATTATTACATATAAAGGTGGGGCTTTTCCTAGGAGTTTGGAGGAGTTTTGTAAGGGTTCTAGTAACAGACTATAGTGTTCATCTGTATTATCCTGGGACTTGTGGGATATTGACCACTAATTAGGGAGTGTTAATAAGAAAAGGGTCACACAGGGAGGCCTAGGTAGACATCCATCCTCCTGTAAATATTGCCTTGCAGATTTCAGGGTCCATGTGTGACCTTGTCATTGATGTGAACTCAGTGGCCTTCAGCACTTGACTCTCTTCTCATTCTCATACACTAATTGCTAAATTTTGACAATTTTATTTCCACAGCATCTCCTGTATCTATTCCCTTTTCTCCACTAATATGGCTTAGGTCAGACCCTAATCAACTACCACCTAGATTACTGTAATAGTCTTCTAATTGGTGTCTCTATCTTTAGTGTCTCCCTTTCCCCGTCTATGCTTCACATAGGAACCAACATAATCTTTCTAAGGCAAAATTATGAAAATGTCATCCTTCTGCTCAAAAACATTTTGGGGGTTCTCTATTGCTTCCAGGATAATATACAAACTTCCTGACCCAGTATTTAAAGTCTTTCACAATCTAACTAAAACTAAGCTTTCTACTTTTAATGTTATTTTTCACATAACAAACATTTATTTTCTCTACCTTTTACTCCTCTCCCCCAATTGAACAGTTAAAAGAAGGGGGAGAAACCCACTCACAACAAATATGCATAGCCAAACAAAGTTTAATATTGACCAACTCCAAAAATACATGCTTCATCTTGAGTTTTAAGTGTACCACCTTTCTGTGAGGAGGTGGGTGTTAGGCATCATCTTATATCCTCTGAAATCATGATTTTTCATTTCATTGCTTTTTTCTTCATAATGTTGTCATTGAATAAATTGTTCCTTTACTCCATCCTTTACTCACTTCTCCGTCCTGCATCAGTTGACAGAATTCTGCCCAGTGTCTTCTGAAACTGTTCATTTCCTTATTTCTAATGATACCAGAATTTTACAACCCCGCCTTTTCAGACTTATTTCCTAATTCTTTGTTTAATAAACTTTATATTCAAGTCACATTTTCCCTAACTGGACAGTCCTGCTCCAATAAATGCATATAATGCACTTGAGTGTTCTTCCTTTTCATCTTCCCCTCTTAACATATTTGTCTTCTTTCAAAGTTCACCTAAAGCTCTTCTTCCTTTCCATTCATTAGTGTTCCTTCTGCTTCATTTTACCTTTTATCTATTTACTTTATATATGTTCATAGTATATCTTCCCAGTTAAAAGCAAGCTCCTTGAAGGCAGGGAGATATTCTATTTTTATCTCTAAATTTCTAGCTACCAGCACTGTGCCTGGAGCATAGATGTTTAATAAATATTTTCTGAAATGAAAATGAAATGTCTTTATGGTGTCAGAAACTGTTGCTGTGATTGTTTGTTTTGTTCAACTACTTAGTTTTTGTTTTTTAAAGGATAGTATGAAGAGTTTGACATTTGGAAGTGACAATGGTATCAAAACCAAAAACATATCACTTTTGGGTTAGGTAAACTCATATTGATTTGAGAAATAGATGTAATTCCTCCATAGAATATGAATGCATTTTAAGAAAACTTCAGCAAAGATAAATTAGAGAAGGCTCTATTGTAATTAGATGGCTTAGTATCTCTGAACATCTAATTATGGCACCTAACAATACAAATTATATTTATTACATCAGTAACCAACTAAAATGGTTTTCATCACCATTCAGGAAGCTGACAGTAAATGGGTAGAGAACACCCACTCATAGTCTCAATCCAGGAGGGAAAGGGCCCACATTAGTCAGTACATTCCCTTGCCTATTATAGAAATATAAAAATGAATTAATTGCATAGAAGCATTTAAAACTTTATTTTCATTACTATTAAAAAACCCAGCCTGAACTTTAGCAAAACAGCCAATGAGTAGTTTTTAGTGGAGCTGATTTTCACAAGTATTCTCCCGCTTTTGTCTACCTTTGGCCATAGTGCTAATGAGCAGAAGAATAAAAAAAATGAACCACAGGGATAAGAGGGAGGAAAAACAAAGATCAGAACTTTCCCACAAGCTGCATAATGAGTCCCCAGATAATTGAAATTTGCCTGCATGGAGTTTGATTGTTTCACTGATTCTATTGTGAAATATGCCTTTTTGATGAATCTCTAGACTCAGACAGTCTGATGATATATTTGGTCAGGCATCTTGCAATTGTTCTGTATTCCATGTGAGTTTTACTTTGAGCTCCTAGGTTCAATTGGAGCTATAACTAAAAGTAGGATCCTAGACCTATGAAATTCAGACAATCCCAACAAAAGCATTTACAGGATTCCCTGTGAATCTCCAGAGATAGCCAAAACCTTTCCCAGCATAAAAGACAAAAAATAAATATCACTTGCTATTTTGACCCCCTTATGTGGGTTCTATGGGCTGACAGCATCACCCCATTAGAATGCTAAAGAGGACATGATTGGCATGCACAGGTCTATTATAAAGATGGTATAAAGATAATAGGGAAACCTTTCATTCCATGGAAGCCCTTCTCTAGACTTCCCAGTCCCTAACTTCTAATACCAATTACCAATTGTAGTTAGTATCTTCCCTATATTATCAATTGATTTAGTGAATAGCATCCTATCACTAAACTTATTAACATTAATTACCAAGGAGATATTTACTTCACTTTGTCAAGAATAGAAGTTACAAAGCATTTCTCCACCCAACTATTTTCTAATATCAACCTGGTTTCTTCTACATCATTATATTCACTTAGAACATCCCCTGTGTGTGAAGCATATACCCTTCTGTGCTCATTGGAGACCTTTCTTCCTAGAAAATCTGGAGTCATCCTTTTCTCAAAGTGATTACTGATCCCCTTCTGCCTTTCAGTTGATGGTGATCTTATCTTCAGATTCTCTCTCTTTCTCTGTGTCTCTGTCTCTTTGCCTCTCTTTTTGTCTCTCTGTCTATCTCTGTCTCTGTCTCTGTCTCTCTCTCCAAAATAGCTACCGAGTCCTCACTTCTCCATGTTAAACTTCTCTTCATTTCATCATGGGATATTCAAACAATATGATTCTCAGTTTTCTCTTCATACTGATTGTCCTCCAGATTTGTTTTGGTTTGTCAATACCCTTCCAAAAATGTGGTGCTATGAACTGCATAGAATATTGTCTGAAAGGGGCAGAATACTGTGAGACTGCCACTTCCCTCTTTCTGGACACTGCTCTAGTTACTGCAACCTAAGGTTGCACCAGCTTTTGGAGGGGTTCTCATATCACACTGTTGATTCGCATGAAGGTCACAATCTACTAGACTCTCTAGGTATTTTCCCACACAAATTACATTCCATCAACATACCATTCCCCCACTCTGTACTTGTGTAACTTTTTTTTATCCCAGATATAGGACATTACATTTATTCCTGTTAAATTTCATCTTTTTAGATTCAGCCCATATTCCAGTACTTTGAAACTTTTGGGGCTCATCATTATTTGAAACTTTTGGGGTTCATCATCAACATGTTAGCTATTCCTTCTACTTTGACTCACTTGCTAACTAAGAATTCCATCTAAACTTTTATCCAAGACATTTATGAAAATGATGAATAACCAAAAAGCTATTATGTCTACTTTAGGCTAAACAAAATATTAGGAGATTTCCATTAAAGACTTTCTTAGATATTGGAATCAATCAACCTTTTTGGGGTCTACCTGGTCAGTTCTAAGTCCAAATAAATATACTCTCACCCATATCATTCTCAAAAATATAACAAGGGGGGCAGCTGGGTAGCTCAGTGGATTGAGAGCCAGGCCTAGAGACGGGGGGTCCTAGGTTCAAATCCGGCCTCAGACAATTCCCAGCTGTGTGACCCTGGGCAAGTCACTTGACCCCCATTGCCTACCCTTACCACTCTTCCACCTATAAGTCAATACACAGAAGTTAAGGGTTTAAAATTTAAAAAAAAAAAACATAACAAGGGAAGTTGCTAAATGCCTTACATTTATTAAAAATTCAGATATTTGACCTTTTGTCTGCTTTAATAACAAGACAAAACATCTTAAAAAATATAATAAAATTAGCCATTCAAGTAAATGCCTTGGCAGGCTTTATGAAAATAATTTCAAAAACTGAATAATAACTATAACTAAAGTAAGTCAACATCTGTCCAAAGATTAATAAAATTACCATATTTGAGTCATTCTCACCATCTACCAATATAGCAACTGTCATTAAAAAAAATTAAGTTAGTGTCATGTGACTTGCTCTTAATAAACTCATTCTGTTAACTAGTAATCACCTCCTTCCTTTCTTAGCATAGTCAGGTCCTGATTAATGTGAGTAATGAATCCCATGAAGTCACAGCATTTATTAAAATTCAAACAATTTGAAATTATAATTATGCATAATATGGAAATTGCTTCCAGCCCAATGGAAATATGAAGTGTGAATTTAAATACTGCCACCATTTCATGGGATCCATTATTTGCAGTAATTGGGACATAGTCAATTAGCTCCAATCAAATGGAAACATTCAGTGCAAATTCCAATAACACAACCATGTCATGGGGCCAAGTTATACTCACAATTCTAGAATTGTACCAGAAATTAAAATCAAGTTTCATAATTTATAATTTGAACTATAGTTTGAAATATATATAGTTGAAAATCAGGACACTGACCATTCTTTAATAGTAACTAGCATTTGTATAGGAAAGCACTCTCCCTATAATTCTTCTTCCAACCCAGACCTATTCACCCAGATGTGCTCCAAGGATTATGCACCAATCTACTTCTCCTTGCCCTACAGGTCTCTCCCTCAGCTGGACTTTCCAGATATACATGGAGAAAATCTGTGCTGGAGGCAGTAACATTTTGAAATAACAATTGGAAAAAGTAGAAAAAATAATATCAAGGGGTCAATAGCCCCTACCAATCCATATACCTTTGTTCTCATCTCTATAGGATATTTATGGAAATAAGTATATTAAGATGGCTGACCATGATGAAAATACAAAAAAAAAATGACAGACAGACTTTTACAGCTAATTTCCTACACCAGATCATTCCTTCATAGCCACATAATTGAAAGGTTAGGGAATACAATATCCCATTTTGCTTGTTTTTTTTTGTATTGATTGTTTTTTTAAATGCGCTCAAAATGTATAGTGGATACAATATCCTACAGGCCTACCACAGATAGGCTAGGCTAGTTTTTAACTGAAAAAAAATTGAGGGGCAGCTAGTTGGCTCAGTGGATTGAGAGTTAGGCATAGAGACAGAAGGTCCTGGGATCAAATCTTGTCTCAGACACTTCCTAGCTGTGTGACTGGGAAAATCACTGACCTCCAACTATCTAGCCTTTACCACTCTTCTGCCTTAGAAACAATACTTAGTAATGATTCCAAGACAAAAAGTAAGTTTTTTAATGTCTTTGATTTAAAAAGTAATTTCAAAAAAGATTGAAGCCATCTTTCAGGTTTAACTGGCCCAGGGGACTACAAATCAAGCACATACTACATGGAATTGGGAAAACTGTACTGTAGTGAATCAGTACTATAAGCTTAATTAATATCCTTTCCATGCTATGGTTTTGTAAGCCTTCTTTTATTAATTGTTAGATACTCAATGAAGATCTCATTTTGTTTTCAAATTTGAATCTGAATTTCTAGACTAGCCTGAGTCAAGCCTGGACCATAACAAATTAATATGTCAAAAATTCAGCTTTAACATTTCTTCCCCAACAAAGTGGCTCCCACTTAATATGCTGAGGTCCCTCAAAACTCCTTGATAGATGGGTCAACAAAGATAACCACTCAGTTTTACTCTTTCATTGTGAAGTGAGGCATAAAACAAGAAAACAAACATATGTCTTGGAAGATGTCCAGCATAGAATATAAATAGCAGAGAGACTTCCAAGCATGAGATCTTTTAAAGACTCCTATTTGTAGATGATATTGTACTAATGAGATGACAGGATTATAGAATTTGATATTCAGATGGAGCCTCAGCTATTATCTAATCTATCATATACATGAAAGAAATATCCATTATAATATTCCTGACCAATGGCTATCTATCCTCTGTTTAAAGACTTCCAAGGAGGGGGAAATAGCAGCTCTTTCTTTATTTTCTTACCTATTTATTTATTCATCTACTTATTTATTTGTGTATTTTTTAACTTTTAAAAAAATGTTGAGTTTCCCAACTTTATCCTTCCCTTTAGTCCCTCCTCCCACTCACTGAGAAGGAAAGTAACATAATGTCCATTACACATGTGAAATCATGCAAAACATTTCCACATTAGTCATGTTGCAAATAAAAAAGGGAGAAAAATAAAGAAAGTGAGGAAATTATACTTCAATTTGTACTCAAACTAAATCAGTTCTCTCTCTGGAAGTGGAGAGCAATTTTCATCATGAGTCCTTCGGAATTACCTTGAATTCTTATTTTGATCACAGTAGATATGTCTTTCACAATTTATTATCTTTTTTAAAATTTTATTTTTGTTATTATGCAAAACACACTTCTGTATTGGTCAATGTTGTTAGAGCACACTCTTATATAGCCCAGACCCCCAAATAAAACAATAAATACATTGATGTGAAAGATAGTATGCTTTGATCCTCATACACCTGATTCCAATAGTCATTGCATTGGTGAGAGTAGCCACACAATTTATGTCTACAATATTGCAGTTGCTGTGTACAATGATCTCTGGATTCTGCTCACTTTACTTTGTATCAGTTCATATAGGCCTTTCCTGTTGTTTTCTTTTTTCTGAAACTACATTCTTTTTCATTTCTTATAGTACAATGTATTTCTCTATAGTCCATCACAATCACATACTACAGTTTATTCAGCTGTTCCCCTATTGATGGGCATCCCTTCAGTTTCTAATTCTTTGTCATCAAAAGTTGTACTATAAATAGTTTTATATATGTAGGTTCTTTTCCTTTGTCTTTGAACTGTTTGGAATATAGACCTAGTACTGGCATTGGTGGATCAAAAGGTATGCACAGTTTCATATCCCTTTGAGCAAAGTTACAAACTATTTTCCAGATTAGTGTACTTGTTTTTCCACATCCCCTCCAGCATCTGCCATTTCTGATAAGTACGAGGTGGTACCTGACAGTTATTTGAATTTGTATTTCTTTAATCAGTAGCAATTTAGAGACCTTTTCTTCTGATGATTATATTCCGTCTTCTGAAAAATACCTGTTTATATCACATGAAATTGATCTTATTTTTATAAATTTGACTCAGTTCCCTACATATTGGAGAAATAAGACATTTTTCAGAGTAACTGACTAACACTTTTGATATTACTTCATTGACTGTGGTTCTTTTTAACAAAATGTAGCCTCCCTGATTATCTCTTTTAATTATGTTGTTTTGTTTTGTTTTGTTTTTTGCTTTTGCTTTGTCTGAGATTGTGATTGCTCCCCTTCTGTGGTTATGTCAGCTGAAGCATGATATAGTCTTCTCCAGCCTCTTCTTTTAATTCTATATGAAGACATATGGACACACTCTGTTTCAAGTGTGATTCTTATAAACAACATATTGTTGGATCCTGGTTTCTAATTCATTCTGCTATCTGCTTCCATTATATGGGTGAGTTCATTGAGTTCACTTTCACAGTTATATGAATTACTGTGTATTTCTCTCTATCCTATTTTTTTGTTCTTGTTTCTCCTTTTCTTTCTCTTTTTATCTTGTCCCTTCTCAAGTCTCTTTTTCTTCTGCCCACTGCCTCCCTTAATCTTCTCTTTTATCATCCTCTCTTTCTCTCTTCCTCTTCCCTACTACATCCCTGTTGGGTAAGACAGATTTCTTTTTCTTTTTTTTTTAATCCTTACCTTCTGACTTGGAATCAATACTTTGTATTAGTTGCAAGGCAGAAGAGTGATAAGAGCTAGGCAATGGGGGTTAAGTGACTTGCCCAGGGTCACACAGCTAGGAAATGTCTGAGGCCAGATTTTAACCTGGGACCACCTGTCTCTAGACCTAGCTCTCAATCCACTGAGCTACCCAGATGCCCCCTATGATAGATTTCTAATTCCCAACTGAGTATGAGAGTGAGGTACAAGTGTTGGTCAAGTGTCCCTCCATTTTTTTCTCCATTGTAAAATCTCTTCCTTTAGTACCTCTTTTTTTAATGAAGTGTTTCCCTTTCTTCCTTTCTCTTCTCCCAGTATATATATCCCTTTTCCTCATCCATTCATTTTTTTGAGATCATCTCAGCATAATAGATTAATATCCCTTCTGTCTATATAAATTCCTTCTAACTGCTTTAAGAATGACAATGAGAACATTATATAGGAATTACTTTCATCTTCTTCCCAAACAATAATGTAAATTGTTCAGTCCTATCAATTCTCTTACGATACATCTTTCATATTTACCTTTTTATGCTTCTCATTAATCTTGAGTGTAAATGTCAAATGTTTTATTCAGCTCTGATCTTTTTATTGGGAATGATTGAAATTTTTCTCTTTTATTAAATATTCATTTTTGTTCCTGCAGGATTACATTCAGTTTTTTGGGGTAGGTGATTCTTGGTTGTAATCCTAGCTCCTCTGCCTCCTAGAAGATGTAGTTCAAGCTTTCTATTCCTTTCTCATGAAAGCTGCAAAATCTTGAGGTTTCTTGATGGTATCTCCATAGTATTTGAACTGATTATTTATGACTATTTGCAATATTTTCTCCTTGACTTGGAGGGTCTGGAATTTGACGATAATATTTCCGAAGTTTTTATTTTGAGATTTATTTCAAGAGGTAAAGAGTGAGTTTTTTACATTTCTATCTTACTGTAGACCTAAGACATTAGGTCAGTTTCCCTCTATAATTTCTTTTGGTTTAAATTTATTTACTTATTTGTTTATTACATTAAAATATCTAGTTAACTTCTTTCCTCCCTCACCTAACCCCAGCAGAGTAGGCATCATTTGACAAAAAAAGATACATGCATATATAGAACTATATCTTACTTGTTTTTATTTATCAGTTCTTTCTCTGGATCTGCACATACATGAATCATTTTTCAAATAATATTTCTGTTGCTATATATAATATTCTCTAGCTTCTACTTTTATAATTTTTCATAATTTTATATAGTTCTTTCCACATTTTTTCCAAAATTAATCTGCTCCTCATTGCTTATGGCACAGTAGTATTCTATCACAATCATATAGCAGAACTTATTTAGCCATTCTTCAAATAGTAAGCACGCATTCAATTTCTAGTTCTTTGCTACCACAAAGAGAGAAGCTATAAATGTTTTAGAACACATAGGTTCTTTTCCTTTTTTCCCTGATCACTCTATGTATGAGTTATTGGAATATACCTAGTTTCTATTATATCTTTTCCCAGTTTTCCAAGCATTTTTTTGTCAATTAGTGATTTCTTGTCTCAAAAGCTTGCATCTTTGGGTTTATCAAACACTAAATAACTAAAGTCATTTGCTAGTGTATCGTGTAACTAATTTATTACACTGATCTACCACTCTATTTCTTAGCCAGTACAGATTGTTTTGATGATTACAGCTCTGTAATATAGTTTGAGATATGGTACCAGTAGACCACTTTCTGTCACACTTTTCTCACTGATTCTTTTAATATTTCTGATTTTTATTCTTCCAGATGAATTTTATTGTTATTCTAATTCTGTAAAATAATTTTTGGGCCATTGGATAGGCATTGCATTGAATAAATAGATTAATTTGGGAAGAATTGTAACTTTTATTATATTGACTTGGCCAATGCATGAGCAATTAGTATTTTTCCAATTGTTTATTTTTGTGAAAAGTGTTTTGTAATTGTGGTCATATAATTTCTGGGTTGGTCTTGGCAGATAGATACCTATGCATTTTGTATTATTTGCATTTAATTTAAGTGGAATTACTTTTTTCTATTGCATGTTGCTGGACTTTGTTGGTAATATAAAGAAATGCTGATTTATGTAGATTTATTTTATATACTACAACTTTGCTTAAGTTAATTATTTTGATTACATTTAGTCAAATTTTTAGGATTCTCTAAGCATATCATCATATCCTCTGCAAAGAGTGATAGCTTTTTTTCTTTGTTGCCTATTCTTATTCCTTTTTTTATTCTCTTATTGCTATAGTTAGCATTTCTAGTACAATACTGAATAATAGTGGTGATAATGAGCATCCTTGCTTCACCCTTGATCTTTTTGGGAAAATATCTAGTTTTTCTCCATTACATACAATGCTTGATGATGGTTTTAGATATACACTATTTCTATGTTTTAGGGAAGCTCCATTTCCCAACAATTTTTAGCGGAGAGTGAATTCTTATTTACAAAACTTGGATCTTTACTTCTGTCACACATAAGGTTACTATAATATTTTACAACTGTTTGGTTGTATATCTGTTCTGTTCCAATGCTGTACTTTTCTATTTCTTAGTTGATACCAGATTTTTTTTTATAACTACTGTTTTATAATATAGTTCAACATCTGGTACTATTAAACCTTCTTTACATTCTTTTTCCATTAATTCTTTTGATATTCTTGACCTTTTGTTTTTCCAAATGAATTTTATTATTGTTTTAGTTAATAAGATTTTTTTTTGTAATTTAATTGGGATGGCATTGAATAAATATATTTGTTTAGGTAGGACTGTCATTTTAATTGTATTGGTTCTACCTATCCATGAACAATTAATATTTCTCCAATTATTTAAGTCTGACTTTTTAAATAAATAAAGAGTTTTATGATTATATTAATGTTGTTTCTAGGTTTGTTTAGGCAGATATATTCCTAAATATTTTATTCCATGTATGCTTATTTTAAATGGGTAATCTTTTATTATTCTTGCACGACATTTTTGGTGATGCATAGAAATGCTGATGATTTATGTGGCATTATTTCATATTCTGCTACTTTGCTAGATTATTAATACTTTCAACTGATTTTTAATTGAACCTCTAGGATTTTCTATATACATACATACATACATACATACATATATATATATATATAATTTCTACACATGTCAACATTTGCAAAAAGAGAAAATTTTGTTATCTTTGTCCATTCTGATTCCTTCAATTTTTTTTCTCTTATTGCTATTGCTAGTACTTTTAGTACAATATTAGATAACATTGATGATAATAGGTATCATTGTTTTACTCCTGATCTTATAAGGAAGGCTTCCAATTTATTCCCATTATAGATATTTACTGAAGGCTTTAAGTATATACTTCTAATTATTCTAACTCCATTTAGAACTATGCTTTCAAATGTTATTTATCTATTGATGTAATCATATGATTTTCATTTCATATAATCAATTATTTTAATAGTTTTTTATGCTAAATTATTCCTACATAATCTGGGATAAATCCTACTTGGTTCATAATGTATAATCTTTGTGATATATTGTAGCAGCCTCTTAGCTAATATTTTTTGGGGGATTTTTGCACTTATATTCATTAATGAAATTGGTCTATAACTTAACTATAACTTTCTATAACAGGTCTAGGTATCAGCATTATGTTTGATTTATAAATGAAGTTTGTCAGGACTCCTTTGCCAATTGTTAAAAATATTATTTAATATTGGTATTATATAATCTTTAAATGTTTGGTAAAATTACTTATAAATCTATCTGATCCTAATGCTTCTTTCTTAGGAAGTTCATTTATGGCCTATTCAATTTCTTTTCAGTATGTTGTAATAATTTCTTTAAATATGATGTCTAGACTCTTTCTTTGATAAAGGTTTACATGTAGTCCAATAACTTTTAAATTATCTTTCCTAAATCTATTTTCTAGGTCAATTGTTTTCTAATGAGATATTTCACATTTTCTTCTATTTTTCTTGATTTTGTCTTTATTTAAAATTATTTCTTGCTGATGTCACTTACCCCAAGTCTATTCCACTCATTTTCCCTTCTATCTCTTAGCCAGTACCATATTGTTTTGATGACTGCTGCTTTATAGTATAGTTTAATATCTGGTACTGCTAGGCCACCTTCCTTCACATTTTTTTTTCATTATTTCTCTTGATATTCTTGATCTTTTGTTCTTCCGAATGAACTTTGTTATAGTTTTTTTTTCTAATTCTGTAAAAAGTTTCTTGGTAGTTTGATAGATATGGCACTAAATAAGTAAATTAATTTGGGTAGAATGGTCATTTTTATTATGTGAGCTCGTCCTACCCATGAGCAATCAACGATTTCCCCAAATGTTTAGATTTAGTTTGCAAACTTAAAATTATAAACAAACACCTGGTTTAGTAATAACTACTACTTCTATAACCAGTTAGATCTTTTTTGTTAACATAATTGACATCAGTTTTTTTTTCTTTTGGTGGTTGATGCTCATTATGTAATGGTTTCTAAATCCTTGGAAAAGTATTTATGAAATACATGTATGGAACTCTCTAATCTTTAATATTTTGACCTGTTTCATTTCATGACAATTAAATATATTTTTTCACATTATCACTTGAGTCCACATTCATATTAAAGCTTTAAAATATCAAGCTATATGTTAAAAACAAACAAACAAACAAATAAATAAATAAATGAAATTGTTTCTTAATGTTTCATGGTGTCATTAGCTTCTGCTTGCCTAATTATAATTTTTTTTTATTTTATTTTATTTAAAACCCTTACTTTCCATCTTGGCGTCAATACTGTTTATTGGCTCCAAGGCAGAAGAGTGGTAAGGATAGGCAATGGGAGTCAAGTGACTTGCCCAGGGTCACACAACTAGGAAGTGTCTGAGGCCAGATTTGAACCCAGGACCTCCCATCTCTAGGCCTGGCTCTCAATCCACTGAGCTACCCAGCTGTCCCCCAATTATAATTTTTAAGAAATTATTTTCCTTAGTGTACTTTTGTACCATTTTTTCTATTAGTCCAATTGTATTTTTTAAAAAGTTTATTTCTTCAGTTAATTTTTTTATCTCCTTTTCCATTTGGTCAGTTTTTTGTTTTTTTCAAAATCTTTTCTTCAGTGATTTATTTGTGCATGTGCCTATTTTACCATTAGGCCAATTCTGTTTTTAAGATATTATTTTCTTTAGTATTTTTTTGTCTCTTTTACCAAGTTGTTAATTTTCTTTTCATAATTTTCTTGTATTACTTTCATTTTTTCCCAATTTTTCTTTTATCACTTTTAACTCTTTCTTAAAATTTTCTAAAAATCCTGTTGAACTTGTGCCCTATTAGCATTTTTTTCTTTGACGCTTTGGTTATAGTTGTGTTTAAATTGTTTTCTTTTTTTGTGTCTTGATGATAATAACTTTTTTATGGTCATTATTTTTTGTTTGCTCCTTTTAAAAACCTATTTCTTGACTTATGTTAAAGTTAGGCTCTGCTCACCCTGGGATGAGAAAGCCCCATCCCAAGTTCAGGTTTTTTCTTGCTGCCTTTTTCAAACCTAGATTTATAGGTCTACAAATTTTTAGGGCTTCCAAAATGTTGTGATTGGGAGAAAGGTATAATCACTGTTCTCCTGGTCTGTGCTCTGGTCTTACCCAGAGCCCTTATTAGCTTAAAGACACAAGTGCTAGCTTTCCTCTTGGCCCTGGAACTCTCACATTCCTCTTTGCTCAGGAACTTCAACCCAGAACTTCATTTGACAATCCAATCGCCAAACAGTGCCAGTCCTATATCCATGCCAGCAAAAAGTTCCCTGTAATCTTTCTGAACAGTTTTCTGACTCTCTTTCCATCTCTAGACTGAGAAGATATGAACAAGAATTACAGAGTATTGGAAAGTAGAGATTGGTTAAATTTCATACTGATGAAAATGGTATATTAATAAGACTAAAAATCCATTGAAATAATGGAGCAAGTTTTTAAGGATGGTTAAGGTTTAAGGGTAGAAAACATTAGCTTAAGAAATTGTTCTCCAGTCATCTATAAAGAGGTAAAGGAAATCAAACTATATTCAAGAAATTTAATGTTAAAGGAGGTAGCCAATTGGCACTGTAGATATAGTGCTGGACTTGGAGTCATAAGGATTTGAGCTGAAATCTAGCCTCACATTCTTTCTAGAGGTATCAACCTGGGCAAGTCACTTAACCTCATTTAGCCTTGGTTTTCTCATCTGTTCAATAAGAATAAAAATAACACCCACCTCCTGGGGTTTTTGTGAGAATAAAATGAAATAATATTTATAAATTACTTTAAATTCTTAAAGCACTATATTTATTTTTAATATTATTATCAAAAAGTAATCTCAGAAATAATAACTTGCAAATTTTTTTGTCTTATTGTTAAAGAGATTGAAGCCAAGAGACACTCAATGACTTACTCAAGGTCACACAGGTAAGTAGCCTAACCAGGATTTGATTCTGGGTTCCTTGATTCCAAATCCTTTATTCTTTGTACCATACAATCCTGCCAGTTTGAATCTCTAGAAAATCAAATATTCACTTTAAACCAGAATGGAGGACTGGATAATTTATAGCATTCCAGCTGCTATCATCCTAATCCTTACTTTTATCTCCTTCTCCTAAAATTATTTAGATAATTCTGCTCATATCAAGTCTATGACTGACTGACAGGTGGGCCATCATTTTGCTGCATCATCTAATCTGTCCAAGAACCAACTAAACTGGGAGAAGAACTCTCAAACATTCATCCCAAATCTTCACAAGTCTTTTCAGTTCATTCAAATGGCAGTTGAGGAGTTTAAATTTTCTTTCGAGCACAGTATCTGACAGTTGCATTGAATTATTTTTGCATTCCTTTTCATCACTGAGTGAAATGTTGAGCTATAGTAGGTTCTTGCATTCTTTGTACTTTGCGGTGGTTTTGAAAAAAAAAACTTACTGAGTTACTTTAAAGTTATTTTGAAGTCATAAAAACAGGTCATTTTATTTCCCTATTTGCCCTATAGCTTTCTACTGCCTCTTCACTCCTTCCTTTATTGTTTTCTTCCATTGCTTCCCAAGGTAGAAAGTAAAAAGAAAGGAATGTAAGAACTGTCAGGAAATTTGCTCCTAGGAGAAAAGCAGGAGAAGGAATAAGAGGTGTCAGAGCATTTTAGATCAAGTCTACTTTATTTCTAGAACTCACATTTCATGCGAGTGTATATCAGTTTTGCTAAATGCATAGTCTATACATAGATTTATCATTTAATACCTGATTCTACAAATACAAGGCACTTTGTGGAAATGAGATCTCCTAACAAATATCTCCACATAGCAATATCATTTCACCTATTGTAATAATAATAATAAAGCACACAAATTTCAATTCACATTTTATTTTTTTTATTTTTTACATTTTTTAAACCCTTAACTTCTGTGTGTTGGCTCCTAGGTGGAAGAGTGGTAAAGGTGGGCAATGGGGGTCAAGTGACTTGCCCAGGGTCACACAGCTGGGAAGTGTCTGAAGCCGGATTTGAACTCAGGACCTCTTGTCTCTAGGCCTGACTCTCAATCCACTGAGCTACCCAGCTGCCCCTCAATTCACATTTTATAAAGCACTTTTCTTAGATAGTGCAAGCATTATTCCCACTCCATACCTCATAAAATTCCCTTTTCTTAAGATCCTGGCATAATGGTATTTTAAGGGTTTGACATCAACAAGCAACTATGATGTAAAAACGGTTACAGAACTGGATCAAGAATCAGAGGAACTACATTCATTTCCCACTTCTGTTGCTGACTCCCCATGGCAGTCACTTGGGCAAGACATTTAAATTCTTTGGGCCTCAGTTTCCTAATCTGTTAAATGGAGTTAGTCTAGATGGCCTCTGAGGTCCCTTCCATTTGAATGTAGATTTATGCTATATGAGATGTACTTGAGAAAAACTAGAGAATGAAGTGTAATCTTTGCACATTTAGTTTTAGTTTTAGTTTTTACTTAGGCTTCAAAGGAGAGTCACAGAGCAAAGATGAATGTCAAAGATTTTAATGCCTATGAAAATCAGTTTAGATGCTGGGGATAATAAAAATAAATTATTCATAGAATTACAGTTGGGACTTAAATGTAATGGGATTCCACAAGATACTGGAAAATATTTTTCTTCTACTTTTTTTTCACTAGGTATAGATGGTGGGGACTCAATAATTCTCTCTTGATTATAAAATTCCAACTTGTGGCTAAACTTACAATGAGTAGCTAGGTCTTATTCTTTTAGAAACAAGTTTGATTGTCATTTTGTGGAGGGATGTCAGGGACCATTTACATTTTTTTTTTAATTTTGCTGTTCCCCATCCCTAGAATAGAAGCATGGCATAGCAGATGGTAAGCTACCCTTGGAACCATGGAGATCTGACTTATTCTAGTTTTGTGACCCCTGGGGAACACATTCAAATTTCCAATGATCTGGGCAACTTTCTAACATAAGTTCTGATATAAGTTGTGGAGAACTGCATTGAAGAGGGGAGGATCCTATACCAATAAAATCACAGTCCATAACATGGTACCTGGCACAAGAAATGCTAGCTGAACTGAAATGATTCAAACAAGGAAAAGGCAATGGAGTCAAGCCTCTCTTGCCTGATTTTTGGCTTGGAACAGAGAGGAGTTCTGACATGAACTCGGGTACAGAGGGTACCTGATGGAAACAGCTGCGTCTGACTCAAACTCAGCTTTGGTCTGGAGGAAGAGAGAGAAGAAGTTCAAGTGCAGTCTGATGGTGTTTTGATGTGGTTTTCTGTGCATTTTTCAAATGCTTCTTAGAATCCTGAGCCAGAATTTGACTTCCCTTTGTAGATAGGCTGTGACACATATATGCCTTTTTTAGAAGGCAACCAATGCACATACAAAGGAGTGTACAACATAAAAAGTTATCTTCCTTCTGTCCTTTTCCTTCCTTCCTTCCTTCCTTCCTTCCTTCCTTTCTTTCCCACTTCTTTAACTCTTGTCATGTCTTGAGCTAAAGAGGAAAAGTAGAATCATATTATCATAAAATTAGAGCTAGGAAATATTTTAGAAGTCATGTAATCCAACTCCCTCATAGATAAAAATAAGTGATAAAGACTCTTTCTTCCAAATCTCTGACTATATGACTTTGGGTGACATATTCCTTCTCTCTCTGCCAGTTTTTTCATCTGTGAAATATGGGAAATGAATATGAATTTTACTTTATGGAGAGATCACTAATCTCAATGTGAAGCCTATTGTGATATATCATTAAAATAATCTAAAACTTAGTAGACAAGTCTAAGAGAATCATTTGATATTTAGAGAGGTTTCAGTGACTTCCTTTTGCTTATAATGTCAGAGTTGTGATTTGTGTCATGATGACTTTGAGATCATCCAAGATACTTTCTACTAAACAACAATGGTAGAAAGGAGGAAAGAGAAAGATAGTTGTTGTTCTGCTTTCATTGTGAAGAGGGGCAGTGACATTGTGGGGTGATGTCTTGACTTACATGCGAATTGAATTTAAGCAAGACAGAGTTGTAAAAAGTTGTCAGCTTACTGTCTTTCAGAGTCACCTAAGTCTAGTGGCAAGACAAAAGTGAGGATGACTGGTAATGGCCCGGAATGCAGTGGATAACCTTGGTATCTTCAATGTCTGACCAAGCTCTAAGGGCTCCCTAGCACCTGCTCCAACCACCTTCATGGTTATCAGAACAAATTATTTTCTTCTTCTCATTCCACTGGGGGAAGTTTTCACATACTTGGGTTAGACAGCCCCCATCCCAACTCATTGACTCACCTAGAAAGGTAGTATTCTTTTAATGGATTTCTAAAGTAATGCTAGTGTTGTTAGAGGCTAGAGTCCAGGGGCAAGGTTTCATAGAGTAAACTCGACTATACAGAGGAGAGCCCCACCTTCCAGAAGTAACCATAATCCGAGTAGTCTGAGGCCATCTTGATGCTCACCAGTCAGAATCTATAATATGACTAATAATTATAATATAAATCAGAATATCACTATAGTCCTAGAAAGCATGAAAAGTTAGTCTGGACTGCAATGACCACAAAAAAAAATGAGTAGATAAGTGTTGCTGTTCATGGTGCTCCCTGGACAAGAATAAGAGTAGCTAAGGTAGTTTGTGGGGCAATGGAGAGAGTGCTGGGCTTAGAATCAAGAAGACTAGTTTCAAATCAAGCCTCAAATATTTACTAGCTTATGACCCTGGACAAGTCACTTAACTCTATTTGCCTCAATTTCCTCATCTGTAAAATGAGTTGGAGAAGGAAATAACAAAGCACTTCAATGTCTTTGCCAATAAAACCCCAAATGGAGTTATGAAGAATTGGACCTGGAAGTAAAACAACTGAACAACAATAAGAGAGTATGGAGTCCAACTCGAAACAACCACACCAATATAACTATCAATAATATGTAAATAAGTCTTGATCGATCACACATGTTAAAACCAGTGGAAATGTATGTTGGATATGGGGGTGGGGTGAATGGGGGATGAAGAGGAAAGTAAGAACATGAATCATGTAACCATGGAAAATTTTTCTTAAAAAAAATGTTTAAATAAAAAAAAGAGAGAGTATGGAGTCCAAGCAGAAGTCATTGTGGCCAGGATGAATCTGGAGGTGTCTGAATGAAGAGAAGGCTGAGGTGCAGAAAAATTATATCTGAAGGAATAGACAACCAACACAGTCAGTTACCAAAAACTTAATTGGTTTCAGCCAAACTAACAATAAACATAATTGTCAGCTTATTGTCTTTCAGTCAGTCACCTAAGTCTAGTGGCAAGACAAAAGTGAGGCCATAATGAGCCACGCAGTTGAAAATAGTAAGTTGGAGCCCCAGGATCTAAGGTAAATTAGATGTAAACTATAGTGTTACAACAAGAACACTGGATTTAGAGTCAAAGATTCTGGGTTCAAATTCTGACTTTGCTACTTACTACTTATGTGAACTTGGCCAAATAATTTTTCCTCTTTAGGCCCCAGTTATCTATAAAAGGAACTTATATTAAATAACTTCTAAGGTCTGAGATCCTATAATTGGGATGATTTGAGTAATAAAGTCAAGTGGGGAGTTGCCTCTTTTAATAAGGAGAAATAAGGGTGTGGCTCCCCTTAATTCATTATCTTAAAACAGCCCTCTGGGAGGCTGAATTCTAATAATATCCAGGGACCAGGGACTGTTTTCTTAGTGCCCATGTGTCAAAAATCCTGCAGAAGAGGGATGGGCTGTTAGACAACTGATTAGATGCTTATTTGATGGGGTTTTACTCTTTCCATCAGAAAAAGTGACTGGTGTGGGCACATCACAGAAAAGTGAGCCTCCACACACCAGATGGTAGAAAGGAACTGTGCACTTTAATCACTTTACAATTAGTCAGCCCTGGTGGAACTGAAGAGGCAGCTGATATGGAAGCTTGAGCAGCTGTCACAGACTTGACTTGAATTTAAAAGCCAAAAACATCTGGTTGGGGTTTCTAAAGGAAAAGATTCAGGAAAATGAAAGATTCTACTGATTCCAAATTAAATGTGAGTCCCAGACCAGCTCTTGATTTGGGAAAAACTTTAATTATTAAACAAAGCAAAACAGAAGTAAACAAAAATAAAGCTCAGTGATGCTCTATTTCCCTCACTGCTGGAACAGCATCTTTTCCTAATATACCTAAATGACTAAATGTCCATTATGACTAAAAACATCCAATATGACTAAACACAAACAGACAAAGGAAAGATGTTGTATTTACAGTCTGATATTAAACTATTTCCTTCTTCTCTACCTATTTATTGACCTTCTTTTTCAACTTAGCCCCCCCCCTTTCATTTGGATAAGCATTTACCACTTTTTCATAGCATTAATGTATATACTGTCTTTTTACAACAACCCTTTGACAGAAATGGAAATATTATCATCATTGCACAGAAACGAGTGGATCAAAATGACAAGCCTGAAGTCATAGTAGAAAGTTAGTGGCAGAATGTTTGAATAGCAACATAATATATTGCCTTAAATGAATTTTTATTAGTGTAAAAGGAAATCAAACACTTCAAAAACAGGGTTTAAAGAATGGAGAACTGTTTAGCAGTTTCTTTTTTTCCTAAATTAATTTTCATTAAATTAAATTAAATTAAAAAGACTTTTTTATTTTATTTTATTAATTAATTTAGAATATTTTTTCATGGTTATATGATTCATGCTCTTTCTCTCACCTTCTCTCTTCCCCCTCCCATAGCCAATGAGCAATTCCACTGGGTTTTACATGTGTCATTGATCAAGACCTATTTCCATATTATTGATATTTGCATTAGGGTGATCTCTTAGAGTCTACATCCCTAATCATATTCCTATAAACCTATGTGATCAAGCAGTTGTTTTTCTTCTGTGTTTCTACTTCCATAGTTCTTTCTCTGGATGTGGATAGCATTCTTTCTCACAAGTTCCTCAGAAATGTCCTGGGTCATTGCATTGCTAATACCAACATAATACGAAAGTGTTATCAAGAATAAACAACAAAAGGAAAACTATTTTTCCCAAAAAAGTTAAAAGTAGCCTTAGATGGAACTGATTTTTTTTGAGAATGGGTCTCCCTGTCCCACTCAAGCTGGAAGTATAGGGGCCACTCTGGGCACCTATCCCACTGCTGATCAGCACAGAAACTTTGGCCAGCTCCATTTATAGATTGGATTAGCCCCTCCTTAGCCAGCCTCTTTCCTTCTTAACCCCGCTTCAACTCAGTTCCCAAAATCCTTCCATCTGCAAGCCTCAGTGTCTCAGGCAGCAAGGATTATAGGCTTTTACTACCACTCTTGTCCTATATGATATGAAAACAAAATAAAACCAGAAAGAATTTAATGCCCAACAACAGATAAATGGACCAATGTATATGAGTAATGTAAAGAAATCTGGAAATGCCTTCATGAAATAATGCTAAGGGGAAAAAAGTGAAATCCAAAGAATGGAGTCCATACCAACTTTGATCATAAAAGAGGGAAAATGAATGAAAATGAACGGACAAATGAAGAATCCTGTTGGGGAGTTTAGTTTCATTATTACTGTTCAGTCATTTCAATCATGTCTGGCTCTTTTTGACTCCTTTTGTTTTATTAATTTCTTGGGGGGGAGGGTAGAGATACTGGAATGGTTTGCCATTTTATTCTCCAGGTCATTTTACACATGAAGAAACTGAGTTTGAACACGGTTAAATGACTTACCTTGGATCATACAACTAGTAAGTATCTGAGGTCACATTTGAACTCAGATCTTTTTGATTCCAGTTCAAGAGCTCTAACCACTGTATGACCTAGTGGCAATTAATTTAATTTGAATGTTAATTTTTATTAAGTAATTAAATCAGTTGAATTCACATTCAATACTGTTTTAAAAAATAAGAGTATTAATTTTTAAAATAAGAAAGTTATAGAGACAAGACTAGAATTCAGATCCCTATATTTCCAATTCTGAGTTCATTCCTCTACCAGTGAATCCCATTTAGTGGGTTGTGAATCCTTTGGAGGCTTACCATAAGCTTCATAATTATTTGATAGCATCTTAAGCAGTATAATAATGGCAAAATATGTGAGTAGCATATTAATTTACCCTGGGAGTTCATGAATCATTTTGTTGTGTCAAAAGACGTTCATGGAACAAAAATGTTGGGAATCTCTGCTATAAATCAGAGGTATTTATGGGACTATAGCTTGAACCAATTTAAATATAATTGGAAAATATTTAACAAAATAAATGAAAATACAATAAAAATATGAAATAACACATTTTAAAATTAAATCAATATAGGGGACAGCTAGGTGACTCAATGGATTGAGAGCCAGGCCCAGAGATGGGAGGTTCTGTATACAAATATGGACTCAGATACTTCTTAGCTGTGTGATCCTGTGTAAGTCACTTAACTCCCATTACCTAGCCCTTCCTGCTCTACTGCTTTGAAACCAATACTCAGAAAGGATTTTTTAAAAAGAAAAAGAAGCTAGGAATCCTTATGTATATTTCAATTGCCTCCATTTCTATTTCAAATTGACAATACTGCTTTAGACCATACTATTACTACCATTCTGCCTCATTCACTATATACATTGCTGTCTATAGTTTGGCAAACCCAAGCCAAAATTACTGGTACATATTGGTCATATTTTCTTAGTGGTTCATGAATTACTTTCCCCTCTTCTCAAACTAATGGCATAGTCATTTAATTGCCTTTTATTTTAATTTAATTAATTTTTAATTAATTTAATAGTCAAGAATGTTTGTCAATAATACAATAGAACCCCAAAATGAGGGTGCAGGAACACTTTTAATGAAACTGTGGCATGCTGAAATGTTTTCTAAGAGAAATAAAGAGATGTCCATTTCTTCTCCTCTCCTAATTACCTGACTGATTCTGAGCAGGCAGCCAAGAGGACATGAGCCAATGAGACCCTCAGGGAAGAACCACTAGACCAGTAGACACTGGCTCAGGGAAGGAGATGATATAATAATTAAACCCAAGGTCAGATAACTCAGCCTAAGGAGAGTTGATTATGGAACATTTGTTGCTACGTGAACACAAAGACACGTTATAAAGCTTCAATTTCCATATAAATATATCTTAGTACTAAGTAAATTTGTTTATAAGATCGCAAAGTGGAACACTTTTATGCCTTTAGCAGCTAGGTGGCACAGTGGACAAAGCACCAGGTATAGAATTAGGAAGATCTGAGTTCAAATCCAAACTCAGACACTACTTGTGTGCTCCTAGGAAAGTCACTGGACTCTCTTTTTGCCTCAGTTTCCTCATCTGTAAAATGAATTGGGGAAGTAAATGGCAAAGCACTCCAGTATCTTTCCCCAAAAAAACCCAAATGATCAAGATGAGTTGTGCAGGAAGACTGAAATATAAAGATAGTTAATTTTGGTTGAGAATTTCTGGGTCATCGGGAAATTTTCTTATCAAATTCCTTTTATCTTTTTTGCTAGAGGCTTTTATCCATTTTTCCTTCCTTTGAATTATTTCTGCCTGGGATTAGTAAATAATATTTTCATTAAAGAAATTATTTTTAAAAATTTTTCATTCTTTTAGTGATTTATTCACCCAGACATAGAACTACCATAGGGATAGATATGAATAAAATTCTTGAGAGAAGAAATGCAAACTATTAACAAGCACATTACTCCAAATAACTAATAAAAGAAATATGAAAGTAAATATATATATATATATATGCATATATATATAAATCTATGGTAAATATAGAATAATTTTGAAGGAAGGAAATATGATAAAGAAATGGTTTTTCTCAAATTATTTTCTAAGCAGACCATATAATCACAATTTGACCAACGGGTGTGAAGACTAAAAAGTTCTCCTACATTTCTCATTATTTATACCTACAATTTTAAAAAATCAACTTGGTGGAGCAATAGTTTTCCTTAAGGGTTGTCCTTTAACAAGGAGTCTTATGTGTATATGTATACACATATGTATGTATACATATATATGCACATATAGCCATGTATTAGGATAATACAGGATTCCTTGTAACCATTGATAAACTTTTGTTCAGTGACTCTTTGTTTATCAGCTATCAACTGGGTCACACAACAGGAAAATATATGCTAGTCCAAAGTCCACCATTATGATGGAGAATGCTCAGATCTAATTTAGTCCAAGAGAAAGTAAGTTTCCCTGTAGATAATCAGGTCCTACAAATACTCTTGTTTATAAAAATTTTTATTTTATATCAAGCCCTAAATTACCACAGAGGCTTCTCAGTGAGAAAGCCACTTAGAGGAGATTGACCTACCACTCATCACAAAAAACCTACATGAATAAAGAATGTCTTTCTCAGCTTATGATTTGTGGTTGGATGGGTAATTAATCCACAGAGTTGGTTTATCACTTGTTGGTTGGACTTCAAATAGACAAGGAGCTAAATTCAAGATTTAATGGGGGACGGGAAGCTACCTGGGTCAGTGGATAGGGTGCCAGACCTGGAGACAGGAAGTTCTAGTTTCAAATCTGACCTTAGATATTTCCTAGCTGGGGCGGGAGACAAGTCACTTAATCCCCATTGCCTATTTTTTACTGCTCTTCTGCCTTAGAATCAATACTCCATATTGCTTTTTTTTTTTAAAGAGTAAGTAGAGAGGTAGAAGGGAAAAAGAGAAGAAAACAGGCACTTATTGAGCCTTTACTATGTATGAAGCACTTGCTAAGGGCCGCTCTTTTCCTGACTTGCTTCTTGCCATTCTCCATGAAACAGCCCTGAAAAAAGATTTTTGTATGTCCGGAGAGTAAGGAAAGAAGGAGATTTAGAACACTAAAACAGAAGCTTAACCCTCTTCTCTGATCCTCTCCTGCAAAACGATACCCCTAACAAATCATATCCCAAATCTCCTGATCATTTTGTACAAACCCTCATTTAGTCATACTAAAACTAGTGGAGAGCAGGTGGTTCTCTCCTTGGACCAGTTGGTCCTGCAGCTGGTAGATTTGCCCACAGTTTTGTGCTCCCGGAATAATAGTAGTCAGTAGACCAGTTTTGTCATTGACATTTAGTTGGCAGAAATGGAAAGCATTCAGGAATTCAAGGATTTTGTTTTTAGTTTAATGCCTTAAAATGCCCTTAAAGGTCTTCCTCACCCTACTGAAAGAAAATATTCCAGCTCTGTATAGGAAATTCTCCAAAACAACAAATTTAAAAAGCAAAATTTTCGTATTCTAAAATATAAGTATTTTACTTATAAATTGTGTTTTAACTTTTGATACACATGGTCAGTTTCTAGATGATTGACAGGCTTGGTTTTTGCCTCAGAAACATGTCTCTCTTTTCCTTCCTGAGTTGGAAACAACAGCAATGATGGCCAGCTAGTCCAAGCCAGATGAGACAGAGGATCCTCAATGCAACACCACCAAAAAAGTATCATTCAAGATTCAATTCAGTTCAGTTTAATAAACCTTTATTTTAAATTAGCCACTATTTGCAAAGCTCCACTAAGCACTGGAGATACAAAAACAATCAAAAGTAACTTGCATTTTACTACAAGCATTATTGAGCTCAGATATTTCCTCTTAAAGTTGAAAGTTTATGGTAACCATGTGGGATAGGTGCCATTTTCACAACAGCATGTACTCCCATTGTGTCTCTGTGTTGCATTTTGGTAATTCTCACAATATTTCAAACTTTCTCAGGATATTATATATATTAAGATGGTCTGTGAGCAGTAATTTTTTTTAAAAAAAAACCCTTACCTTCCATCTTAGAATTAATACTGTGTGTTGGTTCTAGGGCAGAAGAGTGGTAAGGGCTAGGAAATGGGCATCAAGTGACTTGCCCAGGGTCACACAGCTAGGAAGTATCTGAGACCAAATTTGAACCCAGGACCTCTCGTCTCTAGGCCTGGTTCTCAATCTACTGAGCCACCTAGCTGCCCCTTGTGAGCAGTAATTTTTGATGATACTATTGCAATTGTTTTGCAGAGCTATGAACCACCATATAAGATGACAAATTTAATTGATAAATGTTGAGTGTATTCTGAGTGCTCCACCAACCTGCTTTTCCCATCTCTTTCCCTCTCCTTGGACCTTCCTACTCTCTGAGACACAATATCAAAATTAGGTCAATTAATAATCTTAAAATGACTTCTATGTGTTCCAGTGAAAGGAAGATTCAATCCATATGGCAAACTTCACTGTTGTTTGTCTATTTTAAGAAATTGCAACAGCCACTCCAGCCTTCAGCAACTACCACCCTGATCAATCAGCTGCTATTAAAATTAAGCTTTTACCCGCCACCCACAAAAAGATTATGACAGGGGCAGCTGGGTAGCTCAGTGGATTGAGAGCCAGGCCTAGAGATGGGAGGTCCTAGATTCAAATCCGGCCTCAGACACTTCCCAGCTGTGTGACCCTGGGCAAGTCACTTGACCCCCATTGCCTACCCTTACCACTCTTCCACCTGTAAGTCAATACACAGAAGTTAAGGGTTTAAAATAAAAAGAAAAAAAAAGATTATGACACACTAACGGCTCAGATAATGGTTTACATTTTAGCACCATTCCTTAATTAAGGTAGGTACGTTATTTTTTAGACATAAAACTTTTGCACACTTAATTGGATACGACATAGTATAAACATAACTTTTATATGCACTCAGAAACAAAACAACTTGTATGGCTTACTTGGTTGTAATATTCATGGTGCTCTGGAACCAAACCACAATAACTCTGCTATATGCTTGTATTTTATTTGGTCACCTATAGTGACTGGATGTGGACTCTGTAAGATCCCATCAGCTGGAGGACAAAGAATGTGGTGCCCCTTAGCATAGCATAATGAAGTGAAACAAGTGAATATTTCAGGCACATTTGATTTGACCATGCCTCAGCCACTCTTGACCTTTTGCAGCTACTCTAGGCAATTATGAAACTATTTAAAAGCAGGAAAGATAGCAAAAAGCAACAGACAAGGAAAGACAAACACGAGTTTGCCACTCAGTAAGTCCTCTCTATGACAGTGAAACAATGGTGTTTAGCACCTAATTAGCAAGGGGAAAAAATAGTTAGACTGGGAAGCTCCCAGATGCCATGCTTCTTTCTTTCAACAGAATTACAGGATTAGAAATCTAGAGCTAGAAGGGATCTTAAAGGCCATTTGATCCAATCCTCGGCTTTTACAGAACTGAGGAATCAAGAGGCAAAAAATTTGTTTAAGGTCACACCAGCTAGTAAGTATCTGAGGCTGATTTTGAACTTGGGTCTTCCAAATCCAAGTCCAATGATTTATCTATTATCAATGCTGCCTCTATTCAGCAGTCTTGCTATTTCCCTGGTTCTCTCTCCATCTTTCCTTCTACCTCTTTAGCTGAATTTGTCTTTAAAAGTTGATTTACTGCAAGTTCTTCCCTTCCTTGCAGAGATGGGGGATGATGAATATGGAATTTTGAATACATTGTCAGACACAGTTGACATGTTGATTGGTTTTGTTGGACTTTTTCTCTTTTCTCTTTATTCTTTGTTACAAGGGATGGCTTACAGGGTTGGAGGGGAAAAGATATATATTCGGAAGCGTATGTGATAAAGAAAATGAAAAATATTAATAAAAATCACAAAAAATAAAATAAGCCTATGAGTCATGCTTCTTGGCCTGATACAAAAGTCACTACTTATATAGCTCTATCACAATAAAATGCAGTAAAATAGTTGTTCCTATAACAGTTTTTATATTTGTGATGCTTCACATATAGAGTACCTGATCTCTCTTTCTACCAGACCAGTAAGCCTGGTAGACTTAAGGACTTAAGCCTTAAATCTGGAATTATTTGGTTGCATTGATTTGATCTTTTTTTTTTTTTAATCCTTGTACTTCGGGGTATTGTCTCATGTGGACATGAGTGGTGGAAGAGTGGTAAGGGTGGGCAATGGGGGTCAAGTGACTTGCCCAGGGTCACACAGCTGGGAAGTGGCTGAGGCCGGGTTTGAACCCAGGACCTCCTGTCTCTAGGCCTGACTCTCACTCCACTGAGCTACCCAGCTGCCCCTGATTTGATCTTTTATAATCTTCAGTCGACTTTATTGCTGTTCTGGAATAGGAGATGGGGATGATGTAATGGATCTTCCAGGCCTTTTAATTCAGAGGGATTTTGTATACTATTTTTTCCTCCTTTTCTAACTTGAAAATTTTCAGACTTCTGTCATTTCATTCCACAATTATACTCAATTTCTCTGTTGAAAATGCTTTCCCTGATATTCTGCAGTTTTCCCTCCCTTTTTGAATTCATCTAGTTATTTTCAATTACTGCCAAGTGTCACTTTCACTCTTTGTAATGGGCACAGCAATGTCATATTTTCTTGCTATAAAGACAGCTTTTCTGTGGATATCCTATAGGATTGGCATTCTGAATTCAAAAGTCTGACTGAAATTCTGTCACATACTTACAGAGTTGCCTCAGGGAACTTTCTCAACCTTCCAGTGTCTCAGCTTCCCCTTCAAAAAATAGACAACTCTGTGATCCTTCCATGGGATCAAGGAGAGGACTGTGTGCTTGTTGCTAATCCTAACCAAAACAAGTCATGATAGTTCAGCCTATACCACTGCTCCTATAGCACTTAATTCATCAACAATCCAGCTAAGTAGAGAATGTCCTCACTTTCAAGGAGCCTCCAAAGGGTTTGGGACAATAAAAGGTGTACCTATATAATTATAAGTTAAACATGCTTACTGCATAGGAGATGTACAATGTAGAGGAGCTCTGTATCTAACTGAGCTAAGCCTTTTAAAAATAGCTCATTCAACAAAAAATTAAGTTTTTCTATAGTATTTTGCATTTGGTCCTCAAAGAAAAATTTCAGATGAGTCAACAAGTCTTCATTGCCAGAGACTACGCTAAGAGCTGGAGATACAAAGCCAAACAAAAACATCCCATACCCTCAAGAAGTTCACATTCTAATGGGGAGGACAATAAGCAAATATCAACAAACACATAAGATACAGACAGTATAGATGGGAAATAATCTCAAAGGAAAGGTACTGGTGAAGGTACAGGGTTCAGAATTGGAAAGACCTCTTATAAAAGGTGAGATATGATCTGTATCTTGAAGGAAGCCAGGACAACTAAGGGACAAAGGTGAGAAGTCAGAATATTCCAGGTATGGGGGAATAGCTAGTAGAAATTCATAGAAAAAAGAAATGAAGAATAGTGAGTAGCCCAGTGAAACTAGAGCAGAGATTGCATAGGAGGAGTAAAAGGAAGGAAGTCTAGAAAAGTAGAAATGGTTCAAGTTGGGTAGAGTTTTAAATGCTCTAGGATTTTATATTTAATTTGGAAGTAATAGAGAGTCACTAAAGCTTATTGATTAGGGGTAGGGGTGGGATGACAAGGTAGGTCCTACTCTTTAGATCGAGGATTCTTTACCTTGAGTTCACTGGAGATCCTTGAACTTGTATGGAAAAAAAATCACATCCTGATTTTCACTCATATTTGGTTTCCTGTATCATTCTATACATTTTATGTGGCATGTTTTAAAATATGATTATGAGAAGCAGTCTATGGATTTCACTGGACTGCCAAAGATTGTAGTTGCTTATCCTTTGTTTCCAAAAAAGACCAATGGCATCATGATGAATGATAATTGACTTGTAAGCAAATTGGATTTTAGTGAGCCACAGTCAACCTCATCCTCTTCCGGAGTCATCAAAGTCCAGTGGCAAGGCAAAAGTCAGAACAACTGACAATAGCCTGGGATGCATCTTTGATGTCAAATTCTAATTACTCCATAGCAATCATCATGGCCATTAGAACAAATTGTTCTTATCTTCCCATTCTGTTAGAAGTATTCCCATACTTGGAATAGACATCCCCCTAGACCAGGGGTTGGCATCGTATGGCTCTTTCTACAGGAGCCATAAAGTCAATTTTTTTCAAGCGCTGTTACAGGAGTGCGCACTGTGAGCATTGTACGGCTCTCATGAAATTACATTTTAAAAAATGTGGCGTTTATGGCTCTCACGGCCAAAAAGGTTGCTGACCTCTGCCCTAGACTATCAATAGATTGCAAGTCTGTTGGCTACTCTCAACCTGGTTCAGTCTACCAAGATGATTATACTGTGGTGCAGCCACCATCCATGCTACAGCTTCTTGGAGCCAGCAGTGAGAGTTCAGTGTCAAATGGACACCAAAGAAAGATAAGCAGTCCTGAAAAGGGCTCAACAAGCCGATGCTAGTCCTCCCTGAAAACCCTATGTACTCCAATTCCAAAGGTATTCATGACGCAAAAAAAAGGTTTAGAATCTTTGCTTGAGATACATCTCTTTAGCACTTAAGCAGAGGATGGATTGTAATGGAGAGAAATGAGGTAAAACAATTAGAAGACTACTGAAATAGTTTAGGACTGGTAAAAGATGAGGGTCTGATCTAAGGTTAAGGCTGCATAAGTGGGAGAGGAGAGGATATAAATGAGAGATGTGGAAATAGAAATTACAAGATTTGACATTTGTATAATAATTTAAAGTTTACAAAATACTTTCCTGATGACTGTCAAGCTCTACCATCCCCTAAAAAAACCCTGTGTCTCCTTAGGCAATCTCTTCCTGAAACAAAAAGCATGAAGAGCTCAGCAGGCAACAATCTTAATTTACTTTGTAAGAATCTGATTTTATAGATGTTTTTGGTCACAATTTATACCCTGCTGATATATATATATATATATATATATATATATATATATATATGTATTATATAGAGGATTTAAGTCACTTAACTTCTCTGAGACTTAGCTCTTTTTTTGAAAATTGGGGATAATACTATCTATGGAACAAACCTGTGGGGGCCTGGGTTCAAATCTTAGCTCTATCACTTCCTTGTCACCTTGGACGAGTTCCTTATCCTCTCTGTGCATCAGTCTTAGATGATTAGATGAACTCTAAGATCAATTTTAGCTCTAACTCAATGATCTTTCTCACAGGGTGGTCATGAAGATCAAATGAGGTCACATATATAAAGTGCTAAAAATATAAATTATTATCATTATTGTTACTTCTATTTTAAAGATAAGAAAACTGAGGGTCCTAGTGATTAAGTGACTTGTTAACTGATATAGAGCTGATAAATGGTAGAGTTGGGATTCTATCTTGGATGCTCTATCTCCAAATTTAGGTTTCTTTCTACCTGAAAACAATGCCTTCCTAAAGATGCATTGAGAAGAATAACTCTGATTCAAATTAAAACTATTGTTTCAAAGTTGGAAAGGACACTAGAAATCATGTACAACTTAATGAGGAAACTGAGGCTGAAACTTGTCTAAATTTACACAGTTAATGAGTAGAGTTGGAGTTTGGACCTAGGTTCACTGATTCCAAATCCAAAGCTATTGCTGTTCCTCATACAAAATACTCCATCTTTAGGTTCTGTGTATTTGCGCTGACTATCCTCCATGCCTAAAATATTCCCTCTCCCTATCTTATATTTGTTCTGCATATACCCTTCCACACACTTTATATAGGGTAATGCAGTGGATAGACCTCAGGGTTGGTAGTCAAGAAGATTTGGGTTCATATCCAGTCTCAGACACTTAACTTTCATGCCCCTGTCATCTAACCTTTATTTGACTCAATTTCCTCATCTATTAAAAAAATCTTCCTCCCAGGGTTGTTGTGAGGACCAAATAAGATGATAAATGTAAATCACTTAGTACAGTGTTTGGCACTAAGTAGTCCCTATGTAAATGTTAGGTATAATAATTATTATGATTATTAATTTTGTCTAGTTCTTCCATGTTGTTTCCATCAGAATATGAGTTCCATATTTTTGCCTTTCTTCTATCTGTGAGAATTTATTTTTCATATGTTGTATTAATTCCTACCCCAATCAATTCCTGCATAGTAGAGAGGATTCCTCTGCTAAAGTCTTAAACCTCAGGTGCCATCAAGTCTAGAAATTTTTGCATTGTCTTTCTTCTCTGGAATCCAAAGGAATGTGTTCCTTTCACAAAATCTGGCTAACAGGAAGGTTCTATGATGATTCTTTTCCTGTGACCATGACAAACCATCCTCTCTTGGATGGGAAAGGGTTGAGAGCTTGATGGATCACTTCCTAATTAGCTATTTACCAATTAGAGATGTCTTGAGATATTAAAGGGAGGGACTGAATAATGAGCTTCTAAAACTCTATTTAGAGATCTGCCTGATGAGTTTCAGGGTCTGACTGGTTATCAAGAGAATCACTTGACCAGATGAGGATGTCTTGATTGGTCAATTACATTATTTTAAACTAAGAAATACTGCCTCTCTAGAATTTCAATAGTTATATATCCTTAGCACTATAAGGAATATAATAAATGTTCATCAGCTGGCTGGCTGACTGACTCTGCCTGACATACTCTAGTCAAATACAAGCTCACTGAGGGCAAGGATTGCTTAAAATTTTCCTTATGTGCCCAGCATCTATCACAGTGCTTTATACATAATGGGCTCCTGTTAAGTGCTTATTGAATTGATTTAAATATTTAACACAAAGAATAACAGAAATGCTTATTAATGTGCCTCATTAAGCCTCCTGATAATATGGAATAGTTTTCATGAGAAACAGCCTCAAAGGACTGGGTCCTGATACAATAAGCTCCATTTTGCCCTGTTACTTGGAAATTTGCAGGCAGCCAAGAGTTCAAAGGACTACTCTTGTATTCTGCCTAGAATACTGGGAATCCTCCATAAAAACCATACTGAATCCATCACCTGACTGACCAGAAATACAGGGAAAATGATAATAATTACTTTTATTTATGGTGCCCAGAATTCAAATTTATAGGCACTTACTTCTACAGTAAATGAAATTGTTTTATTTTGGTTTTTATTTTCTTATCATGTGAAGGCAAAGGACAGATCTGGGACTGGAATTCATAACCCTAGAATATGATATCTTTATTCAGAACATGAGGTTCTATTGCCTCCTTCCAAAGGGAAGTCTTTGGGAAATAGTGTGTTGGCATTTTTTCAACTTCAAAGATTTTGAAACAACTTTCCCCTAAAATTTGAGGCATCAACCAAAATGTGGCTGGGGGAAGAGGGCTCTGATGAGGGCAGTTGGTCTTTATCTGAAGTTACCCATGATAGTAAACTCTGTAGTTGAGGTTAAAAAACCTATTTCCACTTGAATTTTTTATTTGAGACTGTTTCCTTTGGATTGAAACTTTCCATTTTGTGCTCAAAATGAAGTTTATTTTGGAAGGATTGCAAAATTAGTCCTGCCATTTTTCAGCTTATGGGAGGGTAAAAAACATGTCTTTCCCACTATAAAATATTTTTCCCTCATCCTTTCCCCTGTAATGCTCCCAACACCCAACAATTGATGCAATTGAAATGGCAAACTGCAGGCTCAATAAAACTGAAAGCTTTATGTAAAGTAGGAGTGGTGGGGAGAGGATGGAGATCAATTTGGAAAAATGAGTTTTATTGCTCACTGCTATGCATGTTGAGTTCATTCTAAGCATTAAATATCATTATTGGTCTATGTATCAAGCTAGTTCTCCCTCTTTTATTCCTTTCACACAGATTAACAACTAGAAACAATCTCTTTATCCACATCCCTAATTTTTTCCCTTTAATGGCAAGACTAAAGCAAAACTAGGAACTGTAGAACATTAGAAGTGAAAGGGTCCTAAGGGATTATTTAATCCACCACCTCCATTTATATACAAAGCAACAGATCCAACTAAATTGATATATGTTAAGAAGTGACCTGGTCTTAAGTAATGCTGGGGAGCACAAAGGAAAAAAAAGAAACATTATAATCTCTTATGCAGTTCTGAAGAGCTGGCAGTCTGTTAGATAGGATAAGCAAACATGCATTTAGCTCTAACACAAGCATATTGTATAGGAAAGGGTCAGAGAGATGGGAAATTCAAGAAGGGAGAAATTCTCAACTTTAGGGATCTGGGAAGACTTCATGGTTAACACCTGAAACTGAGCCTCAAGAGAAGGAAAAGATTTCAACAGATTGAAATGTGGCCAGCAATGCATTTCATGGATTTGCCCGAAAACTTGGGGGTAGTAATAGTGAGACAATATTGAGGGGAAAGCAAATAGTCCAGGTAGTTCCCACCTCAATATTAATTCTGACCATGCCGATCACAGTTTGGTAGACAATCTCCACAAATACAAACACCATAAGTTTGAAGAGTGGACAGATAATGTTCCTCAAAAGGCACATAAGGAAAGAATCTTTGTGACTGAGGTATATGGATGAAAGGCTTACAAGGAGGGAATCTATAGGATCTGAGTGTATGCCTGGACAGACAATTCACAGTTTTGACACTTAAGGGATAACAGTGTTTTCTGGGGTGCCATCTTGAAGCTACCACTGGACCTGTTCTTCACTAGCCACATATAATGGATAGTCTCCACTGGCTACATAGGCTCTGCTGGACATTCTTCTTTGCAGCCTTGCTCTTGCAGTCTTGTGGCCATTTTTGTTTGTGGGTAATATGGATCCACTGGACACAAAGTTGTAGGGGTCTCTGATTGTGTTGTTGTTTCTCAGTCATTTGGTCATACTCTACTCTTTATGACTCTGTGAACCATACTGTTCATGGGGTTTTCTTGTCAACCAAGAAGTGACATTAGAGTGTTTTGCATTTCCTTCTCCATCTCTCTGCTTGAATTTGTGTTGTTTAGTGGTTCATTTGTGTCCTATTTTTCCTGACTGTGGACCATACTCTCTTTGGGATTTTCTTGGTAAGAATACTGGAGAGGATTGACATTTCCTTCTCCATCTCTCTGCTTGCACTTCTAGATTTTCCCTAGACCTTCACTAGGTTGCTATCTCTTCCTCATGGGAGGGAGGATGAGTGAGTGAGTCCATGATCTTTTAGTTTATAGCCTCAAGGCTTTCATTTAAAAAGAAAAAGCACATAAGCTATTAACACACCCAGTCAGACTAGGGAAAGAAAACATTCCTAAAGAGCAAAAATAACAAAAAACAAAATCTTTCTGGCTTCTTTCCTCAAGGAGCCTTCTAACCCGATGATAAGGCAGAGCATTCACAATTGGCAGACTCTCAGATAGTTCTTATAAAAATGAAAAATTACAGTCCAGTCAGGAACCTCAGGAGTACTCCATTTTAAAAGCAGCTGCTATAATTACTTTGATCCAGGGAATGGGCACCAAAACCACTGAGACCCAATATCAATTTTAAACTACATTTCCACTATGTTACCTGTTTAGTGGCTGGGACAGAAAAAGATAGGAAAAATCAGGAGTTTTACTTCCTGATACCTTACCCTTCTTTAGTCTCATCAAGGCCTTATTGTCACAGGAACTGAGAATCATTTTATCCTGTCAACAATAATATTTAAAAGAAGCAAAATTCTGAATCTCTGTTCTTGCTGTTCATTGAAACTAAATATAAACCCTACTGGAATACCTAATTATTTCACAAATCCTCATGATGTTCCTGTTCCTTACTTTCCCTCTTTCTTCCTTATTCTGACTTTCACCTGTGTCATTTTTCCATTGCTGCTTTCTTCTGCTTTTTTCCTCTCCTTTCCTATCTTCTTCCTATCCTATTTACTCCTTTCTGATTTCTTTAGTTCCATTCCCTCTAGTTACACTATTTTGTTTTTGCTCTCTAACTTCTCTCCTCTTATTTCAAAAGGATGGTGTGATTCCTCAAAGATGGCTTTGGTCTTTGATCCTCCCAATGACCTAGTCTTACCAGTCAACAAAGATCCCATGCTACAACATTTTTGGTAATGTTGAAAATAACTGGTTGCTAACCCAAGTTCCTCTGCGTTAGTATTTTGGCGAGGCTTGGCTTGGCCATACTTCTTTTCTCCTACCACATCTCTCTAGTTTTAGTTCACAAAGGAGTTCCTGTGCTGTAGCTCTGGTTTATATGGAAAGAGCCTTTTTTGTTTGGTTTATTCATTAGTGGTTTTCATTTATCTGCTCTGGAATAGTTTCCTTCCTGACTCTCTCTGTTACCACAATACTTTGTCTAACTCCTCATCTTTTCACTCTTTCCATACTTCCTCCACCCTTTATTATAGTCCTTCTAGTGGTTAGAGTTGTTTGTTCTGAAGGTTGGAAAAATGTTTATGTCATTTGTGAGAGATGGTAACACTAAGATCTCTGAGATTAAAGTGCATTCAGAGGACACCCATTTTCTTTCAACCCCACAGAAGTGTTTCTGACTTTTCTTTTACAAAGTTGTTATTAGGCAGATAATTCCTTAAGGGCAAGGAGCTTGCCTTCAACTCCTACTTCAGAAAAAAAATACTCTAGTATAGTAAAGAGTACCATATTTGGGATAAAAAGAACTGAATTCAAATTATAACTCTTTGGTTTGACTATTCCTCTGAATGGGAGTTATTTTCTCTGAGCCTTAATTTCTTTATCCAAAATAGAGTAATCTCCTTATCTCTTACAATACACTGTACTTAGCAAGTATTTAATAAATGTTTATTGAGTGAATTAGAAAAATAAGTGAATAAATTATTGAAACTAGCTTTTAAGGTTGATGCATGGATCAGTTGAGTTGCAGCACTTGAAAATGTTTCACAAACTGTAAAGCATTAAATCAATATAAACTATCGCTATTACTACCTTTGTAAATTTCCATGAGACATATTAAATATAGTACTCTCTCTGTAGTAGGCACTGAATTAATTTTGCTTGCTGACAAGCTAATAAGAATAGTTAATCTCTCCGGTTGAGTGGCCTCAGTACTTGGATGAATCTATGATCTTCTTTATGTGAGTACTCTCAAATGGTACAGAAGACAATACATCTATGTCTTTTTGTCCTGTGTGATTCATTCATGTTCTCCTATAAATTTTTTACAAGTTGTTCACCCAACATGATGAGATATTATTGTGCATCATTTGACCACTGGAACAAATGGGTTGTCCATCAATTATCTTTCCCTCTCACTGTATAACCAGACCACTTCCTTTTCTCCTGGTCATCCAGGACATTCCATCCATGTCTCTGATTACTTCTTTTGTGCTACTTCTCTTGAACAATTCCTTGTTCATAGCCTCCTCCCGCACACTTGGGTTGAACTACAACTTTTAATTTCTGGAGATTGTGGTATTCCTTGACCTGGAGCTGTATAGAATCATTGAAAGAATACTGATGTTGAAAAGACGGGTTTCTGTTTCTGAAAGAAGCTTGTGGTATGATTAGAAGCACTGGCGCAATTTCTCAAAGGTCATGCAGCATGATCTTTCCCTTCTGTTTGATTCTGGATCTAGTTCATTATCCATTTTCAATATTTTCCCAAGATACATAGAATGAGAGGCCAACCTTCATCCAATTCCATTTGTGAATATGAGACACATTTCTCATCCACTTGGTTTTTCCTTGTGAGTCTCATTATGCCAAATACTTTTGAGTGATTTGGGTTCTCACTTAAAAGGCTCTTCTGCAGTGTCCCAGGATTTGATGCAATCAGAGTGATGTTATATGTAAAAAAGGAGCATCTAAAATCTTTGTCCTCTATAGGGAATTCCTCTCACATTTGAATTCTATTTTGGATGTAATAGTATCAACCACCTTTTGAGAATATTGCATTATTTTGGTTTGTGTGTGGGAAAAAGCTCATTGGAGGAAAATCTTTAAATAGGTTTTTGTTCTACTAAATGAAATCTTTTTTATATGGTCCTGAAAGAGAAGTATGGTCTGCTGTAGAATGTCATTTGCAAAAGCTTTCCTGTTTCCTTCTCATACTGTCAAGAATGCCCACGATGGGCATGTAGATTATGATCATGATATGGAAGGCTAGTTAATAATATTCCATTGGTTGCATTTTTATACCACTTGGGGTCTTCCCAACATCCTCTGATATACTTTGAAAATAGGTTTTTCAGTGACCCCAAAATTATTTCCCTTTTGAGAAAATCTCCTTTTTGTGTGCTCCAGCTGTTCTCTTGAAGAACAGACTAGAATTTTAGAGTATGGAGAAAACATTTTATGTCCTTTTTTGCAAATTTGTTACAATTCATTCACATTTTAAAAATTTTGTTTTATAGAATTGACATGTGGTTTCTTTAATTGATAGTATTTAATATTAGAAGGCAGGCTGTCAAGCTACAGAGTTACCGGGCTTAGCAATATTAGTTTAGGCATTTCAGCTTTTTGCTAATAACAGCATCAACTGCAAAGAATGGGTAGAAAATCAGATAGAGAAAAATTATTATCTTTATTGGTGAAAGCATCATCTTAAGAAAATCACACTGCTTTCATAGAAGTAATACTTGCCTATAGCTCCTCCCTTGACCTACTTCTGTCTTTGGAAGAAAAGTGATGAAGGGATTTGGAACTCATAGGACTGATGGTGGTGGTGATGGTAGACAATTGATAAGGATGTTTAGGAAAAACAATCTAAGATTTTTCTTAGAAGTAACAAATTATTCACAAGTAAGATTACAGAATTTGGTCTGTAGTTCCAAGTGAAAACAGAATTTAGCTATAGCTAGCTAAGTCTCAGTATTTCAATACATAATAAATTAGGTGAGAGCTGAGGATCCAAAGAACTGGAAAAGTCTAAAAATAAGTAGTAATATAGTTGCTGCCCTTCTGCTTCTCATTTTTTCATTCAGTTAGAATGGATATCTAAGCAAGATAAATGGATCATGTGGCTAAATGGAAGAGAAGCCATTAAAAAAATTCTTTTGTATCACAGAATGGATGTGGAGAGTTAATTCCACTTTAGGAAGTTGAGGATGAAGTAGTTCTTCTCATTCCTAGGGAAATATAATTAAGATCAATTGAAATTGATTAAGATTAGTGGGGAAAATACTTAATTGTACCTAAGAGTTTATGTTTCATTAAATCTTTCTCTAAATTTGCTAACATGTTCAAACATAGTGCTCTTTAATGTTTATATTTAGCCACTTTAATAAAGAGCACTGTAACATCTGGCTGTTGGTCATAGTGTGTCAATAAGCCAGGCAAGGAGTTGGGTGCAGTGAAACTGGCTAGAATGTTAAAAACGGAATGTGAAAAAGTTAAGAGCAAATGAAGGAGACAAGGTATCAGAGTGGAGAGTCCAGAATTTAGAGTCAAAGTAACTGTGTCCAAATCATAACTCTGCTTCTAATAACCTGTGTGATCTTGGGCAAGTCACTTAAATTATCTGGATCTCCGTGCCCTCATTTGCAAAATGAGTGGAGGTTAGAAAATGTGATATCTAAGGTTCATCCTAGTTTTAATCTATGATCTGGATAAATTAACACATATATAAAGAAAACATAGACTAGAGCCAGCAGAAAGTGAGAATCTAGAATTGTAAATAAGAACCAGCATTATCCAGTATTAGAAGGATGAGCAAAGTAAATGGCCAGAGATTCAGGCAAATAGGAATCACAATAATTGCTTGATTCAAAGGGCAGAACAAGTATTTAGAGGAACCTATAGGAGATTCCAGCAATAAGACGGAATTCAAAAACAGAGGTGATTCTTTCACTTAGCTTTGGGACTTTTATAGACTTCCTATGAAAGATAGAACCATTTCTCAAAGACTGTTAGTGTGAAGCTTAGAAGGGGTGGTAACTTAGGGTATTTAGATGGAGCAGGGGATGAAAGCTTAGATTAAAACAAAAGTTCTCAGTAAGCTGTATTTTAATAGAAAAAGTATAGCTAAGTGGAAAAGCATAGTATAATCATTCTTTCGGTTAACTATGCTTATGGAAGTCAAATCGCTTGGAACATGATGCCATAACAAAGGCAAAGGAATCACATACCATTTGAAGGCAAAGTTCAAAGGAACATATAAACAGCTTCAGCCCTTTAAATCCAACCATATTTAGGTGTGTGATGTAGTGGAACTAGACCTGGATTCTAATTCTAGCTCTATGCTTATTATCAGTTAGATTTTGAGGTGCGGCCCTCTCTGAGCCTCATTTTACTTATCTATAAAAAAGGGATAATAATACAGACTTCTTTTTTCATAATGTTGTAAAGAGGAATGGAACAACTTCCAAAGCAGAAAGTACAATGGAAATGTCATCCCATTCCTACATGGTTTTAATTTCTTCTGCTAAGTCTCTGAAAAGAAAAAAAATAACTTTTTATCTTATTATGGATGACAGTTTTATTTGTGACATCACTCATGTTCATATACAGTGTATTTTTTGAATTCTCAAAAAGATTTGAGGAGTTAAGGCAACTACATTGTACAATGGAATTAGGAAGGCTTGAGTTTAGGTCTGGTCTTAGATACTAACTTGTGTGATACAAAAAGAGTTACTTAACCACTGTCTACCTCAGCTTCCTTATTTATAAAATGGGAGTGATAATAATAGCACCTACCTCCCTGGATTGTTGTGAGGATCAAATGATATAAAATATTTATAAAGAATTTAGCACTGTGCCTGAAACATATTAAGTGCTTAGAAAATAAAATTCTTTCCTTATATTTATAGGATAAAGATTTGCTGACTTTGTTCTTGAAAACCAATTAGCTTCTGATGTATAATCCTAACCACTTAGGGATATCTTTCTTGTTGTTCATTAATTCTTCAAGTTTTGCAATCTGCAGTAATTTGTCACACTTCATCATTATCCTTATCACTGTTGCTGAGTCCTATGATCCTGTCTTTAGAACATCTTAAGGTGATCATTATTAAAGTAAGATTTTTGCAGAATATTGCTGTTCCACCAGAAACTATGTTTGGATTATGTGCATGCTCAGACTTAGACCCACTACTAACCTTGTACAGGTGTGTGTGTGCTCTCCAGATTATTTATATATATATATATAT
>NC_058130.1:424887949-424926820 GCF_016433145.1 Gracilinanus agilis
CCTCCCTCCCTTCCCCCCCCCTCTCCTCCCAGGAATATGACTGTAGTGGTTGGGTGAAAGTCAGGCAGGAGAATTTTACCACATGTTTTTGCTTAGGCTTTCTAGTTTTGTTCTTTTATTTCTTCTACTTCAGGTGATTATTAATAAACTTTTATGAAATATAATACTTGGAGTTATTGGATATAATTTAAATTTTACAGTGTGGAGAAAGATGGAACAAGGTTCAAGCTATACTTCTCTTGATTCAGTTTCCAGAATTGCTTTGGCCATATTGACATGGCTTCCTCAACACTTACAAGTACAAAAAAATGGCCACCTTCATGTAGTTAGGGTCTTTTAGGCTTCTTTGATGTTCTAAGACCATGCAAGTTGCCATATTTTCCTCTATTGAGCAGACACATTTCCATACGAAGATAAAGAAGGGCACTAAGTGCTACCTGAGCTATCCTTGTTGAATATGTTTTTGTATATTTGGCTAATTAAATTTTCTTTTTTTTTAACAGTTAATGACCTATGAGTATTTCTTTTTTTCTCAACATCAAACTTGAAAAAACCCAACCCATCTACCAGTATATGGCCCTCATCTATAAAATGAAGATTATAATAACACCTATCTCCTAGAGTTGTTGGTGAGGATCAAATGAGAAAATCCATGTAAAATTCTTTGCAAATCTTAAGGGCTTATATAATTTCTAGTTATGGTCTGGTATCAGTGATTGTGATGGCAACGACAATGATGTCTCCCTACTGCCCATCTGATGAAGTACAAAAATCCTTTGATTTTCTATTAACTGATCCCATCAGTCTCATTTAGTCATATATACCATAACCTATAGTTCCCAGCATTTTTAATGCTAGTCTTTGTAGTTTCATCTGCATAATTATCACCTACCTAATACTAGCCTAAAAGATATAGTATGCTCGAGGACTCTCTTTTTTTCCAGTCTTTCCATGACCAGTCTGCTGGGCTTTTAGAAAGTATGGATACAATTATGGTCCCTTAGTCAGGCTGTCTTCTAACAGAAGCTGAGAGCTCCTTGGAGAGATGAGAACTATTTCTTGGTTCTATAGGATATGAGAGACAGAGAGACAGACAGAAAAAGAGACAGAGAGATAGACACAGAGAGGCAGAGATAGAGAGAGACAGGGAAAGAGACAGAGAGAGAGAGAGACAAAGACAGAGACCAAGAGGAACTGACTAAATGAGCCTAAGAATTTAAGGATAAAATTACTGAATGTCTTCAGACTTGGTCACTACAACTTCTTCTTCAGGAGCTATCCAGGGTACTAGACTGCCTCAGCTATAAGTTCTCTGACCTGTGGACCAGAGCCCTCTGTGTCCAACCTACTTCCTTAGATGTATTGGCATGTTTTCTTAAATCTTAATCTACTATAATACTAGCTACTTGCCTTGGCAAGTGTCTTTCCTAACTGGACTAATTCTAAACTAACTTTCTATTTGGAATAATCTGTAATTTTCCTCTTAACTAACTCCTGTGTCGACCACTTATCAGTATGTTGCCTAATTACCACCTATACCCACTGCCTGTTTCATACTGCTTTTTCAGTCATGAATTGAAAAAATAGTCTGTTTTCAACTCTTGACATTAAGTTCCTTGAGGACTGAGACCTCAGTGAATTAGCTTCTATTTGGAGTCAGGATATTTGTATTCAAATCTCAGCTCTACCTTTGTCTAATCTTGGGTAAATCTTTAAACCTCTTTGAGGTAATTCCCTCATCTATAAATAATGGGTTTAGCCTAGATGAGATCTCAGGTTGCTTCCAACTCTATGACCATATGCTTCTCTCTCTCTCTCTCTCTCTCTCTCTCTCTCTCTCTCTCTCTCTCTCTCTCTCTCTCCTGATCTCTGGCAAGTCTATCCTGAGCAAGCTGAATCGAGAATGAGATCTAGAAAGGCTGAGACCCCTCTCTCTCTCTCTGTCTCTCTCTCTGTCTCTCTCTGTCTCTCTCTCTCTCTCTCTCTCTCTCTCTCTCTCACATTGGGCAATGTGAAGGAAGAAGTGGGAAAGTGCCAGACCTTTGAATACATTTGTATATGGAATTCTCAATGCAGAAATTCCCTAAAACAATTCAGTTTCGTACTTACTCTGCAGTTTTTCATCTTGAAGATTTGATTTGGGCATTAAGAAGTTAAGTAATGAATCAGGTAAGTGACTCAGGGGACTGAAAGCCAGTTCTAGGGATCAGAAGTCCTGATTTCAAATTTGGTCTCAAATACTTCCTAGCAGGATGTCCCTGGGCAAGTCACTTAACTTCAGTTGCCTAGAGTCCTAGACCTTATCACTCTTTTCTTAATCTTCAGTATTTTTCATACCTTGAAAATTGATTTTGGAACATCCTCAAAATTTTACTTTCTTCATCATAGCTTCTTCTGTATATGCTTGGTCTAGTCTAGTTAGTCAAGTTTATTTTCTAGTGACTTTTCTGCTTTTGCATTCAGCCCATCAGGGACTGTGATAAAAGTATATCCAGCAAATGATAAAGAAAACATTTATAACAAGAACTAGGCTTCCAACCTTATTCATCCTTGAATTAATGAGAAATTCCCATGTGATTATTTTCCTTAAGTTGAGCAACTCTCTATGAATCATTTTCCCCTTTAACTGCTTCTGAGTGTTTTATAAGACAATGCTGCTCATAATCTTCTCAAATCTTCCTCAATAAGCTCTTATAAGTGGGTTTCAACTCATTTCAACTGGTCTCTCTTTTGACCGTCATATTGGTTTGTCAATAAAATTAACTTTGGGGGGACAGCTGGGTGACTCAGTGGATTGAGAGTCAGACCTAGAGAAGGGGAGTCCTAGGTTCAAATCTGACCTCAGACACTTCCTAGCTGGGTGACCCTGGGCAAGTCACTTAACCCCCATTGCCTAGCCCTTACCACTCTTCTGCCTTGACCCAATACAGAGTATTGATTCTAAGATGGAAGGTAAGGGCTTTTTAAAAAATTAACTTTTTGCTGGCTGAGGCAGTTTCTAGGTGTTGAGTGGGGGGGTCTCTTTTTATGTTAGTCAATTTCAACTTTCTTATAAAATCAAGATACTTTATGTGGATGTCTGTTCTTTCATCCATATTCTTTTCTTTTTGTATCAACAACTTATAGATCAAGTTAAGGTTACTTCATTTGAATTCCATAGCTCTGTTGCATGTTAAAAATTTGTCCTCTAACCAATCATTGATCTGAATATTAAGAGGTTGAGACAAAACTCCCATATCAGTAGCCAATTATTTCTAGTCTCTTAAAATATAGCCATTTAAAATTTTTATATCATTTGTTGTTTACCATGTTCAGTGTATACATATTTTCCTGTCAAAAAAGTATTCGTGTTATAAAGACTTGAGCCTTTAGTATAGCTCACTACTCATTTAATTTACTCCTCTCGCTTCTTATTCCAGAACCATATCTTCCAATACATGGTGTGTTTTTTTTTATCATCTTTCTCTATACCTATCTTTGCATTGAAATCACTCAGTATCAAATAATTGTAATACTGGTAACATCTAGAAGGTCTTATTGAGTTCTACTTCTTTCTTTACAGCAGATGTTAGTGAATGATGATCTTCTTAAAATGCTTATTATGAATGCTGGAATATGAGGTAAACAAATTTCTCATAAAATGACATTTCTTCAATCTAATCAATACTGTGATCAATCATGATTCCAGAATACTAATAATAAAGGATGCTACCCACCCTCTGACAGAAAGATGAGGGATTTATATGTAGAACGAGACATACATTTTTGACTGCCTAATGGAAACATTTGTTTTACTTGACAAAGGTTCTCTTCTTTTTGTTTGTTTGTTTCCTTCCCTCCCTCCCTCTTTTCCTTCCCTCCTTCCTTCCTTCCTTCCTTCCTTCCATCCTTCCTTTCTCCCTTCCTTCCTTTTCTTTCTATTCTTAGAAGATTAGCAGAAGAAAAGATAAATGACTGATGATATAAAAAATATTTTAAAAGAAAGCAAAAAATGGGGCATTTCCTGAATGCATAATAAATTCTATCAACTCCTTTCTATGTATCTCCAAAATGAACATGCAACTCTTATCTTCTGTTCCATGTATTACACTCTTTTCAGTATTCATGTAATGCAACTCCTCAAACAGTATATCCACTTAGTCACTTTATAAGGACCGTATGTATAGGCTATCAATAGTTAAGTTAATGTTTATATTCATACATATATTAATAAGCTGAATAAACTTTGTGATTCTTAGTACCCTTTGCCCTCCCCCTTTCCCCTTAATACTCTGGAACCATCACTGCAGAAGATGTAGGGAAAGTTGTACAGGATTGAGGAACATTTTGTATTTTTCTTTGTTTCATGGTTTTCATTGGCCAAAGAATTCATAACCAAGTATCCAGCTACTGGCATTGAGCTTCTTTGTATGTTGCTAGGTTGGTCCTAGGGAAACAAAGATAATCTTTTGCTGGGATTATACCAAATACTAATAGCAAAAAAATATTGGTTTGTTTTTAGCTATATTGCTATGACAGATCTGTGCATCCATATTTTCAAATTAAAATAGGAATGATCCCAAATCTTTGCCAAACCATTAAACTGAATTTGAACCCAATTTGAATCTACTTTAAGCTCTAAATAAGTTTGGTTTAAAAGGACTGAGGCTGGGAGAACATATTTTGCCATGATCAAAAGCCACTTGAACTTTGAGGGTTTGAATTTTTGAATTTTTCAACCAAGTTTGTTTGGGGTTTGTTTATCCTTGGCAAAATGTGACTTTCTGTTCCTAAGAAAACTGGCTTTTAAAAACGTATTTTAAAAGTCTCAAAAGACTCCTTGGACATACAATAGCTCTTACAAAACAACATGTTGATGATTCAAGTGTAAACAAATCAGAAACATATGGATGAAATTTCCCTTAAAATAAACAAGAGATGAAAAATTAAGGGGGAAGGGGCTTTGGAAAACACATTTTTGATTTTGCCAAACCTGGTTTTGCCAAAAAGACGGTTGGGTTCATTCATCCTTTTTGAGTATCTTTTGTCTTTCTATCTTAACTCAGTCCAAGACTAGAAAACTTTCTGCCCCAAGAGCTATGAACCAGTCGAGATAGAAATTCAGGATAAGGTATAATCCTTGAATCTGGAGCTTTAAAGGACGCTTGGAAATCATCTAGGTGAAACCCCACCTCACTCAAGCCATTTTATAGATGAGGAAACTGAGACACAGAGAAATGAACTGATTTATAATAGTTTTCATAGATCTAGTTAATGATAAAACTGGAACTAAAAGCTAGTTTCTCATGTCCAGTGCTCCCTCCACTATACCCATTTGGTAGTTTGCTTACCTTAGAGTCTCTGTGAGGAAGAATGTAAATGTTTTTATTAGTTAGTTAGTTTGTTTAGAATCATAGACCCAGAACTAGAAGGAACCATAGAGGCCATTTTTCATTTTACAGACAAGAAAACTAAAGGAAAATATTATCCTTACTCTTCATTCTGTCTTGGTCAAACATGTAGATTAGAATCAAAGAATTGAAAGTTGAAGGGACCTTGAATGTCCTTTATGAAAAAGGAAAGACATAAACTTTTATTAAGTACCTATTATTTATCTAAGTGCTTTATAAATATTATGTTTTTTGATCCACACAACAACCCTGGGAGGTAAGTGCTATTATCTGGTTTAAGGCAAATGGAGTTAAGGTACAATAGATAAGTAAGCATCTGAGTTTGGGTTTGAACTCTGATCTTCTTGATTCCAGGGTTTGTGCTCTATTCATTGAGCCACCCAGCTGCCTCTAGCCAGCTCCAGAAATATGGTTGCTTGTTTCTTTAACTCCTGTTAACCACTGCTAATACTATCGCAGTAGCCAATGTCAGTTCCTTTTTAAAATCCAGGGAATTGTCAAACTGTCAAACATGCCATCTTTTTTGGACTCGCAATGTATATAACTCCATTGTTCCATCAATTGTCCTAGCATATTTGTGAAGTGCCTAGCTGGTTACTCCTACTAAGGGCTAATTGATAGGAAGAGGTCAGGAAAGAGGAGAACTCTCCCATGTGGCCTTGGATGCTCTCCTCTATAGGTTTGTTACCCCCACCCCCTTGGTCCTATTCCAGCACATTCATCCAACTGACAAAGTAGGAGTTTGGGATGGCTGGGCCAACAAATTTCCACGTGGACCTGGGAAATTGCTGTCTTTGATCAGACAGCACAATTATTTTCCAGTGGAAAAAATGACCTCTTTGTCTACTGCCAAAACAGCTCTCATTTTTTTAAATGCTTCTGATAGAACATTGGGATATCCTGTTTTGAATGCTTCTAGGAAGATGAATAAATTCAGCTTTCCATAGGCCACTGTTTCAATAAACCTACACTCCCCTTCAGTCCTTTGAAAAAGAAAACTTGTAGAAAGAAAAGAAAAGAAGAAAAGAAAAGAAAAGAAAAAAGGAAAGGAAAGGAAAGGAAAGAAAAAAGAAAGAGGAGAGGGGAAGGGAGGGCGGACGAGAGAAGAGGAGAGGAGGGGAAGGGAGGGGAGGGGAGTAAAGGGGAGAGGAATGGGGAGGATAGAAAAGGAAAAGAGAGGAAAGGCAAAACATTAGTATAGCATCTGGGAACTGTGGCTCCTTATTTTCTAGGCTCAGAGAAGGTAAAAGGATGACATTACCTGGCTGTCAAGTTAATGTCTCCAGACACATAGGATACATCAAAATATTTGCAGATTTGATACATTTTCAGTTAAGTAAGAAATTGGCACCCCTGAAATTCAAGGATGCCTCAAAAAGCTGCATCTTGTGTTCTAGTACAAATGTATAGGAGTAGTTATCTTTTTATATTAACTACCTGGCTAAATGTAAAAAGTTAGAGCTTGAAGGGATCTCATTCAATTACCTTATTTTATACATGAAGAAACTGATGCCTAGAAAGTGAAGTGATTGCCTAAATATAGGTAATGGAATAGCAAGAGTTAGGTCCTAGATTTCCTGACTCAGGGTCCTTTCCATGATACCAAGTGATCATCATGCCACCTTTTTTTATTCTTTTATCTATTTAGATACTTATTTATACAATTATTATATGGCCCTCATTTCTAACTTCAGAGTCCATGCTGAGTAGAGGAACTGGCTTACATGCAAGCTCAGACAACATCCTGATAGATAGAACAGTAAGCTCTAGTGAACATCTCCCCGTTGGGTAGTAGAAGCAACTTGATAGAAAGATTTTTGGGGTAGACCTGTCATGACAAATAAATGCAATAGTGAGTGCATCGAGGAATTTGCCACTTTGGGGCTGTCCTCACACCTTGCAGAAATTAGACCTTCCAAGCACTTCTACTCTTGACCTCTTTTAGGTTCCTTGGCATTTATTAAAGGGAGAATGAGGAGGATCATGGCAGTAGAAAGGTGATACAGAGAATGATCTAGTCTGCATAACAGAGGCAGGACTGTGGATAGATCAGCCCCAAACACAAGTGGACTAACTTGCTCACCTTGCCTATCCTTCTTGTCTCTAGTTTCATTTGGAAGCAGTCTATGAAAAGGATTTGGGGAACAATGACTCATAATTAGGTACTCCGGAATTAAAATGAATTTTATAAATACAATGTCAGATAATTGCCCAGCACCGAAGACCTTGAGTCAGCACCAGGAGGAAAGGTCAAAAAAGAATAGATTTGAACATATTTCTGACTTTTGTTGGTTGCCTGACTCATTCTCATAGTTCATCACCTTGGCTATTTATAAAAATAGCTGTGACTTTCCATAGCCGGGAGAGGCTTATTAACCAGGAAGATGGTAGCAGAAACCAGGTTGGCAACAAGACCACCAGAGAAACTCAGCTGAGAAGAGAGACATGATATAGAGTGGAAACACATTATCTAAAACCTGACAATATTTCCAGAAGGCTTTGGACTCTTCAACTATTTGGGTTATAAGTTTGCACCCTGGCCATCCATGCACCCTGGCCATATGGATCCCAGAGTGTGCTGTCAATATGGGCTCTCAGAATATGTTTCTCATGAATGTTCCCTGGACACTTATACTCCCAAATGTCAGGAAAAAAGGACTAAATTCACAAATTAAGGCCATAGCTTTATCATTATTCTAAGCCTTGGCAAGAAGATTGATTGGCAGAATTCTTGTGTCTCAGTTAAGCTCCGAAAACTATCTGCTATATACACATGCCTGTATATATTATTCACATGCATATGTATGTCTGCATGTATCTATGTATCTATCATCTATCTAAAAAATAGCCTAAGAAGCAGAGAAAATAGAAAGTAATAGGTCTAGTTCTTCAGCTTACTTTGTTTGGAGACAGAACAGATAAAAATTTATCATTGCCTTTAGGGAGAAGAGAAAGGCAACTTTATGTTTGTTCTTCTATGCCTGGCACAACAGCAGAACTGGAGAATTGCAAAACAGAAATACAGAGGTTGCAGATCAATATGATAGCTTATTTTATATTGAAATGGGGAAGCTAATTTAATGATGAGTCTTTCATGCCATTAGAGAGAAGCTACTGAGGACTTCTCTCTTTGCTTTTGCACTCCTGTGTGGGTCTTCTTAGTATGTTCTTCTTAGGTATTTCCTCTGCCATTGAAAGTGGTTACCAACCTATCAGAAAGTGCATCCCACAAATGCAAGGGGTGTCCTAGCCACTTTATTTAACATTTTAAAAAAGTTTTTGTTTGAGTAAATTTATTATCTGGTTGATTGGCTAAAAAGGGGATGTGGGGTGTCTGAGTTTTGAATGGGATCTGATCCAGAGATCCAATAGGAGTCTCTTATCTGGGGTGGTGGGAGGTGGAATTTTCTTCTTTTTTTTAAACCCTTATCTTCTGTCTTAGAATAATTACTAATATTGGTTCCAAGGGAGAAGAATGGTAAGGTCTAGGCAAAGGGTGTTAAGTGACTTCCAGGTTCACACAGCTAGGCAGTATCTGAAGCCAGATTTGAACCAAGGATGTCCTGTCTCTAGGAATGGCTCTCAATCCACTAAGCTACCTAACTACTCTGGGGAAGCTTTTCTGAAGAACCTTATGTGTTGTACAAAATAATAATGATAACAATATCACTGATAATAATAATAACACATTTATATAGCCCTTTAAGATTTGCAAAACACTGTGAATATATTATGTAAAATGAGTTCTCTTAACACATGTCATACTTGCTTGGTGATTCTCGTGTTCATGCCTATCCTATTGATACACTTTCCACCTTTTTAAGGTAGAGGAATGTTCCAGAGCTTTGGTTGATCATAAGGTATATCTAGGTGAGAATTACTAATTACTAGTGGTGGGTCATGGGGTTAAATAATTGAATAAAATGCTAAATTTCAGTTTGAGATTAGTGAAAATAAATATTTTTCCCCATCCAAGTTTTATTTTTTAAAACTGATAAAGTGAAACAAAATCTAACTTCTCTGAGAACATAGAAATCAATCTGTTACTCAAATTCAACAAAAGAAATTAAAAATTAAGATTGCAGAAATCATGATGTTTTCAGCTTTTAACCAGAAATGGAAAACAATAAACCAAAGCTGTACATTCTGGGACAAGCCAGTTCACTCCTCGGAGCCTTACTTTACTATGAAATCTAGGGATTAGAATAGATTTTATCTTCCCTTCTAATCCTTGGATTCTATGATTCTTTGAACCAAGTGGTTCTTACACATTTAGAAAAAAATACTAAACAAATGATTTAATTAATTTTCATATTTTTCTAAATTCAAAATACATCTAGTTCTGCCCCACATTAGTGTTCATAACAATGGCACCAAATCCCAGCTGTTGGGATATGACCCAATAATCTGATAAATCATCTCTCTACAGGCAACACATGATGGTTGGAAGAAGTCTTATATTTTTGGTCTTTTGTTTATTTCTTGTCAGTCTACTTGATGTAATGAAAAGAAGGTAATTTTGCTTCACAAATCAAAATATCAATGGTACCGCTTTTTGCCAGGATCATTTTGATTTGCTTTTTGAAGGTTTCCTTTCTAGCTGGGCTCCAGGAGGCTGTCTGCCGTGTTCCTCAGGCCTCTCTTTGTTCTTTAGACAAGTTTGTAAATACTAGTGTCTAGACTGAGCCCCTAGGAATTCCTGTCTGTCACTCTCCTACCATTTAATATTAAAAACAAATCATAAGATAATAGACTTTTGGAGTTGGGAGGGTATCCTAGAGATTATCTAGCCCAGCTGCAGCATTCTACAGAGAAGGAAATTGAAGCAAATGCTACTGGGACTCTATGAAGTACCTAATGATGGTGGTGGTGGTGATGGAAATCAAAGGAATGGCCTCAGAGCTCTATGATAGATAAGACACGTAAATGCCTTCATAAGCTAGACCCAAATAGATAGACCAAATACTTTCACAGGTTGTGCCCCAAATACCTTGATTACAAGTGAATCCAAGAAAATCATTCTGAGGATTTTCAACTTGCTTACAGAAATTCTATGAATAAAAGTTACAGGCATATTTCTAACGAGTTTGGATGAGGCACAATGACATAATGAATAGAATGCCTGGATTCGGGAGGACCCAGGTTCAAATCTGACATCAATTGTTTCCTGTGTAAACCTGAACATGTCATTTAACCCTATTTGCCAAGCCCTTGCTGCTCTTCCATCTTAGAGTTGTTATTAGAACAAAAGGCAAGATAAAAAAAAATTGCCTGGGACACTGAGAAGTTGGATGACTTGCCTGGGGTCACAGAGCATATTCTTAGAGGTAAGACTCAAACATATATACTATTTATTTGTATACTTGCCTTATCTCCTCTACTAAACTGGAAATTCTTTGAAGGCACATAATTCTTATTCATCTTTGCTTCCTCCACAAAGCCAAGAATAGTACCTTTACATCAAGTGGTTGTCAATAATAGCTAGTTGAATTAATTAACTTGGGGTCCCCTTTATTTCTGTAGTTAATCAATTAAGTTATTTCATAAATAAAGTCAGAATTCCATGTCTGATGACATACTTTAAAGAGCTCTATTTGAAGTGGATTATCATAGAATAAAAGAGTTAGAGAATCTCAGAATTAAGTCCCACAGAGGCATTCTAATCCAATTCATAACTGAATGATTATCCCCTCTAGAATATTCCAAACAAAATTATATCCAGGCTCTGCTTGAAGGTCTCAAATGTAGACAGCTCTAATTTTCCAGAAGATTTTCATTTTTGAAAACTGAAATTTCAACTTCTTCCCATTATTCCTTTCATAATATTCCCCTGCTCCTTCAAAACAATTATCTTTTCTCTATTTCTGTCCTTCCAACTTTTTCCGCTGTCAGGAATCCTGACAGGAATATGCTTGATAAAATAGTTCATGACTGAACTCCCCCGAGAGCCTTTACTAGATCTCACCCCATACGAATCATCCTCCTTGTCTGATTTAAATGTAGTTTATGGTTTGTTATCTGTAACTCAGTTTCAACCTTTAATTGTTTTTATCTGACAAGGTTTTTTTGTTTTGTTTTGTTTTTCTTACCTAGGTAAGTCATTAGTTCTTTGAAGATGAAGCTATGATGAATTAGTAGATAACATTCTGGATTTGGATTTAGGAAGACACATCTCTGAATTCAGTTTCAGACTCTTCCTAGTTAGGTAACTGTGTAACACACAAAATACAGGGTAACTGCATTAGAACAATACACAACAAAATGCTAGTACCCATTTCAAGGATTTTTTTAAGTCAAAGAAAATAAAATTAAACTCATAATCCTAGTCATTCTATAGTCTATTCAACATGACATTAAAAGCATGTTGGTTCCCTCAGATACCAGACTCTTTGTCATTTCTCTTTTTGCAAGACTTCCCAGGTCTTTGTCATCTTTCATTCCCCACAAATGAATTCCTGGCCTCAGCCTGGATGTCCTTTCTCTAAATTACTCTAATTGCCATATGAGATTACTGGATCTTCCATTTCACCCCTGCTAAATTCAAAATATTGCTGCTAATTTGGCCTTAGACACTTTCTAGCTGTATGACTCTGGGCAAGTCACTTAACCCCTATTGCCTAGTCTTTTCTGCTCTTTTGCTTTGGAACCAATATATAGTATAGATCCTAAGACCAAAGAGTTAAAAAAATACACCTACCATTTTATACACACCTACATTACCTCCCAATGATCCCCTATGACACTGTCAAATGACATAGTCTTCCAGGGCACCCATCTTTTTACCTCCTATATTTGGTATTTTCATTTTTCTAAGCAGGTCAGTTTATTGCTCTTTTTATCTCTCACACCCTATCTAGGTCTTTCTTTATCTCTCAGTTTCCATTTTTGTCTCTCTCTGTCTCTGTCTTTCTCTCGTTCTCTAGAATATCAGGGAACAAGTCAGTTTGACTGGAATGAAGAATTAATGCAATGGTATGAAATAATACTGCCTAGGTGGGTGGAAGATAGATCATGGTGTACATTGAAAGTTTCTTCCCAGAGGAAATGGGGAGTCATTATACAATTTTTAAGTATGAATGGAAGGAGATGAAATGCTCAGATACACCTTTCTCTAAATGAATCCAATTAGGTCAGTGACCACCAAAGTCATCTAATGTTAAGCCTGAAATGAGAAAATGCAGAACAGATCAAAGGTTGACTAATCTTCATTCCAAAACAAAGAAAGGCCATTGCCTTATTGGTTTCCTTGAAGAGAAGCACAAAAATGTTCATGCAGCCAATGAAAGTAGTGAGTTTGTGATGACTGAAAGTGATTTATGTTGGTAAAAAGTTAATTTAGTGGTTCTATTTTTTAAATACACAATAACATTTTGTAAAGACCTCAACATTTCTTTAGTTTGAAGTACCTTCACTTCTGCTCAATGTTGCAAATAAATCCAGCTTCCATTGGGCTTAAGAGACCTCTCTCCTGAATAAAGGACTTGGTGAAATGAGATAATTCTCAGATGTACTGAGAGCTGCTGAAGAAAGCATAGAGAATGGAACTTTATTAACTTTCAGCAAGAAGAGTATCTTTGTTTCAAAACCCTCTCACACATCCTATTCTCTTTCTTCTTGGAAGTTTGTTTTATCAGTCTATAATAAAGGTATTGAATACTGGGACAGACCCTCCCAGTGGGAGCTGGGAAAGATTTCTGTGATTCTCTAATTATCACTTTGATTGACATTGTGCTGATTCAGTCATTCTTTTGCCATTGCACACAGGTGACAGAAGACGCCCCATGTGACAAGAAGCATCAGAACAAAGAAACACATATGTTCTAATGTCTAGTGCTTTGAAAACAGAGATTGGTGTTTCTGGGTGTAAATCATAGACTCTTACTTCATAAACCTGGGGGACGGGGCATCTTTAGGTAAACCCATAATTGAAGAAATTCTGTGGTGTTTCATCTAAGGATGTCAGTCTCAATGATTTCTAAGACTCTTTTGAAAGGGATATATATATATATATATATATATATATAAAATAATGTTAGCTTCATTTTTCAGGCAGCCCAAAGAAGTAGACCTACATTTTCTGTGTCACACAGTAACCCAATGTGAAAATGGGCTAAAATCTAGGTGAATATATTTCCTCCTCAGTGGAGGGAAGAGCAACACTTCCCTTTATAGTGAATTCTAGTACACAAAATATTTTATGTACATTCTCTCATATGATTCTCATAAATGTCAAAAAGGGAAAGGGCAGATTCTTTGTCTATTGGTAGAGAGGACTTGGAAAAGAACAAATCAAAGATTTATAGTTGACTAAAATTGAATCTATCTCAAGAACACTTAATAAGGACCTATTAAGTTTAAGATATTATGATAGGAACTGAGGGTTGAAATTCAACAATTAAACGGTGCTTGCCCTTAAGGAATATATAATGTAATCAAGAAGATTGGATAAGGATGAAGACTAATGTTGTTTCCAAAATGTTGTATGTGATGAAGAACCTCATTTTGATCAAGATGTGCTAATAAACTCCCTTATCCACTTCAAATAACCCAGGGCAGAAGCCTGAAACTTTCCTGTTCTTTTGCAATATCCTCTTAGGCTCCAGGAACAACACTACAAGATAGGAGAGCCTTACACTTTACTAACCTGTCTCAGGATACTGCTGATGAGCCATGCAAATGGTCCTGAAAAGATATAGAAAACTCATCTGTGGAATAGGAAGAAGGAACTACTATCACCAGGCACCCTCTCACATCATGCTGATAAATATATTTCCCATTTACCTTTATTATTTACTATGTCCTCTGGTCTTCCAGGCTCCCTGTTGGGTAAGATTCTCCCAGGGATCTCTAGGAACTGTAGAGAAATTCCTCAGTTTTGCACAATTCTACTGGGTTTTACATGTGTTATTAATGAAAACCTATTTCCATATTATTGATATTTGCAATAGGGTAATTGTTTAGAGTCTGCATCCCCAATCATATCCCATTGACCCATGTAGTCAAGCAGTTGTTTTTCTTCTGTTTTTCTGTTCCCACAGTTTTTTCTCTGGATGTGGATAGCTTTCTTTCTCATAAGTCCCTCAGAAATGTTTTGGATCATTGCATTGCTGCTAGTGGAGAAGTCCATTACTTTCAAATGTGTCACAGTGTATTTGTCTCTGTGTACAATGTTCTCCTGGTTCTGCTCCATTCACTCTGCATCAAAATCCTGGAGGTCATTCCAGTTCACATGGAATTCCTCCAGTTCATTATTCCTTACAGCACAATAGTACTCCATCACCAACAGATACAATTTGTTTAGCCATTCACCCATTGAAGGGTATTCCTTCATTTTCCAATTTTTTGCCACCACAAAGAGTGTGGCTATAAATATTTTTGTTTACATGTACACAAGTAAATATTATCAAAGGGAGAAAGTAAGAGAAGTAAAAGCTAGATCTAGAAAAAATTCACTAAGAGGCCCAGCTAGGTAGCACAGTGGATAGAGAACCAAGCATGGTGTCTAGAGGACCTGGGTTCAAATCTGGGCTTAGACACTTTCTAGCTGAGTGACCCAGGGCAAATCAATTAATCCCAATTGGCTAGCCTTTGCCTCCCTTGTGTTTTAGAATTTATACTGTCAGAAGGTAAGAAATTTTTGTTTTCTTTTGTTTTTTTAGTATGCTAAGAAAAGTTAGGGAAATAGAGGTAAATTTCATCTAGGGTGAACAGGAAAAATTTCTTGAAAGAGGACTGGTCTTGAAGGAGGAAGAGAATTTCAAAAGGCAGAAATGAGAGGAGGTATTTTAGAGGAGAAAGCAACAGCAAATGGACAGAAGCAGGAACCTATAGGTTCAAATGGGGAAAAGGCTAAAAGTTTATAAATATTAGAATTGGTGAGAGACCAGGGCGGGGTTTCTGGTATAGTAGGTGGAGAATATGAATCAGAATTAAGAGGGATCTGGGTTCAAATCTTAGCTCTCATGGCCTATGGAAGGCAACCCATAAAATTATAGGTCATATGGCAGACATTAGCCTATATTGGTAGAGAGAGTTCCTTGCACTAATAAATCACTTGTCTATCCCCTTCAAGAAAATTGTGGGAAACTAGGGAGAAAGACAAGACTGGGATTTGTTGGAGGATGTGATGAGTGGAACAAGTTCATTAGTCTTCTCTAACCAATCCAGCCTTTATGAGTTTCATAGAACAGAGGAACATAGTGATAAAAGTTTGGAAGCAGTTTCCTTCCCACAACTTTATTCAGCTTTTTCTCTGTTTAAAGAAGTAGAGACTTGGGAATACCTTCTACAGCCAGGGGAGTAAGATTTAAAAAAAAACCATTAGATAGGAGGCAAACCAAGATTATCAAAAAGGAGTGTCAAAGAGAAATGAATTATAACACATGATCTTATCTTGTGGTGATTACTACTTCCTTTTACAGTCTAGGCACAGTTTTCATGACTTTTGGCAGAAATATCTATCCCATTCCTCTACTGGAAAAAGGCTTACTAACCATGACATTACCAGTGACTGATGAATATTAGGTGACTCAATGTCAACAGGAGCACAAAGTGAGTTGGTTGTATAATAGATTGCAGACCCAGTAGAGAGCAGCCTAGTGATAACCACACCAGAAGACAGCTCTGCAGCATCAGAATCAAGGATTGCCCCTCCAGGTGTGTGCCTGGCCAAGCATGTTCCTCGAGTACACATGCCCCAGCCTTGATGCTTAGACCTGTCCACTCTCCTCACTAAGGCTGTGTCTCTTTGTGCGACAGTGAACTCAACATTTATGAGGGGATGTCCTGTTTTCATCTTTGCTGATCTTTTATAAATTCTTCTCCTGATCTTCACGAGTCAAGAGAAAGCCTTTTAATCACCACATAGCAGGAGAAACAAGTCACACAAAGGAAAATCTGGAAACTCCAAGAAATCCATGAATAGATTGTAAGGGTCATGAACTTGAATGGGGGAAAATTATATGTTTATTTCAACACAATTGGTCTTCTTTGTAATCATAAGTATTTTATTTTATGCATTTAAAAACATCTTTCTGGGAACATGTCCAGAAATTTTATCAGACTGCCAAAAGGAACCAAAATACCAAAAAAAAAAAGTTCCAGAACCTCTGAGGTAGAAGATACCTCATGAGGACTCAGTGGATAGAGTTAGGCTGGGGGGAGACAGGAGGCCCTTGGCTCAAATTTGGCTTCAAATACTTCCTAGCTATGTGACCCTGGGCAAGTCATTGACCCCCACTACCTTAATGCTCTTCTACCTTAAAACCAATACATAGTATTGATCCTACAACATAACAATTCTCTGGAGACTGTATATTAATTTATAATTATTTATTAGTAAAAGTAGGAGTAAGAGAGAGAGATAGTCACATAATCATTTGGTGAGCTTTGCCACACTTGTTTCCATTTGCTAGCCAAAAGGGATCACACCAAAAAGAGTCTCTCACCCAAGAGAGCCAAGAGCAAAAAAGACTCCTTCACTTCCCCTGTCTTATAAAGCCATTGATATCACTTTTTCTGGGTGTCTATGTTTGGATAGACTTGAGCTCAGTCCAGGTCAGAGGTCAGTCTTCCAACTCCAGGAGTGAGGGAGACAAAAGGCAAGATTCTTCCTGGATGTCAGGGAGCCATGAGGTCTCTGGCATCCTCCCACAGTACCCACGTGCTCTCAATCAAATTGTGGATCTGATACTGACCAAAATGGGTTTTTGAAAGGAAAGAGGGGGATCATTTATATTAAATTCACCCAAGATAAAGGTTTAGGAAGAAGAAGAAGAAGAAGAAGAAGAAGAAGAAGAAGAAGAAGAAGAAGAAGAAGAAGAAGAAGAAGAAGAAGAAGAAGAAGATGATGATGATGATGATGATGATGATGATGATGATGATGATGATGATACTTGGACATGTTCAGAATGAGGAGGGTCCCTATATCATGCATTAACAAAAGCAAGCTCAATATACCTCCAGGAAAAGATTGTGCATGCTGAGCCCTCATTGGCCAGGCCCTCCTATTATACAAGCAAAAGGAAGAAAGCTCACAAGAAAGACTGAAAATAAATGTTATTAGGAAAAATAATGGAGTGGATTGAATTAAATGGAATTGAATTTTATGTTTGAGTAGAAAAGGCCTCCTGTGAGAACAGGAAAATAAGGAGCTCTCTGGGTATGATTACCAACTACTTGGGCAGAGAATAGCTTGGACTGAGTCTGATGTGTAAATGCTATGTTTATGGAGTGGGTGAGATCTCAGATAACTCTTGGTTAAGTAAATGTATTTATTTTGGAAACGCTTAAGCTTAGTAGTCAGTAAAAGCCCTAATCTCTTCTTCCTAGGAACATGACCCTCTCTTTGCCATTGCTAACCCATTCCCTTCTAACTTGTCCAAGAAAAGGTTCTTTTACTTGTTAAGGGTTAAGGGGAGCCATCAAATGTTAAAGAAAAAAGTGGGAGCCCTGGCAACCGCCTCATCTTCTCCATGGACATAAATAACACTCCAAAGGCATCTATGTTCCAGAGAGACTGGAGAGTTGTTTATTTTGTCATAAAAAGGTAAAAGGTCTCAATTTTTGTTCAAAATTATGTTTGGGGGCCCAAAGTTGACCCTCATGCCAATGGGGTGTGTTAACATGCTTATTTGCAGAGTATTTAAGCTCAAGCACTTTAAATCACCTTTAAATAGCTCCCCTGTTCTTGAAATACCCAGGAGGCCTTCGCTGTTCCCATTGATTCTCCCTGATCCAACTGATCCTTCCTTGCCCTACTTCCAAGGTTTATGACTATAAATTTTTATAATCTTTCCATTTTTATAATCTTCCTTCTGGTCTTGTACTTCTTACTCTTCAAGCTTTGCTGCCTCCCTTCCATTTCACCTTCTTCTTACCCTTCATATAAGCTCATGCTTCAATCTAGTTTTAGATTTTTCTAAACATGTCTCTGATAACAACACCATGAGGTATTTAGTTCTTATACTATTCTTCCCATTTTTTAGTTTAGGAAACTGAGACTCAGGGAAGTGGTGAGTTGCTTTCAATCATGAATTGAGTCACTCTCATTGTTGGGGCTTGGACCCAGATCTTCAGAATCTAAGACCTGCATCCTTTCTACAAGGCCAGATTATCTTCTTATAGTTCTTTTGATCGTCTCCCTTTCTGCCAAGATGCCCCCATTCTGTCTGAATTTCATAGTTTATCCATCCAAAAGAACTCAGTTTATATGGACACAAAGGACATTTGTTACATATTAGGAGATGGAGAAAGGAGTTCTCAAAACTGTTGCCTTTTTCCTTCAAATGGAAAAATCTAGCTTCCTGCCTTGCTTTCCAGGCTTACTGCAATTCTATTTACTTTGGCCATATTTTTCTCATTTCCCATTGCTCCCATTTTTCTGCTGTATTCTGCCAATACCAGGGATTTGGACAGGTAAAGAATTGAAGTTGGGGAAGAGAAAAAAAATGCTTTTAAAACTATATTGCAAAGGGACAAAAGGATGGAGGGCTGAGAATGCTAGAATCCAATTCTCATCAGACCTGGGATAAAGAGAGAACAACATACACAATTAGAAGGGTAAAACTTTTCTTAATGTATAGAGAAACAGGAGGATAAGGGAGAAACTGGGAGTTCCCTTGGGGGACTGAGGGAATAAGAGAAAGAAGGGTGGATTAAGAGGAAGGAGGACAAAGGGATAAGTAAAAGGAAAGGAGGACTACCTAGTGGGGAGTACATATCAAGAGGTAGTGGGGTAAGATGAGGGGATAAGGGAATCAAGAAGTAAGAGGACACAGCTAGGGAATAAACTAGGGAATTATGGGAAGGCTGGACAGAATAAGAATTAAAAGGTAAAGGGGAAGTGATAAGGGAGTGGCCTTTGGAAAGGCAGGGCAATTTGGAACTAGAAAAGCAAAGAGAGAAGATAAGGGAGGATTCTGGGGAAGGAATGTGATTAGGAGAGATATTGGGGAGGGAACATCTGAGAAGGAATGTGAAGGAAAGGAAAAGAGGAATAAACAGTGAAAAAGAACAGAACAAATAGAAATGTAGAACTAGTAACTATGACATTGAGTGTAATAGAATGAATTTGCATATGCAAAGAAAATGGATAGCAGAAAAGATCAAAAACCAAGAACTGACAATGTGTTGTCTACAAGAAACATTGAAAATGAGAGACAAAGAGTAAAGGTGAGGAGTTGGAACAAATTATATTATGCCTCAGTTGATCCTGAGAAGGCAGGGGTAGCAGTCATAATCTCTGACAGATAATTGTGAGAATCAACTAAGATAAACATATGGAAAGTTCTTTGTCAACCTTAAAAACATTATAGGCATCTTTTCTACATTGTGGGGATTAGGGCTTCAGTGCTCCTGTGATCTAGAAAATTCAAATAAAATTTTTTTGGCTTCTGCTACCCATTTCTTTATGCTTACTACTACCAGTAATTTGGCTTCTAGTATTGCTGTCTTCCATAATATCACCTTTTTGTAGCCCTGGTGCTCCCCCCAGATACACTGTCTTACAGAGTTCTTGTGTCTTACATTACTTGTAGTTCATTTCAGTTGCTGACTTCCATAGATAATGGGGCTTCACTCCCCAAGGGGACTAATTCTCTAGATTTTAGCCCACATGGAACAATGACTTCAGAGTTCTTCTCCATCAATCATATTTTCAACCTCGATAGTACCAGAGTGCTTCTATTCCTCCTAAAGTGTTCATTTATACAGCTAGATTGCACTGGCTATCCTTTCATAACAAAGCTTTCAGGGAACTATGGAGGTACTCCCTTCTTGCCTAGTTCCAAAGAGCCCCTATCTTTAATTGGATCCAGGATTATGGTGAGTCAGTAACATTTGTCTCCTTTGTCTTAAAGGATGAGAGGGGTGCTAACATTAGTACCAGCTTCTATCTTCTAAGAGGTCAGGAGAGAGCGTCTATTCTCTCTGCATTCTTTCTTTGACTCTCCTCCTCACCATCCACCAAGCTGTATCCCAATTATTCAAATAGTGAAAAGATCACCAAAAAGGAAGAATAACACCAACTGTTTACGGAAGAGGTACCAGGGAAGAAAACATTTTATGATTCAGTAGTCCGTCATTTTTTTTTAATTGTGAACCACCATAATAAAAAAGTATTCAGTGTGCTCCCAAAATGTGAATATTTGGTCATTATTTATCTATTTGTTTATAAATTATATATATATATATATATGTTCTATAGCATTAATATGTTACATATATATTTAAGACAAGAATAGAAATAAAAAGTGTGAAATAAGTCACATTAATAGGACTTGTTTTGCTCTGACTACAAATTGTATAAATGATGATATTTTAATATTCTTTTTTATATTTTTATATTTATATTATGTATTTATATTCATATATATTATATTGTATATAAATATGTAAACATTTGTTTTTAATATTAATAAATATTCTTCATTTAGCTTTGCAAACTTTAGAGTGCTATATAAATGTTATCTATTATTATTGTTAATGGATAGCATCATTCTTTATTTCCTATTTTTATTTTTAATATTTTAGTGGTGCTTTTGTTTAAATTTAGGAAATAGCAAGAAGGCCTATTTAGTTGGATGAGAGTGTAGGGAGGAGATCAATGTGTAAAGGTGGGGAAAGGTAGGTAGGGTCAGGTTAGAAGGGGGTTTCTATATCAAATAGAAAAGTTTATATTTGCTACCAGATTTCAGGGGAAACCACTAAAGATTACCAATCAGGGAAGTGACAAGATTAGAGTTACACATTAGGAAAAATCAGTTTGGCAGCTGGGGAGAATGAACTGAGTAGGGAAGAGGCTTGAGGGGAGAGACTCATGGGAGGGCTGTTGCAGAAGTCTGGAGATAAAGTGAGGGGGACCTGCACCAGAGTGTTGATTCTATGAGTAGAGAGGAGTCAGATATAAGAGATATCGTAGAGAGGACAAGATTTGTCAGCTGGTTGGATACATGGCATCAGTTCTGAGAGGGCAGAACTAAGGATGACACAAAGGTCTTGAAACTGGGTGACTGAAAGGATTGTGGTGGTCAACCAGCAACGGGGAAGTTTTTAGAGCAGATTTAGGGTGAAAGATCAAGTAATGAGAGCTCTGTTACAGCTGCAACCCTACTCATCTTGTGCAACTTGTTCTGTTTCCCAAAAATGAAAAGGGAGAGGATTCTGCCCTAAATTGTAAAGCCAATCAAGAGGCACCTGCCAAGGTCAGTAAGTGATCTGGAATTATTAGAGGACAAGGCAGTTTTTCCGGTGGTTCTTTGGCCATTATTAAGTTACCCTGAAGCAAAAGAAGTGACAAAGCTTGGTGTAGACTGCCAGAGATTGTAAAGGATAGGTATTGGGTGATAAGTGAGTGACAAGGTAGTGTTGGGGTTGTATTGGAGACTATATCATGAGAAGGGTAGGATACAACACACCTTCCCCTCTCCAAATCATATGTCATCCCCCTTCCCTGGGGTACTCTCTCATAGCCTCATGAGAGGGCTTTTGTGCTGCTTTGGAGAATATTGTTGTAGCTCCTTCTCTATTTTTAAACAAATATTCTTCCACAAAGAGAATTATTATGGCATAGTGGAGAGAAACCTGACTTTGAATCAGGAAGAACTAGGTTCGAGCTTCCCCACTCCCCATTTGACATATACTGACTGGCTGTGTGATCCTGGGCAATCACTTAATCTCTTGGTGCCATGAACACTTAATGCTATAAATTGCAAAGGAGATGTTCCTGTGTATTTGAAAAGGGAGTTTCCCTTCAATGAAGAAATCACAGTTCTGATCCTAGCCTCCATTAAAGCCATATTCTGATGTTTCGTTGTGAAGTGGAGGGGACCCCCAATTTCTGAGGGCTCTAATAGTGGCACAAAACCTTGGAAGGGCCCTACCAATATAAAAAAAGCTCCGAATAGGAACTTAACAATGGACTACAAGGTGTTTACCCTCAGATAGTTGACAAGCCTAGCCAATTATGGAGAAATGTATTAATAAACAGGTGCAGCTAGGTGGCTCAGTGGCTAGAGCCCTGGACCTGGTGTCAGGAAGACTCATCTTCATGAGTTCAAATCCATCCTCAGACACTTACTAGCTGTGTGACTCTGGGCAAAACACTTAACCCTGTTTGCCTCAGTTTCCTCCTTTGTAAAGCGAACTAGAGAGATGGCAAACCACTCCAGAATCTTGCCAAGAAAATCCCAAAAGGAGTAAAGAAGAATCATTATACAACTGAAACAACTGAACAATGCAAAAAAAAATCACTAGACAGTTTGGCTAGGTGATGATTATTTGTTTGTTTTTGGTCTAAGCAGCAACTAGGAATGGGAGTTGAAATCTGCAATAGAGGACAGACTATCTGCATTAATGAGCCCCCACAATATTTGAAGTGTAAGAATATCTAAATATACTCATGGAGCTAAGAATGAAGTGCATTTCAGGATTTTACAATATTAGCTCTCACTATGGTACCTCTCTGAGGTATTATATTCATTTCTACAAAAGAAGTCCCAGGGTCTTAGTGATTTCAAAAGAAATTCAACCTTCTGTATGACTGCTTTTGGTATAGAATTCTCTATGAAGAAACTCCCTCTATCAATGCAGATAAACAACGAGTTTTTGATATTTGCCTGGGGAATCAAAAGGTTGAGTGACTTGTCAAGATCCATACAGCCTATATGTTTCAGAGGGAAGACTAGAACCTAGTCCTGATTGCAAGGCCAGCCCTCAATCCATTATGCCACACTGTCTCTGTCACTGTCAACTGAAAAGAATAAATTGTAAATATATTGCTGAGAATCTGAGGATCGTTTGTGAATGTCCACATTAGAAACTCCTCCATACTACAGCTCCAAGTCTGTTCCAGAGAATGCCATTAGGAATTGAAAAGATGAGATGAATTTTGAGTGGGTCAGGCTGATCGTTCTCATCATCATCCCATGGACAAAGATGTAAATGCTTTATTAAATGTTTGAAAACAAAGAATCAAACACATTTTTCCTCTTAAACTAGTACAGATTTTTGTCCAACTGAGGTCATTCAATTGGTGGATCCAGTCTCCCAATCAGGAGGCCAGTGAATAAAGGCATTCTTAGAGCTGTTGCTTTTTCCTTTCAAATGGAAAAAGCAAGCTTCCTGTCCTAGCATTCCAGACCCTCCATTGTTCTATTTATTTTGGCCACATTTTTTCTCATTTCCCATTCACTGCCATTGTTCTGTTGTATTCTGCCAATGCTGGGATATGTGTAGGTTAAAAGAAAAAAAAATATTAGGGATAGCTCCCTTCCCACCAACCCTTACCCATGATACCTCATCCTTTTACTGTGAGAGTTAGAGGGTAAAGAAAAACAGGGCAGAAAGAGAGGGGAGAAAGGCGGTGAAACATAGAGTATAAAAAGTTAACCTGTACTTTTTTTTCCCCTTTTGCTCCAGGCCTGTTTTTAATTTATGTAGCAAATACATGACGTGGAAAATTCCTCCATGCTGGATCAATAAACTTGTGTACTAAATGATAATATGATTGAAAATGTCAAAAAATGAACAATTAATAATAACTAATGTTTTGATAGCATTTTAAGATTTGCATAGTACTTTTCTGAAAATTACTCCATAACACAGAAAGGGCAAATATTCTCAACTCTATTTTGCCTGAATGATTAAAAGGATCAGTGATCTCTTTAATGTAAATATATTCCTTCCAGCGATGAAGCTGGGAACCCATTCATGCCCTCTCAGACCTTGGTACTTTTATTCATGTGTCTGTGTTCATGTACACTTTAAGGGGTCTACTCAACGTATTGAGAGCTTTCCTAACTTTCTACTCATAGCTCCAAAGATATCAATTGAACATAAGGACTGTGAACAGGTTTCCTTTCTTTTCTCAGTCTTACATTTTTCACATGACATCCTTTACTCCAATGTTTTGCCATCAGTCTCAGTGGCAGCTAGGTGGTCCACTGGATATAGTGCTGTACTTAGAATCAGGAAAATCTGAGTTCAAATCCTGTCTCAGACATTGACTAGCTGTGTGACCCTGGAGGAGTCCCTAAATATCTATGTGTTTCAGTTTTTTCAATTGTAAAATGGGAATAATAATAGCACCTACCTCACAGAATTACTTTGAAGACCAAATGAGATAATAGCAAAGTACCTGGCACCAAGTAGATGCTTAATAAATATTCCTTTCCTTTTTTCATTGTCTTTAAGCCTACTTGTCCCTACTATGGGCATCTTTTTCCATCCGAATGATACTCATTTTTTAAATTCTTCAGAGACTATAGTGTTCCATGATTAGTGGCCTTATAACAAAACTGGTAGATTATAGACATTAAAAATATAGGCCTTTATGTATGGGAAAGCTTAGAACCAATAAAATATTTTTGCAGTTTCCTAACTGCAATCTAGCCTGCTCTCTTCTTCCCATTTAATTTTGGGCCTGATTTGTTGTCCATTTGCACTCTGTCCAGAACATTTATATTGATGCATTTGCTGGAAAAAGCTTCTTGCTGAAGGTGAGATTTGAGCTCAGTTTTGAGGGAAGCCAGGGAAGCCAAGAGGTGAAGGTGAGGAACATTCCAGGCATGGAAGAAAACCAATGAAAAGGCACAGAATTGGGAGGAGGGTCTTTCTTATGTGAGAAACAGAAAAGAGGCCAGTTTCATGCAAAGGGGTCAGTTTACTTATAGAGTAAAAGGAGAGGAGTAAGTGTATGAGACTGGAAAGATAGCAAAGGGCCAAATTGTGATGGGTTTTAAATGTTAAACAAAAGGTTTTCTATTTGATGGTGGAGGTAATAAGGAACTGCTGGCATTTATTGAGTGAGAGAAGGGGACATGGATGGACTTGTACTTTAGCAAAATCACTTTTACAACTTTTAACAGAGGATGGAATAGAGTAGAAAGTTATTTAAGGCAAAGAGATCAACTAGGTTATTGCAGTATCTAAGCATAAGAGAATGAGAGCTCTATGTCCGGTTTTTGGCTGAAGTGCCAAGTGAGTGGAAAGAATAGGAGAGGTCATAAAAATAGAAATAAGGCCTGAAAACAGATTGGATATGTGGGGTAAATAAGGGTAGAGAGTTGAGAAGGACCCCAACATCGTGAGTATAGGTGACTAGAAGAATGATGGTCCCCTCACCAATAAGAGGAATATTGGAAAGAGAAAAGAGGTTGGGGGATATAACAAATTCTGGTTTTGGACATGTTGAATTAAAGATATCTATGGCACATACAATTTGTTTCATCCAAAAAGAAGTTGTGAGATTAGAATCTAAAGAGAGAGATTAGGGATGGATACATAAATCTAGGAATCATTTGCTTACTGATGATAATTGAATAAGGAACTGATAAGTTTACCAAGCAAGATAATAAGTAGAGAGAAGAAGGTTTTGGTTAGTGGGTATGTCCTAGGTGAAGATACAATGAAAGAGACTGGAATTACCTTTGCAGCTTCTTTGAAATCTTCAAGTTCTTGGATGTTCTTATTTCTTATTTCTGATCCAGATTTTCCAATATATTTATCATCCTCACCAGTTCCCATCTTGCTTTGTAGGTATTGATGATCAAAGTATGCAATGATTTCATTTAGAAAGTCTTCCTGATTTCTTTGTAGTTTTCTCTACCTCTTTCTCTTCTGACATAGATATAGGTATATAAATGGCAATTATTTTCACAATGATGTTTTTGAAAATGCTTGTTATTTAAGCACAGCAATGTGACACTTGCAAATGTCCCTATTCCATAATTTGCTTCTACAAGGAGAAATTTTGAATCATTTTTCCTATTTAGTCTGCCAAGTACTTCTTTTTTTAATGTACATGCACATCTATAGATGTATGTATTTATATAATACATTTAAATATATACATACATGCATAACACATGCATTTTGTGATATGAAATCATACAATATAACCCTAAACCAGAAGGCACTAGCTATTGAGGAGACCACAAAAGGCTTCCTCAAGAAGGGATCTCATGAGATTAATCATTTTTTTTCTTATCCAAGCTCCTTATTTTATTTTATTTTTAAACTTTATTTATTTGTTTATTTTCAACTATTTTTTCATGGTTACATGATTCATGTTCTTTCCCTCCCCTTTTCCCTCCCCCCTCCTGGAGCTGACAAGCAATTCCACTGAGTTATACATATATTACCACTCAATAACTATTTCCATATTATTTATTTTTGTAATAGAGTAGTCTTTTAAAAACCAAAACCCCATATCCTACATACATATAAATAAATGTTTTCCTACTGTGTTTGTACTCCCACAGTTCTTTCTCTCGATGTGGATAGCATTCTTTCTCATAAGTCCCTTGGAATTGTCTTAGATCATTGCATTGCTTTTAGTAGCAAAGTCTATTACATTTGATCATCCCACAGTGTTTCAGTTTCAGTGTACAATGTTTTCCTGGTTCTGCTTTTTTTACTCTGCATCAGTTCACATAGGTCTTTCCAACTCTTTCTGAAATCCTCCAGTTCATCATTCCTTTCAGCACAATAATATTCCATCACCATCAGATACCACAATTTGTTTAACCATTCCCCAATCGAGGGACACCCCCTCATTTTCCAATTTTTTTGCCATCACATAGAGCATGTCTGCCAAGTACTTCTATTGATTTTATGTATAGCAAGACTTTAACATTTTTTAAGATTCAAATACTCCAGTAGTTTTCACACCCATTGGTCATCAGACAAGGATCTCATACTTAGAACACCAACAGTCCAGGTTGTTTGTGGACAGTCTGAAATCATTATTAGCCTCCATTGTCAGTCTTGCCACCATGTTACAATCCCTACATAAGTGGAAGGGAGCTGTCTAGGACCAAGGTCCATTTTCAGGGCATGTGATGGGCTAGGTGGCACTAGGTGGCCTAGTGACTAGAGTGTTGGGCCTGGAATAAGGAAGATCTGAATTCAAATTTAGCCTCAGATACTTACTAGTTATGTGACCATGGGCAATTCACTTAAGCCTGTCTGTCTCAGTTCCTCATTGTTAAAATGAGTTGGAAAAGAAAATGGCAACCTACTCCAGTATCTCTGCCAAGAAAAACCAAAATGGGGCCATGGAGAATTGGACACAACTGAAAAACAAAAAAGATAAAAATTGGGGGCAGCTAAGTGGTGGAGCAAATAGAAGGTGGGGGCTGAAGTCAGAAAGAATCCTCTTCATGAGTTCAAATCTGGCCTCAGATATTTTTTGTGTGACTCTGAGCAAATTACATAACCCTGTTTTCCTCAGTTTCCTCATCTATAAAATGAGCTGGAGAAGAAAATTGAAAACGACATTAATATCTCTGCCAAGGAAACCCAAAACAGAGTCATGAAGTCAGACATGATTGAAACAACTCAACAACAACAAAAGATGGGCTAAAAGAAATACTAGATGCAATCAGGAGATCTGGGCTCCTCAATTAGCTGTGTGAACTTGCACATTTACTTTGTAATGGTTAGAATGAGTTTGACTAAATTATAAGAGTAAAAAAATGTTGTGGTTGCCTTTTATAGAAATTAACCCTTAGGTCACAAGATTGTTAATAGCTCTAATAGCTTTAGTATAATAAGATAAAGATAATAAGAGAGGGAAATATAGAAAGGAAGTGAAGAATTTCCTAGCCTAACAACTCAGTGTCTGTCTCTGAATCTCAGCCTCAGAAAACAACAACCTCACCAGCTTCCTGCTAGGTCTCATAAATCCTTACTACATCCACTAGCTCTCTTACCTCACTCCCCAGGAACCAATCCCAGTCCCGTAATTGGCCTGGCACCACCCACGAGGGCAGTGCCTGTGGGATCAATTTCATGGTTGTTGGTTGACCCAAATTCAAAACAAATGGAAGGGAAGTTCAAATCTCTGATTGATCAAATCAACACACAAATTCCCTTCTCACAATTTCCTGAATCTGAGTTTCCCATCTGTAAAAGAAAAAGAATAATACTTGCATTCAGTGACTTAGGGGATGTTGTGAAGAAAATTCTTTATAAACCTCAGAGCACCATAAAAATATGAATTCTTATCTAACACCAGAATGATGAGAGGGGGAATAAATAGGAGAGAAGAGATATATCCACTGGATCAGTGGGTCTTCCTACTCAGTGCTCAATAAGGGAATTACTTTATTTTCCCCAAATTGCACAAGTCTTTCAGTACTGGCCAAAACCAATTAGAGCAGCTCTGCAATGTTTCATGGCCCCTGATGCACACATAAAATGTTAAAAAATATTTTTTTAACATAGTAGATGGCTATGGGAAATGTTTATCTGACAATGTGACCTGTTGTTGGCTCCAAGGGACTAGTAAAATGTACCTGCTTTCCCTCAGTCAAGGGAGCCATCTGCTTTGGCCCCACACATGCAGCAAACCAGGTTCACCACCTAGAGGTATAAGACTCTTTCTCTCACAATCTTTGGTCCTCTGTACCCTTACCCCATTACCTTGGGGGAAAATTGATTTGGCTTAGATTTGGCTGATTACTAGGGTGTCTCCAAGAGGTGGGAATAGTAAGGTACTTAATGTACAATACAAATCCAGTATGAGACAACCATTTATTTCTAACACATGAAAGAAATGCTTACACAGAAGATACAAATGTTTATTGATAAGACATAAAAAAATCAGTAATTTGTAGTATATTTATAGTAAATTTGAACTTCCCTTCCTTGTAATTACCATCACAATTTCCCTGGAAGTTTGAGACTTAAAAACATGAAAACATAAAGCATTTTTCAAGACGACTGATAAAACATTTTATATTTTACTTCATCTGTGCATTATTCGAACAATTTCCTCCAGGTTCGTATCTCCTGACAAGCTGGCCAGAAATTGGGCTCATTCTCTTATTAGAGGTCATTTTTCCCAAATCAGAAACTCCCCTTGCTACAAATCAACTCTAATAGAATGGATCCAGGATCTATACTCTCCTGAGAATCTCGCAATGATATACCAAGATTACCTCCATCTAAAGATTGTTGTTCAATCACCTATGATGAGGCAAAGAAACACAATATTTAAGAGGCATTGAGGGTCCCAGGACCAGTTTGCCTAATTGATTCCTCTATTCTAGCTATCATGTGGGAGTGGTCACTATGTAGCTGGTGTGGGAGTGTGGCAAATAATTAATAATAACCGAGGAAACAATCTGAGCAAAAGTAATAAATGGGTCAATCAGTCAATCCTAAGACTGAAAACAGAGCAAAGCAAATCTCTTAATATATAAAAACAATCAAGTAAGACCAATTAATTATAATAAAAAAATTAACCAGGATAGAAAATTAAGTAACCTAATTTCTAATTGGAAGAGAGATTAGGAGCTTTCTAAACTGGGAGAGGGTAGGTGTCAGTTTTGGTCAAGTTAGGAGGGGGATGACTTGGTTTCAGGGTCTTCTATTAATTTTTTTTAAAACCCTTACCTTCTGTCTTATAATCAGTACTGTGTATTGATTCCAAGGCAGAAGAGTGGTAAGGGCTAGGCAATAAGGGTTAAGTCACACAAGTAGGAGAGTATGAGGCCAAATTTGAACCTAGACTAAGCCTGGCTTTCAATCCATTGAACTCCCCTGGATCTTCTATTCAAAAAATGAAATTATGTTGATTAACTACATCCACCTGCATGTATGAAACCATAGATTGCTTATATAATCTAGTTCCCCATGGATGAATAACAAAAAAACAACAAAATGGAGGAAAATAAGTGTGGCTGAGCAAGATGAAATCAGTGTTCAAGATATAGTATTTGATGGGTTCTTTAGATTCCCACTCCAAACCAACTCTACCTTGTAACTGGTCTTCATTTTATCTCATTGAGGAAAGGATGATAGCTACTTTCTTCTTCCACCCCTAAGAGGACAGACTTAAATACTTCCTAACACAGTCTGCAAATGAGAAGAGAATGACCAAGGATGTATCAGTTCCTTTTAGTAATCCACTGCATCAGTGGGTCTTCCAACTTTTCAGTGGCCAATTGTGGAATTTTTACTTTATTATCCCTAAAGAGTCCAAATCTGTTAGCACTGCTTAAAATCAGGTAGATCATCTTGGCAATGCTTCATGGCTTCTGTTACACAAATAAAATGTAAATGTGTATTCATATCCTTCATTTATGAACAGTAGAGCAATGACCTCCACAGAATTTTAGACTTTTGATGTTGAAGAGACTCTTAAGTTCATCTCGTCCAAATCCATCATTTGGTAAAAAAATTGGGACTGGTAGGAGGCAAGTTATTTGCCTATTTGGGGGAACCTCATTAGTGGCAGAACCCAGATGTCCTAGCTCCCAGTCAAATACTTCTACCATTATACACTGCTCATGTGGAATTTCTCTACTTCCTGACGTTACGATTAAAAATGATAAAGACTGATATAATAATAGAAATTAGTAGTTTAATTAGTAGTTTCAAAGTCTCTACGTGTCCATAGGAAATATATAACCTACTTTTAAATGGCATCTTCCCAATTCCAAATATATACTGGTTCCTACTTCTTATTCTTCTGTCACAGAGCAGATTCAAAAGAATATCAAAAATGAGAAAAGAATAAGAAGAAAAGATCATAGATTTAGAGCTGGAATGGACCTCAGAGGCCAATCAAAACTAACTATCTCATTTTAAAGATAAGGAAACTGAGACCCAGAGAGCATGAGTCACTTGACCACATCACACAACTGGTAACTAGCATAAGCAGAATTTGAACCCAAGTCTTCTGATGCCAAATCTAGCATCTTTCCACAGGATCATGTTGTCTTTTTTTTAATGATAATATCACAAAGTGGCATTGCTATAATATTATATATATCATAATACTATAATATAGTAATATTGTTTATTTACATATTATATTGCAATATAAGAGGCTTTCTGGTCTTTTGGAGGAGTTACCAAGAAAAGTGGGGAGTTTTAAGTTTCTAAAGTGTGGTAACATTTTTGGGGGAGGAAAAGAGAGTCAGGAGAAGACCTGGAGTCTTTTCAACTACTGATGCCCTATGAAGTCATCCTTTTAAAGAGATCTATGACACTATTAGGGTCTGTACTGGTGGAGAGAACAAGAAGGATCTGTCTTTGAAAAGAACATTTCAACTAAGATTGATGATCATGTGCTCACCATTTCCATTTCTGGCTGAACAACCTGACCACTTGCTCATCCCACTGAATCTTCTTTCTTCCCAATTGGCTGTTGGTAGTCCTGTGGGATTCCATCTAAAAGTCAAGCAATCCATCTGTTACCCATCATCCTTGTTCATGGACCAACCTAGTGTCTCATCACTAGATAAACTGCCTTCTACCACCATTGACCTTTGGGATCTCTTTTCCTTATTAGAGAATTCTAAGTCTGGATGACCTTTTTATGAGTAGTCCCAGATATCCTCACTTCAGTCCTGACTCAACTTTGGTTTTGGTCTTTGCTTCCCAACCAACAGCCTTTCACTGATGCTTGTATCCTCTACTTTCCCCATCTCCCTATTGCTCCTTTCTAGGCCCTCTTTAAATGTTGTCTTTTTCCAGGAGAAATAATGCCTAAAAAATGGAGAGGTGGCCTGGGGTGGGTTACAGACTATTTTGTTTCCTTGTATTAGTTTGTATAGTACTTAATACAACAGCTGCACATAGTAAGCACTTAATAAATGCTACATCTCTCTAAATCAAAACACACCAAGTTGGCCATGTCTGAGAATAGGGTTCTTATTTTGTACTTCAATCCACCATGTCCCTGCCAAGAGAGTAATTGTGCTTCCTCATTCGTCTTCCGAAGTAATGACTGGTCACTGCATTGATCAGAGTTCCCAAGCCTTTGAAGGCTGCTCTTTTTCACATTATTGGGTTTGCTGGGTAAATTGTTTTCCTGGTTCTACTAATTTCATTCTGCTTCCCAGAATTTTATGCAAGTCTTTCCATATTTTTCTAACTTGTTCCTATCTATCATCTTGAGGCACAATAATATTCCATTGTATTCCTGTTCCACAATAGTCAGTTACTCTCCAGTTAATGGGTACCCACCTTAATCCAGTTCTTTAATCAGAGACTCATCTTACATCCCTTTTGAGTCAGGTGAAAGTTTTTTCTCTTCCCACTAAGGGTAGAGGAAGACATTCCTTTTCTACCTGAAAAAGGATCCCAAAGGGACCAATTGGAGCTCCCTAGTCCCTCCAGATCATATTTGCATCCCAAGGCCTGGAACTCTGGATTAGGAAAAGAGAACCATTTGGGGGAAAGCCTTACACCACAATACTGAGTGCATTGCCAGACATCAAGGTGGCATAACTGGGATCTAAACACCATTGATTAAACTAGGTCCCTACCCTCCAGAAACCTACTTAGAGACATGTTAGAAAATATGATAAATCAGAGGAGGTAAATTTTTAGCAGTATCACAGTTACCTTACTAGAAGTCCTGGATATTCCTGGTTAAAAGCCTAGATTCCTTATTTTTCCTCCCTTTGGGCTCCTAACACTTTATATCTGTGGCAGGATTAGGGCAGAATGTATAAATTTGAATGATTCCTGGATCATAGTAACATGGGTTGGGCTGAGGCCTCTTTTCAAGCATGGAGCTCGCCTCCATGATTTATGCTGCCCTGGATTAAAGCCAGAGAAGGCTTGGTTGTTTTACTGCTACAAACAGCTGTAACCTGTCAGAGTGCACCTCTACAATTGGACATAGGTCCCCTCGGTAGAGCCAAAGCATCATTAGGAAATGTTGTGCTACAGAAATATTTGGCACAAACTCAGATGTTTGAAGTCAAGCCAGCTTGTGATAAAAGGTAGAGAAATTGCAAATGGTATAGAAATGGCTGGACATCTGAGAAGACAACAGGCATGGGGTTAGATTTTCAAAGAGCATATTTTAAGCCCCATGATGAGCCAGGAAACTGAGCAATTTTCCAAAGTTCAGTGGAGGTTCCTGGTCTGACAGACAATAGGAGTTTTGTACTCCACAGCAATACACTCCAACTAGTGCCTCCCCACACCCCCAAGAACCCTCTAGATAACAACTCACCAGTTTGCTGACAAATTTGACAGATCTAAGAAAAAATAACTGTAGAGTGCACTGAAGCACTGTAAAAATATTAGTTAATAACAACTAAAACACAGACACAATTCTGAGAAGTATTGGCATATCCCAACCACTTCCCACTGAGTCAGTAGGACTTATGCGTTTGTTTTTTTTTTTGTTTTTTTTTTTGGCGGAGGGGATTGACCAATATGTATATATATACTCTTTACTGTTAGTAAAATGAATCTGAATGTTTGTTATCTCCCTGGCTTCTCCCTTTTCTCCTATTTCTTACATTTTTTTTCAAAAATAATAGTTTTAATGATTTTTTAAAAAGGCTGCTTCTCTTCTGCTGTCTTTTTTCCTTTCCATCCCTCAATTTTCCCTAACTGGAGGCTGTTTCTCCTTACATTCAACTTTAGAAAGTGCCAAATCTGAAAGAAATCCTCCCCAATTTAGTCTTTACCTATCTGATCAAAGTTCTTAAAGTATATCAAGCCCAGCTTTCCCAGTGGTTGGTAGTGTTCTACCCAAGCAATTTGAAGAGAAGAGGAGCCCAGAACAGATTCTTCATGCCTCTTTCTTCCAATAAAAACCATTCCTTTGTTTATCTTTGGAAGAAAATTTGACCAAGAATGATGGGTCATGGGAACCAAAATATTTTCCACTCAAGAGTCTGAAGTCAGTGTCCTAATTTCACTATACTCAATGTTTTTAAAAGCATAATTCCAGGTATAATGAAAAAAAGAATAGATTGCACACTCCTTGAAGCCAGGAGTGGTCTAATTTAAAAAAAAAAACACTTATCTTCTCCAGCTCCTAGCATAGTGAATTATATATAACAAACCTTAAGTAAGAATTGATTATTCATTTTCCAAAGGGGTTCATCATAGATTTCCTTTAAATCAAAGTCTCCTACTCCATTTAAAATATGATTCCATTTACAAGTCTCTTTATACACATCTATCAAAAAAAATAAGTTACACCTGCAATTCCTTTATATTTGTGGGAGACCTCACAGAATTTATTCAGCATGTGTGGGATAATTTCATGTGTGTGCCTATTGATGGGGTTCTGAGCTAATGCAATCAGTACATTTGCCAGAGAAACAACAGCAGCTGCTTATGATATCATAGATGGTCATTTTCATGGGAAATTGGTTTGAATCTAAATGTTTGCCTCACAGAAAACCATTAAGACAACACTGGAAATCATTCTATCTTGTACAGTTAGATTTCACAGTCTTTTCACATTTATCATGGAATTTAATGTTGGAAGAAACCTTAGAGATCACCTACTCTAGCCCCTTTTTAGATGTAAAAAAAAAGCATAGTCTATATCATTCAAGGTCACACAGTTACTGAAAGAACTAAGCCTAATGCCCAGTCATTCACCAGTCTTCTGACTCCCAATCTTGTGCTCTTCATTATAAATTAGATGTAAAACATAGGAACCTTTGAGTGGAAAAAAGTACGTAAGTTAAATAGATACATCATGATATAGTGAATCAGATGCTGAACTTGGAATTAAACAGAACTGGAGTCAGATCTCTCCTCTGCCACTAATAGTTGTATGATCCTGGGGGAAATGACAAGCTCTTTTATCTTCATCTTCCTCTTCTGAAAAAATGAAGAGCTTGGATTGGATAGCCTTCCAATTCTAAAGAAACCAAATTTTATTTTAAATATATTTAAATGTATTCAAATGTTTGAATACCAGGTCTCAAGCATCATAGGATCTGAGATCTGGTGGGACTCTGGAGGTCATCTAGTCCAACCTCTATGATTAATGATGGCAGTAGAAAGAACTATGGGGAGGAAAGGGTTGCTTTGTAGCCTTCAGGAGAGAGAATCTTTCCTCCCTCTTTACAAGAGTGGTGGTTGGGAATTGAGGACAGTCTTCATGCCTCTTTTTTTATTTTATTTTTTTATTGATTAAGAAAATTTTTCCATGATTCCATGATTCATATTCTTTCCCTCCCCTTCTCCCCCCCCCCCATAGCCAACACATAATTCCACTGGGTTTTATATGTTTCATTGATCAAGACCTATTTCCACATTATTGATATTTGCACTAGGGTGATCGTTTAGAGTCATCCCCAATCATATCCCCATCGACCCATGTGATCAAGTGGTTGTTTTTCTTCTGTGTTTCTACTCCCACAGTTCTTTCTCTGAATGTGGATAGTGTTCTTTCTCATAAGTCCCTCAGAATTGTCCTAGATCATTTCATTGCTACTAGTACAGAAATCCATTACATTCAATTGCGCCACAGTGTATTTGTCTTTGTGTACAATGTTCTCCTTGTTCTGCTCCTTTCACTCTGCATCAATTCCTGGAGATCATTCCAGTTCACATGGAATTCCTCCAATTCATTATTCCTTTTAGCACAATAGTATTCCACCACCAACAGATACCACAATATATTCAGCCATTCCCCAGTCGAAGGGCATTCTCTCATTTTTCCAATTTTTCACCACCACAAAGAGTGCAGCTATAATTCATGCCTCTTTTAAAGAGACAAAAAGACTTACATGAAATTATGAAGAATGAAATGAACACAACAAAGATAACATAAATAGCAACAGAAGTATTTTTGAGGAATGACTCTCCAGAGAAAGAACTGAGAAATAGAAACAAGAAAGACAAAGTTTTATTTATATATATATATATATAAATATATGTATATATTTATATATATATATATGTTTTTGTTTAATGATGTCTTCTTTAGTGCAGGGAGGGAAGAGAGGGCAAGACCTGGGAATTTTAAAGTAACAAACAAACAAATAAATACATTTTAAAAGAGAGAGATGGGAAAATCTATTATTACCACAAGATGAAGTGGATAAGGAAAAAACTCCTTTTGTTTTCCCAAGAGAGATAGCATATAAACCAAAATAATACCTTCCTCTGCCTTGACTAATCAGGCTGGAAGCCACTGAGGCAACTTCCAGCCTATATAAAAAAAGCCTCATTTGGGGATGTGATTTGGGAATTTGGGGACACTGGAGTGCCACTATCAGTTTTGTGCATGGAAGGATTTTTAGCACAAACTCAGTTTTCCCTCAGACCTCTAGTGAGGGTATACCTAAGTCTCAAGGTTTTATGGAAACTTTAACTTCACATTTAGCTTTTGAAAAAAAATTCACTTTGTTTGCTTTGACCCATCTGCAATTAACTACTTGACCTTCTACCCTTAGACTACTGTAACCTACCTAGCAAGACCATTTAACCACCCTCCCATAAGGTTAGCAATGCTCCAAACTCTGGGACCCATTCTTGGATTAGGAAATATTTAAAGAGCCTTAGACCAGTTGCTTGGTGACCCAATCAGAGTCTTTCCACTTAACAATTAGATTTTTGGCCTTGTTTCTTTTGACCAAGCCCTCTCCTTGTATCCTAATTCTAAAAAATAAGATCCTGTCTTCTCCCTATAACTGACTTCCTACTTTTGTCCCCTTTCCTAAATCCATTCTTCATTATCAAGTCCCTTTTTCCTAATTCTCAGATGTTTCACACTTTAACTCTTTATTTGCCAAGAATTCTGCTTCAGATCAGATTTAAACCTTGCCACTTGAGTCTTTCACCAGGGTAGCTTATTGCTGAACCTTCTAGATGTTGTCTTCTTGGACTTTCTCTTCTTGCCCACTCCTAAGAACTCTCCAGCTCAAATTCCATGCCCCTGTGGGTCCCAACTGTTTCTGTTTTGAACTGGCCTAATTTAGATCAAGGTATGACTCTGATGTCATTATTTCAATTTATTGAGGTATCCATGAATCTCTATTCTATCACCTAAAATATTAGCTATCCCACTCAGTTTCATGCCCTCTCCATGTCTGAAACATGTGTTTTTTATGACTTCATCTAAAACACTGATAAAAATATTGAAAAGAACCAGGCCAAAGACTGAGGTCCTGTAATACCCACCAGAATTCTCCCTCCAGGTTGGCATTACTCTTTGGGGTGCAGCTATTCAATAAGCTCCCAAAATATCTATTTTCTAGCCCACATTTTTCCACCTTCTGCATAAACACATTGTGATATACCATGTCAAATGTCCTGTTGTATCAACTTAGGCATACCCATTGTATTCCTTTGCTCCACTGGTATAATATCTCTCTCCACAAAGGAAAGAAGATTAGTTGGTACAACTTCTTAAAAAAGGCATGGTGGCTCCCATTGATCACATTTTCTAAGTTAAGTGCTCAAAACCATCCATTTAATGATCCATTTCAGGATTCTGCCAAAAAAAAAGATAAAGCTGTTTAGTCTATCATTTGCACGAGCCAGGCTATTTCTTCTTTTATGAAAAATTGTAACAATATTCTTCAGTCTTCTGGCTACTCTTCCATGCCCTATGATTCCTCAGAGGTACCTAGAGGAACCTAAGAGTGGTTCTTTAAGATCTTCCCGGGAGGTAATTTCCACTTGGAATGTGAACTCATTCAAAGTTAATATGTTCTTTCTTTTGGTCTTCTCAACTATCTTAGAATTCCATTCATTTTGGATTGGTACTAATCTCTCCATTTTAAAGTACTTTTCCTAAATAGAGAAGTTGGAAGTAATATGAGTTGATTAATGTTACTTTCTTTCTAGCATTTCTTTACATCAAAACATTTTTCTGAAACAGGGAGACTTCCTCTTTCTGTAAACAATTTAATTCCCCTCTTTTTTATCTGTAGCATTTTCTGTAAGCCTTCACTCATTCTTAGTTGAAGTACTCTTAAAAGATATTTTTACATGCTTCCGTTACTCTTTTTTATTTACCATTAGTTATGTACCCTTTCCTCCATCATTTGCATATATTCTTTTAAAAGATAAATTCATCATAGATCTTCCTGTGAAGTTGCATAGATTTCTTTAAATGCTTTCTCTTCTTATTCATTGGAATCAACAGTAATGATGTAGTGAGAGTTTTAAAAAGGCTTCCTTCTAATACTTCTTAAGCAATATTTTCTTGTAAAAGTCTATTTTGTTGTTGTTGTTTTCATTATTGGCTGATACTTAGTATATCTCTCAACTCTTAAAAAACAATCTTTCCAAAAGCCAGGATATGTGTCTAGGCTACACCCATAATTTCCTTCATTGACTATTGATTTCTTACACAACATTCACTTTTCTCCAAACTTTCTCATTAATCTATTAAATCTAGAATTGCAATTCCTCCCTTTGGTTTCTCAGAGATGAAGTTTGTCAACAAAAAATTCAAGATTTTATCAAATGTTCTACTGTTAAGTCAAATAAGATTTCCACCAGGTATCAGGTTAAGTGAATCCTCTCTTCCCCCACCCCACCCCCACCCCTTCAGTAATGCAACCCTCTTTTCAGTATTTTTCTTTTCATTTTACAATCCTATATATTATGTAGTTTAATTTTTGTGAACATTTTCTCCCTTCTCTTCCAATCAACTTGGTGAACATTCTTCTTTTTTTTAACATTTATTAATATTCATTTTTAACATGGTTACATGATTCATGCTCCACCTTTCCCCTTCACCCCCCCC
>NC_058130.1:424926849-424927423 GCF_016433145.1 Gracilinanus agilis
CCCCCACCCTTGGCCGATGCGCGTTTCCACTAGTTTTGTCATGTGTCCTTGAACAAGACCAATTTCCAAATTGTTGGTAGTTGCATTGGTGTGGTAGTTTCGAGTCTACACCCTCAGTCATGTCCACCCTGACCCATGCGTTCAAGCAGTTGCTTTTCTTATATGTTTCCTCTCCTGCAGTCCTTCCTCTGAATGTGGGTAGCGACTTTACCATAAATCCCTCAGAATTGTCCTGGGTCATTGCATTGCTGCTGGTACAGAAGTCCATTACATTCAATTTTACCACAGTATATCAGTCTCTGTGTATAGAGTTCTTCTGGCTCTGCTCCTTTCGCTCTGCATCAGTTCCCGGAGGTCTCTCCAGTTCGCCTGGAACTTCGCCAGTTTATTATTCCTTTTAGCACAATAGTATTCCATCACCCGCATATACCACAGTTTGTTCAGCCATTCCCCAATTGAAGGACATTCCCTCCTTTTCCAATTTGTTGCCACCACAAAAAGCGCAGCTATGAATATTTTCGTACAAGTCTGTTTATCTATGATCTCTTTGGGGTACAAACCCAACAATGGTATG
>NC_058130.1:424927505-424928086 GCF_016433145.1 Gracilinanus agilis
TTATTCCTTTTAGCACAATAGTATTCCATCACTCGCATATACCACAGTTTGTTCAGCCATTCCCTAATTGAAGGACATACCCTCCTTTTCCAATTTGTTGCCACCACAAAAAGCGCAGCTATGAATATTTTCGTACAAGTCTGTTTATCTATGATCTCTTTGGGGTACAAACCCAGCAATGGTATGGCTGGATCAAAGGGCAGGCATTCTTTTATAGCCCTTTGAGCGTGATTCCAAATTGCCAGCCAGAATGGCTGGATCAGTTCACAAATCCACCAGCAATGCATCAATGTCCCAATTTTGCCACATCCCCTCCAGCATTCATTACTCTCCCCTTCTTTCATTTTAGCCAATCTGCTAGGTGTGAGGTGATACCTCAGAGTTGTTTTGATTTGCATTTCTCTAATTATTAGAGATTTGGAACACTTTCTCATGTGCTTATTGATACTTTTGATTTCTTTACCTGAAAATTGCCTATTCATGTCTCTTGCCCATTTATCAATTGGGGAATGGCTTGATGTTTTATACAATTGCTTTAACTCCTTGAATATTTGAGTGATTAGACCCCTGTCAGAGTTTTT
>NC_058130.1:424928183-424929040 GCF_016433145.1 Gracilinanus agilis
CTTTCCTTTCCCATAGATCTGACAAGTATACTATTCTGTGTTCACTTAACATGTTTATAGTTTCCCTCTTTATATTCAAGTCGTTCACCCATTCTGAATTTATCTTGGTGTAGGGTGTGAGATGTTGATCTAGACCTAATCTCTCCCATATTGTTTTCCAAATTTCCCAGCAGTTTTTGTCAAATAGTGGATTCATGTCCCAAAAGTTGGGCTCTTTGGGTTTATCATACACTGTCTTGCTGATGTCATTTATCCCCAGTCTATTCCATTGATCCTCCTCTCTATCTCTTAGCCAGTACCATATTGTTTTGATGACTGCTGCTTTATAGAATAGTTTAATATCTGGTACTGCCAGGCCCCCTTCCTTCACATTTTTTTTCATTATTTCCCTTGATATTCTTGATCTTTTGTTATTCCAAATGAAATTTGTTATAGTTTTTTTCTAATTCAGTAAAGAAGTTTTTGGGTAGCTTGATAGGTATGGCACTAAATAGGTAAATTAATTTGGTTAGAATTGTCATTTTTATTATGTTAGCTCGTCCTACCCATGAGCAATCAATGGCTTTCCAATTGTTTAGATCCAGTTTTATTTGTTTGGAAAGTGTTTTATAGTTGTTTTCATATAATTGCTGTGTTTGTTTTGGTAGGTATATTCCTAGGTATTTTATATTGTCTAGGGTGATTTTGAATGGTGTTTCTCTTTCTACTTCTTGCTGCTCTAGTGTGTTGGAAATGTATAGAAATGCTGATGATTTATGTGCATTTATTTTGTATCCTGCCACTTTGCTAAAGTTGTTGATTATTTCTACAAGCTTCTTAGTTGATTCTCTAGGATTTTTTAAGTAGACCATCATATC
>NC_058130.1:424944013-424966785 GCF_016433145.1 Gracilinanus agilis
GGGGGGGGGGGGGGGGGGGGGGGGGTTGAAGGGGAAAGGTGGAGCATGAATCATGTAACCATGTTAAAAATGAATATTAATAAATGTTAAAAAAATTACCTTAATTTCCTTTCCATTAGAGGTGAGGTCACCATTTTTTTTCTTTGATACTCTTAATTTGGTTTTCTTCTTTCCTTTTATTTAATTAGATCAAACATTACTCTATCTATTTTATTTGTTTTTTCAAAATACCAGCTCTAGTCTTATTTATTAGTTCAATGGTTCTTTTACTTTCAATTTTATTAATTTCTCCTTTGATTTCCTCTTTTTTTCCCTTCCTTTCTTCTTTCACTGTTTCCTTCTATGCCAGTATTTTGCTTTTAATCAATGCCCCTTTTCCCCACCCTTATTTTACTTTCCTTCCTACCTCCTCCCTTCTTATTCCCCTTTTATTTTTCTTTAAGGTCTCTATTTCCCCCCCACCCACAACCTTTCCATCCCTTTTAATACTCCCTACCCTACTCTCTCCTTTGTTATTCTGTCTCAATTTCCCTGTAAGGTAAGACAGAATTCTATATCCCAATAGATGTTGTTCTTCCCTCTCTGAACTGATTCCACTCAGAGTAAGGTTCAAGTATTACCTATTACCACTCTCTTCCTCCTCTTCTTATAATAATATTGTTCTCTCCTCCCATCTCCATGCCCCTCTTTATGTGGTATAATTTATCTTATTTTTCTTCTTCCTTCAGCTTTCTCTTAGTATCATCCTCTTCCTGCCCCCCTTTTTTACATATCATCTTAAACAACTTAGTACCACAGCATCTGCCTATGAATAATTCTTCTATCTACTATGATAATGAAAATTTTTTTCAAGAATTACAGATATCATTCTTCCACATAGGAATATAATCAATTTAACCTTGCTGAAGCACTTAAAATATGTTTTCCCTCTTTTTTGTTTACCTTTTTTATGATTCTCTCAAATTTAACATTTGGGCATCAAATTTTCCATTTAGTTCTGATCTTTTCTTTAGGGATGGTTGGAAATCTTCTGTTTTGTTAAATGCCCATACTTTCCCTTGAAAGTATATAGTCAGCCTTGATGGGTAGGTGATTCTTGATTGTAGACCCAATTCTCTTGCCTTCCTGAATATCATATTCCAAACCTTGTAGTCCTTTATTGTGGAGGCTGCCAAATCTTGTGTAATTCTGACTGGGCTCCTTGATATCTGAATTGTCTCTTTCTGGCTGCTTTCAACATTTTCTCCTTGACTTGGAAGCTCTTGAATTTGGATATTACATTCCTGGGGGTTGTCTTTTGAGGATTTAGTATAAATGGTAATCTATGAATTCTTTCAATATCTATTTTGCCCTCTTATTCAAGAATATCAGGACTGTTTTCTTGGATAATTTCTTGTAATATGATTTCAAAGCTTTTATTTTTTTCCAGGCTTTCAGGTAGGCAAATAATTCTCAAATTATCTCTCCTGGACCTATTTTCCATGTTATCTGTCTTTTCAATGATATATTTCATGTTTCCTTCTATTTTGTCATTCTTTTGATTTTGTTTTATTAATTCTTGTTGTCTCGTGAGATCATTAACGTCTACTTACCCAATTCTAGTTATTAAAGAGTGATTTTCAGCTATGATCTTTTGATTTTCCTTTTCAGTTTGGTCTATCCTGCTTTTCATGGCTTCCAGTAGGTCAATTCTGGTCTCCAATGTGGTTATTACTTCATTTGATTTTGTGCCTCTTTTTTCATATGGGAAATTTTGTCTTTTAAAGTGGTATTTTCTTTTTGTAATTCTTTCATTTTCCCTCCACTTTCCTTCTTGAACTCCTTTTTGAGTTCCTCAAGAGCTTGTGACCAATTTAATTTGGTGGGGGGAGGAAGTTTGGATGTGTTTGCTTGTTTTTCACTCTCTGCTGTTGCTTCTGTATTTTGCTCTTTTTCTCCATAGAAATTATCCAGAATCAAAAGCTTTTTCTTCTGCTCCTTTTGCTACTAGTGGATTGGCACGTCTGCATGTTAGTGAATGTTGCTTTCTTAGCTTCTGTCTTACAGGGCTTTGCCTTGGTAGTATCTTTCCTTCCCAGTCAGAAGTTTGAGTGATGCAGGCAGGCAGTTCTTTGTGTAGTGTGCTTCAAAGCGTTTTGCTGTGATACTATTCCTCCAGTCCCCACTGCCTCTGCTGTGGCCAGCCCCGTCTCTGCCCAATCTCCAGGCTCTGCTGCTCAGGCTCCACACTCCTCAGCCTTGGGTACCAAGTCTCACTACCAAGGCCTTGCACTGCCCTCAAGGGTAAGTCTGTGGTGCCCTCAGTCGGCCCCCAAGATTGCCCCAGCTCTCTCTCTGACTCTGGTGTGGTAGGTGGTATGGGGGAGGGGTGACCTGCTTGTGATTTGATAAGTATAATTTCATCCCCTTATAACATGGAAATCCCCAAACACTGCCTACCTCCTATATCCAGTGGGAGAGCCCTTTTGCTTGTCTGATTTTGATTTCTCCCTTTTTGAGATGCTCTGCAATTATCAGTGGGAAGGGGATTCAAAAAGTTCTTGTTCTTCACAGCCATCTTAGCTCCACCTCTGAAGTACATTTTTTAGTTCAAAAATGCTTTTATTTTGCTCACCATATTTCTAGATCTCCTTTTTAAAGATTAATTAATTAAATTAATTTAGGATATTTTCCCTTGGTTACATGATTCATGTTCTTTCTTTCCTTCTTCCCTCCCCCCTCCAGTAGCCAACAATTATTTCCACTGGGTTTTACATATATCATTGATCAAGACCTATTTCCATATTATTAATGTTTGCAATAGAGTTATCTTTTAGAGTCTATATTCCCAATCATATCCCCATCAAACCATGTGATCAAGCAATTGTTTTTCTTCTGTGTTTCTGCTCCCACAGTTTTTTCTCTGGATGTGAATAGCATTCTTTCTCATAAGTCCCTCAAATTGTTCTGGATCATTGCATTGGTGCTAGTAGAGAAGTCCATTACATTCAATTGTGCCACAGTGTATCAGTCTCTATGTATAAGATTCTCCTGGTTCTGCTCCTTTCACTCTGCATCAATTCCTGGAGGTCATTCCAGTTCACATGGAATTCCTCCAGTTCATTATTCCTTTTACCACACTAGTATTCCATCACCAACAGATTCCACAATTTTTTCAGCCATTCCCCAATTAAAGGGCATCCTCTCATTTTCCAATTTTTTGCCACCACAAAGAACATGGCTATAAATATTTTTGTACAAGTCTTTTTCCTTATTATCTCTTTGGGAGTACATTTTTTAAAGCAGAGAAAACTGAATCCACAGAGATGGGAAGTGACTTATGTAAGGTGACAAAGAAAGGAATATTCAATATGTAACAAAACTGAAACTGAGCTTAGGTAGAGTAAAACAAAGGTCAAATCTTACAAAAAGAGCAGATGGAAGAGACTTTAGAAACTACCTTTATATAAGCTCTTCACTTTACAAAGGAGGAAGTAAAAACCTAAAGTGAAGGACAGAAGGGAATGAAACCCAGTTCTTTCAAATCTTTGTCTAATGCTCATTCAACCATATTGTTGGAATTTGAATTCTCATGGGAACACAGACCCTTCCAGAGCATTGATTTCTGGTCCCAGGAAAGGAAGCTAGAATGGAAGAAGAACCTTGTAATTTCTGGGTATACCTACTCTCCAATTTCACCATCTCACACACACACCTCAAATTTCAGCAGTTTGAGAGGGTGAAATTCCAAAGAAACAAAAAAGTCCCAGGAGTGGGAGACACACAGGTATTTCCAGCAAGACATGATTTTCTAGTATAGCCAAAAGTCCCTTTCAGACTCTTAAACCCCTCTTCTGGGCTGAAAGAGAACAGAGAAGTCCCAGATGTGAAGAAGCATTTCCTATTCCCTAGAATATCTTGATCCCTACTAGACCCCTTGATCCTTGGATGGCTCCCTTTTTCCTTTCAAGGGTTAGCCCATAACACTTTCAAACTGGCCCCTCTGTATAAGTTCCTCAAGTCTCCAGATCATAGGGAAGTTTGGGAAGTCAAGGAAGACAAAACTTTGGAGAAGTCAAGGTCCCTAGGATTTGGACATGGGTCCTCCAATAATGGTGGAAATGCCAATCCTTTCCTACTGAACCTAGGATAAAGTGAGAAGACCATTCCCAGCCAGATGTTATTTCCTAGGTTTTCCTCTCTTTCTAAGAAGTAATGTAAGATGATTGCTACAACTGTAAACCCTAAAGGAACCATATACCTAGGCCAGGACAGAGCATACTCTTCTAGTTCAGGTCTAGGCTTAGGTCTCTGAAGCCTCCACCTCAAACCAAGGAACCCCAGAGGAAGGGGAAAGTTGGGCTATTCGCCTACTGGGAGCAACTCCCATTCCCCTGATCTGGGCACAGCTCCTCCTTGTCACAGTTCCACCCCACTACCACACCCTCCAAAGCCTTCTTCCCTAAAAAGCAATCAATGATCCTCTCACCTTCCCAGGCAAAGTCTCAGTTACCCTGCTGTATTTATAGATCTGAGACCATCCCTGGAGAGCTACTTCCTCTGCTCCAGACCTAATTATTGAGTAATTAGTTAGTCTTGGTTACACATTCCACAGAAAATAAATAGAGCAAAACAGGGATGTAATTAGTACCAGCATCTTTCCTGTCTTTAATACAACCCATACCTGAATAAGAATTCCCCCTAAAACATTGCTGACAGGAAGCATCTGGGCTTTGTTTGAAGAATTCTCTTAATGGGGAACTCTCTACTTCCCCAGGCACCCCATCCCATTTTTGGAAAGCTCTAATTGTTAGGAATTATTTTCCAGATATCCAGCCAAAATCTGTCTTGCTGAAATTTCCACCCCAATACTCCTAATATCATTTTCTGAGTCCATGGAGAACAAATTGAATCCCTCTTCTTGATATTGTCTTTCAAATCCTTGAAGATAATTATCATTCCCAATCTCCACCAAGTCTTCACTTCTCTAGCCTCAGGCTAATTCAATCTTCATATAACATGGGTCTTTATGTTCCTCATTGGCCTTCTCCAGATGCTCTCCAGTTTATTAACTCTTCCTAAAATTTAGCACCCAAAAGTGAACATCATTACTAGACAAAAGATGACCCAGGACTATCCTAATCCTGGATACTCTCCCATTTTTAATTCAGCCCAAAATTACATCAGCATTTTTTGTCATGTCATACAACATACACAAAGATTAAGTTTTCAGTCCACTGAAATCCCTTGTTTTCTTTACAAGTCTAGCCATACCACCCCTATAATGGACTTATGAAGATAATTTTTCTAACCCAAGTGAAATACTACTTTTATTCCTGTCCAACTTACTCCTATTAAATTTATCCCAATATTCTAGCTTGTCAAGTACTTTTTATATCCTCTGAGTTCTCCCATGTGTTGAGGATACCATCTATTGTCTTTGAATCTGACAAAATTTTAAGTAATACAGAACTAAGCACAGATGTTTGAAGTACTTAGACTCTAGACCTCCATCAAAGTTGACATTAAATGATTAATGACTTCTCTTTGGGTCTAGCCATCCAGACCATTTTGAATCTATATAACTGATTTTTTGGCTATAACAGAGGTATTGGAAAAGTAGTCCATAGCATTGTTGACCAGTATACAAAGCAAATTAAAATGGAATTGAAAAATATTTGACAGAATAACAAAAAATGCAATAGAACCTAAAGTTAATATATAATTTTCCAAATCAATATGTCTGCTACAGGAAACTTTATGTACAAATTAATGCCTTCCTCTCTTTTTTTGAGTTTGATGGCACTAGTGTAGAGATGGTGCTTCTCCATCTTTTTTATAAGAATAGTATGCTAATTATCACAAATTTCTTTAATTTTGTTAATCTCCCTCAGTGCATTTAAGCAATGTTTTCCAGGTCATTTAACTTCTTAAAGAAAGGCTCCATATACTATATGGAAGAAATTTTTTTCTAATACTGTTCCATCCAATTTATGATCAATTCAGATGAAGAGACAGTGTCTGCGAAATGATTATGTAAGTCAATAGGGAAATGTGAGTTTATTAATGGGATTTCACTTTAAATTAAGTTTTGTTTTCTTTTAGGAACCCACCTGTTATATTGTGGATCATGCATGTAGAACTGGCAAAGACCTCATAGGCCATCTAATCTAAAATCCTCATTCTAAAACTGGGAAAACTGATGCCTAGGGAGGTTCATTGATTTGCTCAAGATGGAGTGTTTACTAAGAATCAGAGGTAGGATTTTAACACACATCCTCTTTATCCCAAGATAAACATCTTCCCGTTGTGCCATTAAAGTCAAATTCCAGAGTTTACATAGAAAACAAAGAAGTAGAAACCCAAGAAAAGAGAGAAAGATTCAAAATTAACCCTAAATTTTAAGAGATATTTAGGCATAGGGATGCCAAAGGGAGATTATAACTCAAAATGTAATTTAATGAGAAAAACTTCTCTGTGTTTGAGTGTGTATATGTGTGAGTTTGAAAATGAAAGTGAAGGTAAGTTAGAGTTCTTACTTTTTTATATGATCTGTTCCCCCTTGCTATTTAAATGCATGCACTATCCTTAGTAAGGGAGCAGCTAGATGCATAGTGAATAGAGTAGCAAGTTTGTAGTCAGGAAGACTCATCTCCCTGACTTCAAATTTGGCTTCAGACAGTTACTAGCTGTGTGACCAAGGGCAAGTCAATTTACCCTATTTACTTCAGTTTCCTCCTCTATAAAATGAGCTAGAGGAGAAAATGGTTTAACTACTCCAGTATCTTTGCCAAGAGAACCCCAAATGATGGCATGGAGAATCAGACAGGATTGAAAATGGCTGAACAGCAACAATATGTCTAGTAAGAGATAATACAGAGTTTCAAAATCATCTTAGTTTTCTAATGCCTTTTCTTTATGGATTTAAAATAATTTTTAATGAAGCAATCAATTAATGAGCACTGATTGAGCACCTATTGGATTACTGTAGAAAGGAAATTGTTCCAAAGCAGTGTAGAGGAGGAGAAGTCCAAAGAAACAAAATCAGGGAATGTTTTACCTTCTTTAGAAATTAGGGGTTAGCCAGAGAGGAAATGTAAATAAGGACAGTATGACATTAACATTCAACAAATATCCTCTTTTAACAAGCATTTATTAAGTTTTACTATGTTAGGGAAGACATCCTTAACTTAAGTCTCACAAAAAATTAACTTTTCCCTCATGAAATTTACTGTCTTTATGATAGGGTAAAGCATAAATATGGAAAATTACAATGCATATTAACATAGTAAGGGGAATAGGTACAAAACTAAATGTTTTTGAAGTCTGATATGAAGGGAAAGAAAAGTATATGATATTAAAGGATATAAACAGAAAAAGAATACATTAGTTTAACTTCAAAGGTAATGGGTACCTGGTAGATTTGTGAGAAGGCAGTAACATAGCCAAAGCAGAGGATTAACAAGATTTACTCATACAACTTAGCTCTTCAGACAAATTGAGCTCTATGGAGACCAAGACAGCAAGACAAGGAATGGGAACTGTGTGGTAGAACACTGGCTGCAGACCAAGGCCATTCATCTCTCACTTCCATGAATTTGGTCTTTTGTTTTTGAGTAGTAAAATTAATAAAGAAATCATTTCCAGGTTGAAATGTTTGTCTTATCATGGCTCATATTTTTCCATCTAAGGTTTAAATGAAATTTATAACAGGAAGGACTGCAATAAGAAAGCTCAAGTACTAGGCAGGACCAACTGTGAAAGTACCCATTTATAAATATATTTTCATGATATCAGTTTCCTATACATAAAGCATGGAGAAAGAATAAAATGAAATGTGTCAAACTCGCTTAAAGGATGTAAGGAAAAGTTCATACATTCTAGAAACCTAGAGCCTGTGCTTTCAATGTCATCATTGCCTATTCATGGATTCTAGGCAAGTCAGCCTTAGCCTAAGCAATGAGAAACCCCTGGGGAAAGACAGAAGGTGCAGAAATGTGTGCCAGGTAAGTTGGACTATCTCTACCTTAACCACCATTTCTCCCCAAACCTTAATGGGGAAATCCTAGCACCCTGAACCCTAGAGATTTGGCAATAGAAGTGCCCCCTAAGCCATCAGAACTTTGCCTAGCGCAATTCCTACAGCCATCATTGAGGGAAGAAATCACTGTGGAGAGAGATCTCATCTCCCTCATTACCACCAGCATCAACTATTAGCCATATATAAGCACCAACTAGTCCAACCATTTTGAAGAACAATCTGCTTGAAGAATTAATAAAACTGTGTATACCCTTTGACCCTGCAATATCACTATTAGATTTATTTTCTAAGATGATCAGGGAAAAAGAAAAAGAACTTGTATTTTCCAAAATATTTATAGTAGCTCTCTTTGTGGTAGCAAAAACCTGGAAATTAAAGGGATGCCAATCAACTGAAGAATGGCTAAACAAATTGTGATTGTGATGGGAAGTGTAATGCAAAAGTTGCAAGAGGGATTTTTGCTCTTGCAGAGGGCCAACTGAAAACTTCTGGCAGTTGAGCCTTAGAATTCTGAGAGAGTTCAGTTGGCCCCTGATGCTTGAGCAGAGCGGAAGGATCAACCAGAGCTCTATTTTGGCTTTTGGTTTGCTTTGGCCTGTGTTTGTCTTTAGACAATTTGTACCTGGCTAATTTCTCTGGACCTCTCCCTGACCTTCCCCATATTACTTCCCTGTTTTCCCTGCCTGTTTTCCCGGGGCTCTGGGAGGCAGGGTGGCTTTGGGGTTTTTAGTGAAAAGACTTTGTGGGTTTAGTTTTCCCCAATAGGCAAGTAGGACATCCTTGAATTCAAACTATCCCTTTAGTATACCCTCTACCTTAAAAGCAGCCAAATCTTCCTCAGCTGAGAGAGCAGGTTCTCCCTCAGTCTAACCCATTCCTGAGACCCTCCCCCATCTTGAGTTTCTCCCTAGCAGTTTTCAGAAACCCCAATCCCCTCTCTCCTTCCAGACCACCCTGAAACATTAATAAACCCTTGGTTACCTAATTAGACCCTCTGGGGAATCTTTGTGTTGAAGAAATTAGGCAAAGGTGAAGGGAAGGAATAATTCTCTTTTATTTCTTGAGGGAAACTGGAGGCATCCTGAGGGAAACTGGAGGCATCCATCTTGGGAGGAAGTAGTTGCCCAACGCTTCCTCCTGAATCCCTTCAATTTCACTGACAGGGAGGAGCCTTGTGATTCCTCCTTTGAGGACTTGAGAAACTGACAAGAAATCCCTTGAGTCTGATTCAAACCACTTCTGTCTGGCCCTATTCCTTGTGTCTGTAAAGTACCTTCCTGCCTGGAAGGGTTCAGCCCGCTTCCCCTCAGTATCCTCTGTCTCTAACCTGAGTGTCTAGTCTGTGTCAGCTGCCTCTCCTGAATACCTCACCTGTACCCTTACCATCCAAATACTGCCTTGTCCATTCCTCCCTAGACTTAGCCTTCCCTTCCATTCCTATCCTATTACCTCAATCACCTTTACCTCTCTGTCACTCAGCAAGGGAAGGAGATCACCCCTGAACTTTAATGTACCCCCCTTTTTATCTACAACAGAAGCTACTGCACCATAAGAAATGAAGAGCAGGTTAATTTTGGAAAAATTCCTTCTTTCTTTCCTTTCCTCCCTCTTTCCCTCCTTCCTTCCTTTCTTCCTTCCTTTCTTCCTTCCTTCCTTCCTTTTCTCCCTCCATTTCTTCCTTCCCTCCCTCCTTCCCTCCTTTCCTTTTTCTTTCCTTCCTTCTCCTTCCCATAGCCCCCTTACATACTATAAAGGATTGGTTTGCAAAGAATCTTAGTTACATGAGTGAAAACCTATTAGATAATGTGGTGACTAGGAGGCCTGAACTGTAGTCTGGAAAACCAATCAACAAGTAAGACATAAATAATTTATCATGTATTTACTGTGTGCCAAGCAGGCTGTTAAGTGCTAGGAGGTACAAATATAAGCAAAAAGAAAGACAGGCCCTGCCCTCAAGAAGTCTACATTCTAAATAGAAAGACAACATATAAAAGGAATCTGAAAGAGGGTGGGGGTGGGGGAAGACAGGAGAAGAGAAATGTGGAGGAGGGCGAAATGAAGAGCTGGTTGCCTTGAGTATCCTCCTTAAATGGAGCTAAAGGGAAGAGTCATCCAATCAGAGGCTGAGGCTGCAGAGCCAGAGACAGCTTCCCAGGTGTGAATTCCAAGGCAGAGGTGACACCTAAATCAAATTTACCTTTTGAAGTTTACTAGCTTGTGATCCTGTGTGACACTGAATCTCCATCTCTATCAGTTTTCTCATCTGTGAAAATGGGGATAATAATAGCATCTACCCTGACCCCCCCCCAATGTTATGAGTATAAAATGAGTTGATATTTGCAAAGCATGCTGCAAACCTTAAAGCACAATTTAATACTAGCTATTATGATTAGATATTATTTTTAGTCAGGTTAATTTGTAACATGCTTTTGCTTGACTCTAAAGGTCCTCTTGTCCTCTTACTATTAACCAGTGAACTTGAACCCCAAATCTGATTCAATTTCCTAATTCCCAGTGTCGTCAAAGTTTAGAACTAGAAGGGAATTTAGAGAATATGATGTTCAGCTCTTAAATTACATATTCCAAGAAGCTGAGGTCCAAGCAAGTAGAGAGACATAAACTTCAGCCTTTGCCTTTCTTTTTATCCCCAGTGGCTGGCCCACTGTTCAGTGCATGGGAAATGTTTAGTAAATTCTCACTGACTGAAAGCCAAAGGCAAAGCAGGACCGGTTTAATAGCTTTGGTTCTAATGTTTTCCACACCTTGACCTTGGCTTCAGTTTGTCCACCCTACATTCTACAAGGAGCTCCTACAAATTTGAATAACTTCTGTTTCTGAACAAATAGGAGCACTTTGAGTAGAGGAGCAAGAATCAAGTAAAGGAAAGAATTCTGGAGCCAAAAGACTTGGATTTTGCCACTTGATATCTGGAAGAGCCTCAGCAAATCATTCCATATTTTTGAACCTGTTTCCTCCTCTTTGAAAGAAGGAGATTGTATCAGAGGAGCTTTAAGATCCTTTCTAGCTCTGAATCTTATGATAATATGGCCAAGGACTTCAGGGCAGAACTGGTCTCTAGAGTAAACACATTGATTAGGTATCAATTTACATGGCATGATTTGAGGTGAGCCCAGGAAGCTATCCACCAAAGCTGCTCTCTCAGGGACCTTTATCTTGCCTGAAATTTAATTAATCAACCAGCAAACAGTTATTGAGAGCCTACTATATTGTTTGGGCAGCTCAATTCAATGAGCACTTATTGAAATGTGGTGTCTGACTGACATTAAGGAATATTGAAGGTTACTGAAAGTGATACCCATCCTTGCCCTCAAATACCTTACACCCATACCAGGAAATTATGCTTCCTACACAGATAATTATATTTCAAGCCAGAATGTGCTAAGTGAAAGGGAAAACTACAAAGTTTTATGAGAGTTTAGAGAAGGGAGAAATGATTCTAACTTAAGGGATCAATGAAGATTTCATTGTAGTTTGTACTTGAATTGGACTTTGAAAAGTAGGCAGGATTTCAAACAGTGGGCATGTGCAGACATTCTAGAACTAAGGGGGAAAGGGAGGAAAGCACAGACTATATTCTAGAAATGACAAATTGTCATAAAGTCGATGAAGGAAGGTGTGTAATAATGATATAATGTATGTTGGAGTCGGCCTGTGGAGGACCTTGAATGCCAAACCATATATATAGCTTTCCTTTTATTTCATGGGAAATTGGGAGCCATTGGAGGCTAGAGTGTTGTACATTAAGATCAATACTGTGTCAAGCTAGTGATGCCTAGATCTTAGGAGACCTGGCTTGAGCTAAAGTTTGTGCTTACCAGATCACTTATACTTCTCCAAGGGGGAGATCAATTGGGAGGAAAAATGAAAAGACATAAAAAATAAACAGAAAAACTTGAAAGAAAGGTGTTTCATTATATGAAAAGAGGGAAGCAAGAAGAAAAATGGAATCATAGTAGATAAATACCAGTCTAAAATGTAGAAAAGGAGAGATAAGGTAATTAATTAATTAATTAATTAATTAATTAATTGTAATAGGACTAAACTTCATGAATATGCAGTTATCCACATCACATGATTTGAGGAGCACTCATTTCGGGAGTTGATACCTAAAATTCTACATTAGAGATTGATTCTTGTAATTTGTCTTAAGGATTGGAAGAAAAGTCTCTGAAACTTCATCTCTTGCAGTCTCAGATCAGAGTCTCACATCTCCCATACTTAGCTATCCCTCTGCATGAGTTCAGAATCTTGCAAATGGAGTGAGTTGTCTCTCAAACTAAAAATAACCATTATTTTTGCTTAACTGTAATTGAAAATCATCTAAATATGAACCAAATCAAAGAGCTTACTTTTCTTTATTAGTAGTACTAATAATAAATGTAGTAGTTATAAGAGCACAAGATAATATTGATAACCCACTTAGCAACTTTGAATCATGAGAGACAGGTTCATAAACCCATTTTAGAGAAGCATAAAATGAAAACCACATAACAGCTGAATGAATCAGGACCTCCTAATCCCCTAGAGCTTTTGCTCTGGTCACTGGCCAACTCAGTTTTTCAGCTATGAATGGATTACATTCTAAGATGTCTTAACATCTCAAGATCAGATATTCGAAAGTACTTCAGCCTCTAACTTTTCCTTCTGGTTTCTAATATTTCTATTGGGAAATTTCTTTTCTCACCAGGACTTCATTTCCACTTTAGACTTCAGAATATATTCAAGTCAAAGCTCTGATGCCAAAGAGCCTGATGTCTTGCTAAAAAATAGATTTACCTCTTTCAGAATCAAGCCATCTCACATCTAAAATATATAGAAAAATATAAAATGTATAGAAAACTCATATAAGAATCTGAGCCATTCCCCAATTGATAAATGGTCAAAAAATATGAACAGATAGTTTTTGGATGAAGAAAACAAAGATAGATAGATAGATAGATAGATATAGATATTTCCAAATGAAAAATAACTCTGAATCTGTATTGATTAAAGAAATGTAAATCAAAAACAACTTGGAGGTATCAACTCATACCTATCAAATTGGATAAAATGATAAAAGAGTAAAATGACAATTGTTGGAGAAAATGTTTTAAAAAATGAGGACATCAATACACTATTGGTAGAACTGTGAAATGATCTATTTTGGAGAGCAAAAGAAGTATGCCCAAAGAGTTATAAAACCATGTATATCCTTTGACCCCCTGATATGACTAAGAATTTTATTTCCCAAGGTGATCAGGGAAAAAATCTGTATGTTCTGAAATACTTATATCAACTCTCTTTGTGGTGGCAAAGAACTGAAAATTGAGAGGGTACCCATCAATTGGGAAATGGCTAATGAAGTTATGGCATGATTGTGATGAAATACCACAATGCCATGAGAAATCATGAGTAAGTTAATTTTGAAAAAACATGGAAAGATCTACATGGAATTATGAAGAGTGAAATGATCAGAACCCCTAGAACACTATATACAGAAACAGAAATATTGTTTGAAGTATAACTTGTGTAGGCTCACCTCTAGAGAAAGAACTGATAAATAGAAACAAGCAAGACATTAGTTTTATATGTGTGTCTATCTATCTATCTATCTATCTATCTATCTATCTATCTATCTATCTATCTATCTTTGTCAAATTATGCCTTCTTTAATAGCAGAGAGGGGCGAGAAGGAGGAAGATAACTGGGAACTTTAATGTAACAAACAAATTAATTATTTTTAAGCTCTTATCTTCTGTTTTAGAATCAATACTGTGTATTGGTTCCAAGGCAGAAGAGCAGTAAGGCTAAGCAATAGAGGTTAAGTGACTTATCCAGGGTCACACAGGAAGGAAGTGTCTGAGGCCAACTTTGCACCCATGACCTCCTGTCTCTCGGCATGGCTCTCAATCATAGAGCCACCTAGCTGCTCCCTAATTAATTTTTTTAAAGAAACAAGTCATTATTTGGGCCAAACACAAATGTTTTTGTTATCTCTATATACTCTGGGTATCTCGATCCCAATTCACACTCACCTTAGCAAACTGAATCCCCAGAGAGCAGTGAGCTAGATCTCTCCTCAGGTTCTAGGAGTAACCTTGAGGGGTTAAGATCTTTCTAACACTGTCAACTTGAATCCTCATTCTACCTAATACCAATTATCAATTATAAATTATATAATTATATATAGTATACTAATTATAGATTGTATCTTCCCTTTATCATCAATTAATTTGGTGATTAGTGTCTAATTATTTAATTTATTAACATTAATTACTTTTTGCAATGAGATATTTACTATGCTTTGTCAAGAATAGAAATCTCAAAACATTTCTCTACTCAACTGTTCTCTAATATCAACCCACTCTTTTCTACATCTTTATATTCACGTAAAACATCCCCCCGTGTCTGAAGTATACACCCTGCTTGTTGATGCTCTTTGGAAACCTTTCTCCCTATAGAATCTGGAACCATCTTCACATAGTTATTACTGAGTCTCCTCTATCCCTCAGGTGATGGTGATATTTTCATTTTTGAATTCTCTGTCTCTGTCTTTCTGTCTCTTTCTTTCTCTCTTTCTCTATGTCTGTCTCTATCTGTCTCTCTGTCTTTCTCTTTCTCTCTGTTTATTTGTCTCTCTCTTCTGTCTCTCTGTCTCTGTTTGTCTCTCTGTCTCTCTATCTCTCTGTATCCCTTTGTCTTTCTCAATTTCTTTGTCTTTATCTACCTCATATTATATTTAGATATATGCCACTCTATTAGATGGCATTCCCATTGAGGGCAGGGACTATATCATTTTTCATCTCCAAGTCCCTAGTTCCTTGCTGAAATTAGTTAAACCTGCATTTAACAAATATTCTTAAATTGAATTGAATTAGATGAGGAGTCATTCACTAGTGTTTACTTTCCTATTAATCCCCAGACAACTAGTATAATGGAATTTCATAAATAATTATAAATTCCATAAACCCTCAGGAAGGCCAAAGGAAAACAGAACTACAATGTTAAGATTCTTTAAATATTTTCCAGTTACTCAAGCCAAAACATGACCTGAATAAGAACAACATAGAGTACTGAACTGAGCAATTAGATGATGACTTTTTTTAACATCCCTTGTGGGATTCTAGTCAAGAGTCAATTTTAAATGATGTCTCTTGATACAGATTGGACTTGTCAAATTTCAGAGGAAGACAGAGAAACAATAGAAGTACACCCTACCTACAACTTTGCAGCAATATATGGTTGCAGCCATGGCAGGGGGGTCTGAGTGAGCCAGTCATTGCTGAATGAAAACAATAATGGGGCTCATCTTCCTTCCATGTCCTGCTCTATCAATGACTGTAATCCTAATTCATGAAAAAAAAGATTCTCTTTTGGAGTCAGAGATAGAGTCATTGAATTCTTCTCCCATTCATTCAGTCATCCCCACTGTATTCTGATAGAGGTTTCTCTAGATGAGTTAAGTATCAGGGATAGTGTGATACAATGGGAAGATCATTAGCTCTGGCATCAGAAGACCTGGGTTGGATACCCACTCTGACACCTGTGGGACTTGGAACAAGCCTTTCAACCTTGTTAGGCTTTCATTTTCTCTTCTGGCAAAGGGACGAGTTGGACTAAATAACCTCAAAAGTCCTTTGCAGTCCTAGGTCTATGATTTCATGGTCTTGTGAAATATGTAACTCCTCTAGGTTTGTTCTGCCAGAAACGTCCTTAGATTCATGTTCTTCTTTTGGCATGAGGTAGAATTTGAACACTTAACCTCAGAGGCAAACACTCTCATCCAGTCTTCTTTAAAAGAGGACCTTCCATGAGGCATATCAAGTTCTAATGTGACTCATCCCACAGACACTGAAATTGTTTCCAATTACAGACACAGGCTTGTTTTAAGATCAAACAACTGTGCAGATTATATTCTGATCTCATGGAGAATGTGTCTTAAGTCAGAGTATCAATTGGGCCAAGTTATTAAAAGTACCAGCAAGAAACATCAGTGTCATCACTAATTCACTTCTGTTTCTTTTTCTTTACTGTTGTTCTGCTGCCTAATACCATCACTGCTCTGTTCCTAGTAATTCTTCCAGCCATCTGTGCCTCTCTGTCCTTATTCTCCAGGCTTATACACTATCCTATAACTTATCACCAAGCCAGTGATAGCTTTCTTCTGGCTTCTCAGGCCCAAAATTTTCTTCTAGAATCTCTTCATCACCAACATCTATCCCTTCAAGTGTTTCTTTTACTTTGTAACCTCCGTTTCCTCTTAAAATCAAATGAAAATTTTTAATTAAATGATATCTAAAATTTTTATAGAGTTACAGCTCTGGAGCTCCAGAAGGGACCTCTGAGCTTCTACTCTAATCCTCTCATTTTACAGATGAATAAACTGAGACCTTGTGATGTTAGTGACTTGTCCAAGGGTACACAGGTAATACACATCCAAGGTAAAACTGGAACTCAGGTTCACTGATTCCTTTCTTTCCACTCTAATATGATGTCTTATGAGTTGGTGATCTTTAAACCCTATTGCATGTTACCAATTACAGAATGAAACAGGTCCAAGATTCTCAGATAGTGCCACAGATTTCTTCATGAGGAGACAACAGATGACCCAATTTCTTTTTATTCTTTTTTAACCCATTCAGTCCATTTGTTTTTCTGAAAGATACTTGCTCAAATTTTCCTGTTATTTCAATCATGACATTTCTTCCCTTCATCATATGCTATAAACTTTAAATGTCTTTCTCATCCTGCTCTGTCAAATTCTCTCCCTACATCCATTTTCCAAAATCCTTCCTTTTCTCAAGTATTCCTGGATTGATCAGTTGGTCTATTGTTTGATCTATCCAATGAGATAACTGCAAATTGCTTAGCATAGTACCTGGGACATAGCAGACACTTATTACATGCTTTGTTCCTTTCCTTTCTCTTTCCTTCCCTCTGCATGAAAGCTCCCTTTTGTGCTACCTGACCTACATTGTACCCTTTATATTCCATCTCAAATATCATTTTTTTTTCAATGAGGCTATGATCTCATTGAACTGAATATTCCCTCTAGCAATACAAAACAATGCCAGAGCACATAAGGCTTTGTTCATGCACTCCTATAAATTCTTCTTAGAAGATCCACCCAAAAATAGGGGTTTATTTCTTCTAGACTGGTAACACTGGCTGAATACTAATGAAATATATAAATAATCCATCAGCTTCTCTTTCACTCTTCTTATATCAGCCCATCTCTTTTTTTTTTTTGATCATGCATCTCTTGAATCACATTCTTGATGCTGATTTTTCCTTTCAGTTTTTTGTTTGTAATGTATCATATCGTTCAAGTGCTCACCATGCAACTTTCCATTGCCTTTTGCATGACCCTCAACTTCAATCCTTCTGAAACTGTGATATTCTGTAGCTTGAGGACATAAAGCATTGTCCCCAAAAAGAATGGGCCTTTGTGTCAGAGAGAAACTTGACAAAATATTTAAAAGTACTATATAGTTTCCCAAAAGCAATTCAGTCCATTCCCCTCTTCTTCTTCAACTTTAGTTCAAGTTCATTTTTCATTTACAGTATACATCTAGAGAGATCAAGAAAAATGGGATTGAGAAAAGATCTTTAGATCAGGCAATTAAGAGATACATAGATATGCAGATAGGTGTATATATATATATATATATATATATATATGTGTATTCTGATGCTATATCCATCCAATTGTATTTCATAAACTAGACAATAGACATTCTCCATCCACTTAGTTTTTCCTTTGTGCATAGCAAAGCCAGATTACTTTTTAATCATCTCATTTAGGAAGCTCTTCATTTAGGAGGCTCTGAAATGGAGGCTTAGTCTAAACATTATGAGACTTGCTATAATACATTGTAATCCACGGGTAGGAGCACTAAGAGATCCTCGTCATCTTTAAGGATTCTCTCATTGTTATGGAGTCTTTGCTGGACATTCTTCAAGTCGGTGACAAATATATTTGGTTAGCATATGTCACCTTAATTTATGCCTGATTCAATACTGATAATCTCATGAATTTATTGTGTTTGGACTTTCAAGAAATTTTATGAGACTGGGACATGTAGGAAAACATTTTTGCTTGGAAAAAGAGTTTTTAAGGTAGCATTTCTTTATTTTTTTAGAGTGCAGTTTATTTTTTTAATTTTAAAATTTTATTTAATTAATTAATTTAGAACATTTTCCATGGTTATAGGATTTATGTTCTATCACTCCCCTCCTCCCACCCCCACCCATAGCTGAAACACAATTCCACTGGGTTTTACATGTGTCATTGATCCAGACTTAAGGTAGCATTTCTCTATCAAATCCAATGCTTTAAAAAACCAAGCAAGAATAGGTACAATGGTATCTTATATTTGATAAAATTTTTAATTATATGATGATTAAAAATATATTAGCTCATAAATTTGTATAGAAATCGGAAGGTGGGCATAAAGGATCAGTAATTATTGGTACTCTCTCTATTGCTTTTAGGGGCAGAAATGATGTTCAAGACTTTTCCAGGCCTTTGGCATCCTCTCCTCTTTTTAAAGAACCTTGAGAATCAATAGCTTAATGACATCAAAATTCTGTTGACTCCAACATAGACTTTCTCTATATATGCTACATCTAGTTAAGCATCTCTTCCCATTTTTATGTTCTTCAGTAGCTCTTTTCCTACCTTTCCTATTAGTGGTGAGAGTACATCATCCGGTCAGTCACCTGAGCTCTTAGCCTAAGTGTCATCTCAACTCTTTCCTCCCTCTCACTCCACAAATCCAATCTGTTGCTGAAGCCTGTCAGTTTTACCTTTGTAGCATTTCTTATATATGCCCTCTTCTCTCCTCTGACAATACTTCTATATAGCATAATAGGAACTCTGATATTAGAGTCCAGATGTAGTAACTCCACCGTCAATGAGAGAGGAAAGTGTCTGCAACAAAAAAATTTTTATGGATCTTTAACATTTTCCTATATCTATTGTCCTTTCTTCATCTTTAAATGATGATTTTGCTCTGGATAACCTCCATCCTCATCATTCAATTAAAATTACTCTCTCCAAAATTATTAACAATCTCTTAATAGCCAAATCAAATAATCTTTTTCTCCATCCTCATAGTTTTTTATTTCTGTGGATTTTGACACAGGCAATCACTCTTTCTCCCCATGATTCTCTCCTCTCTTGATTTTCATGGCATAATTCTCTCCTGTTTCTCATCCTATTAATCTGACCACTTTTCTTCAAGATCCTTTGCTAGATCTTAGTCCAGGTCTAGCCTACTATCATTGTCCCACAAGGTTCTGTCCTGAGAGCTCTTCTCTTCTCATTATATACTGTTTCACTTGGTCATCTTATCAACCACCATAGATTCAATTTTCATCTCTATTCTAATGGCCCTCAAATCTACTTATCAAGTCCTAATCTCTCTACTGACCTCTTATATCCCTAGCTGCCTATTGGAAATCTTGAACTGATTGTCCCATAGACATCTTAAAATCAATATTTCCAAAAACGAACTTGTTATCATCCTAAAATAAAGCCCTCACCTTTTTCTACCTTTCTTATTAGTGTCAAGAGTACACCATCCTTTCAGTTATTAAGGCTTATAACCTAAATGTATTTCAGCTCTTCACTTTCACTCACCCCACAAATCCAAACTGTTGCCAGATCCTGTCAATTTTACCCTTGTAACATTTCTTATATATGCCCCTTATCTCTTCTAACAATGCTTCCACCCCAATAAGGTCCTCATCATCTCACACCTCAACTATTGTGATAGCCTACTGATTGTTCTGTCTGCCACAAGTTTTTCCACAATCCAGTTCATCCTTCAATCAGCTGACAAATTAGTCCTCTTAAAGTACCAGTCTGACCATGTCACCACCACCCCTGTTCAATAAACTCCAGAGATTCCCTGTTACCTTCAGGATCAAATATAAAATCTTCTGTTTGGGGTCCAAAACCATTCATGAGCTGTCCCTCTCACATTTTTTCAGTCTTCTTCTTAAAAAAAAAAAAAAAAAAAAAAAAAAAAAAAAGCTTTCTTCTTTCAGATACTAGGAATTTTGTGAGTTCATACCCCTTCAAGATTATAAATCACAATCAAATGTAATGGCCTTCTTTTTTCCCCACTATTTATTTATTTGTTTGTTTATTTATTTATTAATATTTAATGATATTTATTTTTTAGAAAAGTTAACATGGTTACATGATTCATGCTCTTATTTTCCCCTTCACCCCCTGACCTCCCCCCTGCATAGTCAATGCGCATTTCTACTGGTTTTAACATGTGTCACTGATCAAGACCTATTTCCAAATTGTTGATAGTTGCATTGGTGTGGTAGCTTCGAGTCTACATCCCCAATCATGTCTGCCTCGACCCATGTGTTCAAGCAGTTGTTTTTCTTCTGTGTTTCCACTCCTGTAGTTCTTCCTCTGAATGTGGGTAGCATTCTTTTCCATAAATCCCTTAGAATTGTCCTGGGTCATTGCATTGCTGCTAGTATAGAAGTCCATTACATTCTATTTTACCACAGTGTATTGGTCTCTGTATACAATGTTCTTCTGACTCTGCTCCTTTTGCTCTGAATCAATTCCTGAAGGTCTTTCCAGTTCACATGGAATTCCTCCGGTTTATTATTCCTTTGAGCACAATAGTATTCCATCTCCAGTGTATACCACAATTTGTTTAGCAATTCCCCAATTGAAGGGCATAGCCTCATTTTCCAGTTTTTTGCCACCACAAAAAGCACGGCTATATATATTTTTGAACAAGTCTATTTATCTATGATCTCTTTGGGGTACAAACCCAACAATGGTATGGCTGGATCAAAGGGCAGGCATTCTTTTGTGGCCCTTTGAGCATAGTTCCAAATTGCCAGCCAGAATGGTTGGATCAGTTCACAACTCCACTAGCAATGCATTAATGTCCCAATTTTGCCACATCCCCTCCAGCATTCATTGCTCTCCCCTTCTTTCATTTTAGACAATCTGCTAGGAGGTGATACCTCAGAGTTGTTTTGATTTGCATTTCTCTAATTATTAAAGATTTAGAACACTTTCTCATGTGCTTATTGATAGTTTTGATTTCTTTACCTGAAAATTGCCTATTCATGTCTCTTGCCCATTTATCAATTGGGGAACGGCTTGATTTTTTATACAATTGATTTAACCACTTGTATATTTGAGTAATTAGACCCCTGTCAGACTTTTTTGTTATAAAGATTTTTTCCCAATTTGTTGTTTCCCTTCTGATTTTGGCTGTATTGTTTTTGTTTGTACAAAATCTTTTTAGTTTGATATAATCAAAATCATTTATTTTACATTTTGTAATTTTCTCTAACTCTTGCTTGGTTTTAAAATTTTCCTTTCCCAGAGATCTGACAAGTATACTATTCTGTGTTCACTTAACTTATTTATAGTTTCCCTCTTTATATTCAAGTCATTCACCCATTCTGAATTTATCTTGGAGTAGGGTGTGAGATGTTGATCTAAACCTAATCTCTCCCATATTGTTTTCCAAATTTTCCGACAGTTTTTGTCAAACAGTGGATTCTTGTCCCAAAAGTTGGGTTCTTTGGGTTTATCATACACTGTCTTGCTGACGGCACTTACCCCAAGTCTATTCCACTGATCCTCCCTTCTGTCTCTTAGCCAGTACCATATTGTTTTGATGACTGCTGTTTATAGTATAGTTTAATATCTGGTACTGCTAGGCCCCCTTCCTTCACATTTTTTTCATTATTTCTCTTGATATTCTTGATCTTTTGTTATTCCAAATGAACTTTGTTATAGTTTTTTCTAATTCAGTAAAAATGTTTTTGGTAGTTTGATAGGTATGGTGCTAAATAGGTAAATTAATTGGGGTAGAATGGTCATTTTTATTGTTAGCTCATCCTACCCTTGAGCAAGCAATGTTTTTCCAATTGTTTAGATCTAGTTTTAATTGTTTGGAAAGTGTTTTGTAGTTGTTTTCTTATAATTCCTGTGTTTGTTTTCGTAGATAGATTCCTAAGTATTTTATGTTGTCTAGGGTGATTTTAAATGGTGTTTCTCTTTCTAACTCTTGCTGGTGTGATGTGTTGGAATTATATAGAAATGCTGATGATTTATGTGCATTTATTTTGTATCCTGCAACTTTGCTAAAGTTGCTGATTATTTCAACAAGCTTCTTAGTTGATTCTCTAGGATTTTTTAAGTCAACCATCATATCATCTGCAAAGAGTGATAGCTTAGTCTCCTCCTTGCCTATTTTGATACCTTCAATTTCTTTTTCTTCTCAAATTGCTACTGCTAGTGTTTCTAGTACAATGTTAAATAAAAGAGGTGATAATGGGCATCTTTGTTTCACTCCTGATCTTATTGGGAAGGCTTCTAATTTATCCCCATTGCATATGATGCTTGTTGATGGTTTTAGGTATATACTGTTTATTATTTTTAGGAAAGGTCCTTCTATTCCTATACTTTTCAGTGTTTTCAATAGGAATGGATGCTGTATTTTGTCAAAGGCTTTTTCAGCATCTATTGAGATAATCATGTGATTTTTGTTTGTTAGACTGTTGATATGGTCAATTATGTGGATGGTTTTCCTAATGTTGAACCATCCTTGCATTCCTGGTATAAATCCCACCTGATCATGGTGGATGATCCTCTTGATCACTTGCTGGAGTCTCTTTGCTAGTATTCTATTTAAGATTTTTGCATCTATGTTCATTAGGGAGATTGGTCTGTAGTTTTCTTTCTCTGTTTTTG
>NC_058130.1:424971746-425048810 GCF_016433145.1 Gracilinanus agilis
GGAAGGAAGGAAGGAAGGAAGGAAGGAAGGAAGGAAGGAAGGAAGGAAGGAAGGGAGGAAGGAAGGGAGGGAGGAAGGAAGAAAGATGTCTTACAGGCATGACTGAATTGGACCATGCTATAAAAGCTTATCTATCCCATTTACCACAGCTTGTCTAATACAGAAACAAAGGGCCTAGGCTTAGAAGTCTTAGTACCCAAGGCAACAGCATGCAAATTGGACAGACCTATTCTAGTCCCAAGTCCAATTGGACTAGGGAGACCCTGCTTCAGGAGCATCCATGAAGGTTCCCAACAGATATATGCAGTATAGGATACAAGGACTAGTTCCCCAATTAAGGCACAGGATCAAGGACTCTCAAGTGCTGTGAGCTGTCATCACTACGCCTGAAGAGGAATAAGCCAAGATTCTCAGCCCGCTTGCTTGTCTAGTCGTACGGAGTGCCATGTTCAAGTTTCAAGCCTGAGTGTTGGGGGCAGGACACCAACAAGGCTTGGCTCCCAAGCCCCAAAGTATATTTAGGCAAAAGAGAAAGAATGCTTTTGATGTGATCAGAAAGGGAGGGGAAGGGGGGAGGAGGCAGTGGGGAGGCCAAGAAGAGGAGATGTTATTTGAAGCCATTTGGCTGTCCCTTTGCCAGGAAGTTGCTGCTGCTAGGATTGCATTACATGTAAAGCCGATTGCTGAAGCAATGCCAGGTGCCAAAACTGTGAAAGCAAAACACCCTGGTTATTTGTCAATATCACGTTGATTTTGGATGCTTCTGTGAGGACTCATCGATATCAATAGCAGTCGGAATTCTGCAGACATCTCTATCCTTGCAACTGCAAAGATGCCTGTCTCCTTCTCTGCTACCAGATAGGCTGCAAACAGAATTCTTTCATGGCCTCAGCAATATGGGATGTAAGCAAGGTACCCTGAAGTCACAAAGACCTTAATCCCCATATGGGTTCTGCTGATTTAATGAGGAATATTTATAGCAGAAGACTGGAAATATCTAAGGCTCCATTGCATGTAATATCCACTTCAATTAAATCTTGTTTTTAAATTTCAGGAGGTAGCCACTTGCTGAAGAAGATTTAGTCAAGTTATGGTTGGTTGGCTAATTATTTGATCTCTATGCAGAATGTCAAAATGCTCACAAAAGGGCTGATAAGGTGAGAACCAAAGATCTTGGGTCTACTAGTTGCCTCCTTTTCCCTCGTTAATAGGAGGAAATACTCCCTATTACTGCCTCTATCCTGCAAAGGGTACTAAAGAGCTGTATGTTTCTAAATTAACATTAACTAAGTACTTATACTTTTTTTTTCCTGGAGATACAAAATTTCTAGCTAGACTACTGAAATCCATATGACTTTCTTTTCTTTTCTTTTTTAATTTGCTGATGTCTTTTGTTTTAATGTTATAATCTTTTCTGGATGTAACCTTTGCCACCCCCATCCTCTTTCATTGTTGAACCTTCCTTTTTAACAAAGAAAAATAGCTAAGCAAAAACAAATGACCATATTTGATAGTATATGTGACATTCTCCCTCATAGTTCACCATCTCTCTGCCAAGAAGGAGATATGTCTTATCTGTACTCCAGTCCCAAGTTTCAGTACTAAAGTTATTCAAAGTTCAGTTATATAGCTTTTCCAAGAAACACATTTCCTTGAAATCAAAAAGGGAAAGCTATTTTGGAATTAATGAGTGAAAAATAATTTATTAAGTGTTTATGTACTGAGCAAAATTTTGCTAAAATTTGGGGATACAAATTAAAAAGTAAAGACAATTCTTGACGTAAAAAGCTTATACTCCAATAGGGGGAGATAATGCATTGAGGAGAGTGGTGGCCAGGAAGCAATATTTGGGGCTGGAAAGTTACAGGGATGGAGAGCAGGGCCAAATAGGAAGTAGATGGACACACCTTTTTCAATGTCAATGGTAGAACTGATTTAATAATTTTATTAATTTAATTAATTAAATAAATATATTTAATAATTTAATAATCATGGTTCCAAAACTGAAAAATTGGATAACAGTCCAGGACTACTCATGGTGAAACAGAGGTTAAATGACTTCTTTAGGATCACACAAGAGTCTGAAATTGGATTTGAACTCAGGTCCTCCTGACTTCTGACTCAGCATGCTATCTACTCTACCACCTAGATGCTTCTGGGACTTTCTAATCCATTAAATTTGTGGTCATAATATCTCTGAGATAATACTGTGCTCTGTATCCAAATCCGTAACAGGAGCTGTTTGATGTGACAGCTAGGCTCTCACACATGTCCTTAGAATAAAGAAGAGGAGTCTCAAAAGATAAGCGCTGGATACAGAGGAGGCTAACCTGGCAGTATCTCCTTAGGACATACTCACATCTTACCAGCAAGTAGAATCAGTGGCAGGTGATTCTACACAGGACACCTAATGGACACCAAGCAAAAAAATCACACACACACAATACTCCCTCCCTGCAATGGGGAAAAGGCATAGACTATACCCACATCAAGGGAATTTCTTTTCAGGAAAATTCAGCCATTTTTCCAGTCCTTACAGTCTCTTTCTCTCATCATATGAACAATTTAAAGTGTCTAAAGGCAGGTAGGTGGTACCCATTGCACCAAACCTGCAGTCAAGACAACTCATCTTCATGAGTTCAAATCTGGCCTCAGACACTTAGTAGTTGTGTGACACTGGATGAGTCATTTGATCCTGCTTGCCTCAGTTTCCCCTCCTATAAAATGAACTGGAGAAAGAAATGGCAAGACACTCCAGAATCTTTGCCAAAGAAAATCCCAAACTGAGTCATGAAAAGTCCTACATAACTGAACAATAACAACAAAGACACAAAAGCTGTCCGGTTTATTTAAACTTACCAACTGGCAGTTATCAGCCCTTTCCCCTAGAGAGATATTTTGGTTTGATAGGCAGAACTGTAACTCTGGGGCAGGGGTGTGCTGGAAATAGCTCAAGAGGTTGTAGAAAGCTGGTTGTTAAATTTTCAATGTAAATATTCATATCTCAGCAATGAACAAACTACAAAATCAGGACTCACTTTATTGTTTCATTGATTGCCTACCTAAGAAAGTGCTAAACATAGGCTTCCTGAAAGTTTGAAAGATATTGTTTTAGGACAAATGATAGGAAGGACAATAAGCAGTGAACACCAGCCTGGCTACTTGAACAGATGGTACTTGGAAAAATACACATTAATGTAGTGTTTTGTATTACTAAAATTTAGCTTCAGAGAAGTGTTAAGAAAATTTGCCTTCCCTTTCATTGTAATGGTGAGGAAACTATGGATATATGACATATGCAAATAGATTATTGGTTTATCTTTTGGTTTGGCTAAATTGTTTCTTTCTCCTTCCCTTACTTCCATTGTTAAACTTTGTTACAAGGGATGGTCCACTGGCTGAAGGATGTATATATTTAGAAATCAATGTGAAAGAAAAAATTTAAAACCTCATAAAAATGTTTTCAAAGAAATATTCACAGTTGATAAGTGAATAAGTGAACAAATAAATAAATGAATTCAATATGAACTTAAACAAAACCATTTACAAATGTGAACATGTGGTTGTCTTCCATGATGTCACCTCAAAGTGTGGGTCCTCCTCACACAAGGCACTTAAATGCTATTTGATTATAAGGTCTTTGATTATTATTAAAATGTCCCCTCTGCCACTGTGAGAACTAGAACACTGGACTGATTAGCCCATGGGACTGACTCTGTTTTTATGAGGGACCCCCATCCAAGCCTTTAGGAAGTATTGACCAAAACTAGGTGCCTGTTTACTCACAAGCAGCTGAGTAAATGGGGTTTCTTGTTGCCTGATCATTTGTTAAACTGCTCCACTAGAAATTTTCCATTAGCTAATATAAACATATTTTAATGCCTATGGCCATCATTCCCCTTTTTCTTTGTTGTCTTAGTAGTTGATGAATTTTGGCAGCATCACTACTTGTAGGCAAGTATGGAGTACACTCAGATGGTAGAGACAGGCAAGCAGGCAACAAGCTTTTGTTAAGCATTTACTAGGTACCAGGCACTAGGCTAATAGTGATGGAGGAGGGAGAATATGAGCACTGAAATCTTCCCAGGACCCAGTAAGACTTTAGTTCAACAGAAAATTCAACCAGCATTTATTGAACACATGCTGTGTGCTAAGCACTGTGCTAAGAATTGGGAATGAGGAACAAAAAAGAGAATGGAACAGTCTTTGTTCTCAAAGAACTTTCATTTTATTGCTAAGTGGGGGACATGGCATAAAACATTCACAATTAAATATACAGCATACATGATATAAAACCAGTACAATACAAAGTGAATTCCAGGGGAAGGGAGTGTTAACAATTGTGGGAACTGGGAAAGAAAAGACCTTATGTAGGGTTTTGAGCCATAAAACTGCACGGAAACTGGTGAAGAAAATTAATATTGGTATATTTTTTTTGTTAGCAGTATTTCTATGTGAATCCATCCATTTTACCAAAACCCAACTTCTGAAGATCAGGCAGTTCAGTTCTTAAGTTATGGTCTCACCAATATCTGGTCTCTGAAACAATTAATTAACCTTGTGTGTGTGTGTGTGTGTGTGTGTGTGTGTGTGTGTGTGTGTGTGGCAGGGTAGAGACCTCTATTCTTTAATCTATAAACAAGAACCCAGTCCCCCAAGGCATACACAAGCACATGCCTTTTTGTCCTTGCTAGACATCTCATCTAGATTTGAGGTAAGTTGGTCTACAACAGGGAAACGACCAGTAAAAAGCTGTGAGACAATTTATACCTTTCTAGCCAAAGATTGCCAGAGAAAATCCAGGTTTCATAAACTGACATTCTATTTGTTAAAAGTATCAGAGAAGGGTGGGTCAGCCACACATTTCCTTAGCTTGGAGAAGTTATAAGGATCCTTTCATTCACTTGAGGAGCAGTTCTTCCCTTCCCTAGGATGAAGTAATAGGGGAGGAATTAGTATCTCTAAGTCCACAGCCTCATTAAAATATCTTCCAATCAGACTTGCCAGGGGAGGTCCAAATGATGTACTGTCAGGTAAATCAGAAGGAAGACACAACTCGTTATAAATCTCTATCAGCTTCCTATTTAGGGGTCTTTCCTTACCTGTCCATTATTAATAGATCACACTCCTCTATTAAGAAATGATGTTATACTCGAAGAATGATCTCATTTTATTTATAGGTTAAAATTCCAAGGGCTGTACTAGGCTGGGTGTGCCCACATAACCTGGGGGAAAACATTTCTATTGGTCCTAGAACCAAGAGAAATGGGAATACTTTCCCAGGGGCTGCCAACACACCCAACCCAGGTCTACAGCTGGCCCCTGGGTTGTATTTTCAAGGAAAGTGAGGATTCTAATAGGAGAAGGGAGCAAGAGGTAAAGACTGTAGGCCTTAAAGACACAGCTAACCACATCTCAGAGACACAGAGACAAGAGACAAGATATTGTTTTTGTTGTTTAGTCCTGTCTGATTCTTTGTGACCACATGGACCATTACCCACCAGGTCCCTCTCTCTTCCATTATCCCTTGAAGTCTGTCCAAGTTCATGTTCATTGTTTACTTGGCATTGTCTCATCCTCAGCCCCTCTCCTTCCCCTTTTGCCATCAATCTTTTCCAAAATTAGGATCTATTCCAATGAGTCCTTCTTCTCATTATGTGGCCAAAGTATTTAAGTTTCAGCTTTTGCATTTGAGCTTCCAGTGAGCAGCTCGACTTCATTTCTTTGAGTATTGACTCTTGATCTCTTTACTGTCCAAGGGACTCTCCCATCTTCTCCAACACCATGATTAGAAGCAGGTCTTTACCTACAGTAATAACAAATGAGGCAGTTCACCACACTGAGGATTTTGTTTTGTTTCAGAAAATATATGAAACCACTGAAGATTCCTGAGCAGAGAAAGTGACATGATCACACCTGTCCTTTAGACAGTTATCTGGAGAGCAGATTGGAGAAGGGAGACACTGGAAACCCCAATAAAATTTGGAAACTATTGCAAGAGTTTAGGTAGGAAGGGGATGAGGGCCTGAATTAAAGTAGAGGCCTCCTCAATGAAAAGAAAGTGACAAATATTAGAGCTGTTATGCATAGAAAATCTACCCCAAAATGTTATTTATAAACACTAGGTCCTCACTTAGTAGTTGGAAAACTTCATCTAAAAATCTTTTCACTTCTTACCTCAAGATTAGGAGAAGTACAAGTTGAGGTACATATCAGACTTATTCCAGTATTTGCTCAAAGAATACAGTCCTAACCATTATGAAGAGTCGGGAACAATGAGAAGTCTATCTTCAAATAGGTAGGACTTTCACCATGTCCATGGTGAAACCTTATCAATTGTCTCTGAAAACACTAACCAACTAGTTTGGCTCAAACATCTTATCTTCAGAAAATAAACACTACAATATCTACCACAATTTGAGAAAACCTCTTGTTGGTTATATGTAATGTGTTGGCTTTTGTTAAGACACTCTCTGAGAACCAAAAATATCATTTAATTTCTCCCAAAATGTTCTTTTATTTTCTTCTGCCACGTAAACATGTGCAGAGAGATTTTCTTTGGTCTCCTTCTGCCAGCAGTTGCTAATTAGTATAGTCTCTACCAACATAACTGCCTCCCCTCCTCTATTCAATGGCTTAAGAAGCAAGCATTAACTATGACTCCTTTTTTTATATCCCATATTGTAATCATTTTAATTCAGTTATAAATAGATATCCATGCTGTGGTTAATTGTTTTCAGAAGCAATTTCTTTGGAAGGCATTTAGATAAAGCCCTGTGGGTTGAAAGTCAGCTGTGATTAGACCGCATCATACTTTTGACCCATTATTAAAAAGACAGTTGTTAGCAACCAAAACACTGGCCAACCAGAAAAGAGGCTATTTTTGTATGCCCATTTTTGTCAATCAGGTTATACTTTCCCACCATGGAGAATAAGAAATCTACATACATTCAATTACCAATGCTCTGTAGACTTCAAATGCAATGGGTGCTTGCACTGGAATAGTTATTTATATTTATCTCATAAATTTGCAATATTCCTCATTCAAAGTCACACACCAAATTCATTTTTTTAAATTTGATCATGTCTTTCTCTTTACATAATCTGGAATTACTACCCAAGGAACCCCAGAATTGCCAGAAGCCCCATTTTTAATCAACTTCTGTTTCTTTGGGGGGGGGGAGGTGAAGGGCAGACTTACCTACAGAGGGAAGAAGGCAGGGAAAAGGGCCAATCATTGAACTGGGTTGCTAGCCTGTGACAAGTTTTAATTAGAACCAAGAACCACAAATCTGCAAAAAAAAGAGCTTACTCATTCTGAACAAAGGTTTTGGGACAACTTTGAGTTAGGAGACAGTGTCATCAATAGTGACATTGGGAATGGTTGCCATAGTAACAAATCAAAAGAGAGACTTCACATATCTTCAGTTTGGCAAAACAACTGTTGGTTCCACATTGGACTTTTTTTCAGCTTACAGATCAACCCAGGGATCCTAATTAACTTGTAAGTGGCATCGGCTTTGTAAATGCCCACAAGTAAAACGATAGTGACCGAACTTGACCCCCAAAAAGAGTTATGAGAAGGTATTTGTCTCCCTTCTTTGCAGAAGTATAATACTGCAGGTAATGATAGACTTTTTCAATGTTTTGATTAGTTTTTATGAACTTTTTTTTTTACTCTGGGAGAGAGAAAAGGAGATAAATATAAGTGAGGCAAATGCAGAAGATAGAATTAACATCATTATTTTATTTTTTTAGAAAAAGAAAAAGAAATAGAGATCAATATAATAATATAATAAAATTTGAACCAGGACTTGAGATGGTGTGGGGAGGGAAGGAGAGGTGCAGTGAAGGGAAGAGAGTGCTTCTATTTTCCTTTTGGCAGCTTTATTTCAGCCTTCCTCCCCACCCTGCAACTAGTCAAGCCATTCTGGAAAGCAATTTGGAACTATGCCCAAAAAGCTATTAAACTGTATATACCCTTCAAACCAGTGATATGACTATTATGTCTATACTCCAAAGAGATCAAAGAAAGATGATCTCCGTCTCCCTCCCCCACTCATTGAGATGATGATCTCTTAAGTTCTCACTAATCTCTAAATCCTATGACCCTAAGGTTGAAGGAGAAAAAGTTAAGAAATCCTTTCACTTAGTAAGACATTTAAGACTTTAGTAGATAAAGTCTGGAAGGGACAGGTAGGTGGTACAGTGAATAGAGCACTGGACCAAAAGTCAGGAACACCTGAATTCAAATTTGACCTCAGATACTTACTAGCTGTATGACCTTGGATAAATCACTCTACCCTATTTGCCTCAGTTTCTTCATCTGTAACACAAGCTAGAGTAGGAAATGGCAAATCATTCCATTATCTTTGCCCCCAAAGTCCCAAATTGGGTCAGGAAGAGTCAGACACAAATGAAATTGTGGTGGATGGGCGCCTCCACCTTGCCCCCTGAAATCTTGGAGATGTGACAACCAGCCTGACCCCTGACCTCAGGAATATGGTTTGGCCAGAAAACTGGTTTTCAAAAGAACATAAGATGACTTGCACCTTCTGTGCATATCAAACTCCAGACAGATAGATAAATGTGTAATGTGCCTTCTTTTCTGCCTATACATCAAGGCAGCCCACCCCCAATCCCTCTAATTCTTTTTCCCCCTTCTCTGTATACCTCACTTGCCAGGTAGTATATCCTAACTTCCTCCTTGGAGAGGCAACCTCCATCTTGCCTCCAGGCCATTTAACCTTTTCTCCTAATAAATTTCTTTATTTTTAATATTTTTTGGAGCCTTGTAATTCCTTAGGTGATCCAGCCCACCTGAACCAGATTAGATAGTTCTTCTACAACAAAATGACTAAATAAAAACAAAGATAGAGTCTATGGAGTAGTCGGGGCATGGGATAGATGCATCATAGTCAAATGGTCCAAAAACAGTTTTTCTGGAAGGTTCTGGATGGTGGTTCTCTGCTTAAACTCTCTTATTTGACCTTATATTTTCCATTCTAAAAGCAAACAACACTGTCTTTTCTCCTCTTCCTCCTCCTCCTCCTTCTTCTTCAACTTAGTGTGGAATGGGTTAATTTCAGAGATCACTTTGTTAGAATCTTGTTTTGCAGATGAGAAAATGGAGACCCTTGAGAAGGAAAGTGGCTTGTCCAATATCACTTAGCTCATATGTAGCAGAGCTAGGATTCAATGCCAGGTCTTGTTTTGTTTTTTCTTTTAAAATTAATTTATTTTTATACTGAACTTAATAAATTAAACCCACCAGACTGGCATTTCCAAATATATAATAGAACAGAAAAAGAGGATTGTATTTGAAACTGCAGGCCTCCATTATGGATAGTTTACTATTTCTTTTCAAGCGCATAAGTTTAATCTATATGTTCCAAAACTGTTTTGCTTGCTTGTAATTCTTTCTGGCTTTCTTTCTGCTCTCTTCTTTGTATTTTGATTTTTTAAAAGTTTTTTTTTAAGTTCAATTGTGTTTTATTTTCAGTTCCCAGTTCTCTCTCCTCCTTTTCCCTCTCCAATCATTGAGAATACATAAAAAATAAAACCTGTTAAAATATATAGAGACATGCCCAACAAATTTCTGCATTAGTCATATTTCAAGAAAAGAAATCAAGAAAAAGAAAGAAACAGAAGAAAATATACTTCATTACACCCTCTGTCACCATCAGTTTTCTCTTTGAAAGTGGATAGTATGTTTCATCATGGGTCCTTTGGAATTGTGGTTGGTCATTGCGTTGATCAGAATGACTAAGTATTTCAGGGCTGATCATCTTTACAGTGTTGTTACTGTACAAATTGTTCTCCTGGCTCTGCATACTTCATTTTGCATTATTTCATATAAGTTTTTCCAGCTATTTATGAAACCATCTCCCTTGTCATTTTTTAGACTGCAATAGTATTCCTTCACATTTATATACCGTAATTTTTTCAGCAACTCTTCAATTGATGGCATATCCTCAGTTTCCAAATCTTTGCTAATACAAACATAGCTGCTATGTTTTTTATTCAAATAGGCCCTTTTCCTCTTTCTCTGATCTATATGTAGTATCAATGAGTCAAGGGATACATACTACTCAATAGTTTTTGGGGGATAGTTCAAAATTGCTCCCCAGAATGACTGGACTAATTCACAGTTCCGCCAACAGTACATTAGTATCCTACATCCCCTCCAACATCCGTTATTTTCTTTTCTTGTCATCTTTGCCAATCTAATAAGAGTGAGGTGGTATCAACTAGGTCTTCCAACTCCAGATTCTATATTATTTTCATTACACCATATTGCCTTTATATGTAACTCTATCCTCTTCCATCCCTCACTGTCACTCCCACATTCAATTAGTGGCAATGACCTATCAATTCTTCTTCTGTGATATCTTTCCCATGCATCTTTTTCTCTTTGTTCCCACTGCTACCACACAGGGACAAATATACCTTCACTACACTGACCCAGACTAGAGTGACTGGGGAAAAAAAGGGGAAACAAGCATTTATTAAGTTTCTACTATATGCCAGGCACTGTGCTGGGCATTTCCTAACTTTTCTAATGCTGGGCATGGTGGTACATACTTGCAATCCCTTCTACTGGGGAAGACTGAGACTGGTAGATCTCTTGAATTCTGGGTTATAATAAGGCTATAGTTAATCAAGTGTCCCTTCTCTGTCTGCCACTAATACAATGAGCCCGCAATGGTGGAGTCCATCAGGTGGCACAAGACAAAAGAGCCCAGGTTAAAAATTGAATAATTGAAAAAACTTTTATAATATTTAGCAGCAGGGTCAGGCCTGTGGCCACTAGATTGCTAGGCTATGGAAGAGAGAAAGAGCCAATTTCAAAAAACAAATAGATGAGAAGGTCATAACTCTGCACCCCTTCCCCAATATATCATCCCTATTTCTACTAAATGAATTTTCCCTATTCAGAGAACTTATATCATCCCTCTGCTGAAGATACCCCAATGGTGTCTATTGCTTATAGACAAAATCTATCCAATGGAAATATTTTGAAAGGGATTGGGGGAAGAGAGGAGTAAAAATGGAAATCTATCTAGACAGACATTTATGAAAAACATAATTACTGGTGTCAGGATGGACCAATCAATCAAAATGGTAGCATGGCCTGGGAATGACTGGAAAAGATAATCTAGTATTTTAAATTTGTGCTAAAATGGTTGAATTTCCTCAGATGGCACAAATAGTTTCTCACAGCTATTTATAGTTTGAACATCTAAATCCTTCCCTGATCTGGTAAAATGTTGTTTGCTAGATGGGCTAGACTAAGGAGAAGTCAATGGGATAATCACAGATTCTCAAATAAGAAGTCATCTTGTCCAAAGCCATTCCCTTTAGGGTACCATAGGAAGATAAGGAGTGGATAAAGATAGAGAGTTAAGGCATGGTCATTATTCTAGAAGCCCAGATCTGACTTCAGATTGGTCTGATAGTCTAGGTTGGAGAATGGAATGAAATTTGAAATTTAGGAATTATCAAAAAGAGGTTTACTTGGCCACACTGATTCATGTGAGTGTGGCTTCCTAGTTTCTCTGTTGCCCATGCTGGTCTGCTGATGAGAAATCTTTGTGAGAAGCAGCTGACTTCTGTACATAGCCCTTCTACTTAGGCCATCAACAAGTTGTGTCAGCTGTTCAAACATTATTCCTCTGAGCAAATTAAGTCTCAAGCATGGTCTCAAAACCTTTGAAGTCTAGCCTACAAAGTATAGGGCTTTAGAATATTGTTCTTAAAACTATGATCTTTAAACAAATCCCTCCCCTTTTTGACTTTGGTTAGTGATCACTGGGAATTAAACCAAAATTTATCGGAGATGGGAAAAGGATAGCATATTTATTTCATCACTTTGGGTAACACAAAGATTTAGATTCATTACGCATCATCTCAGATCAATGCATATGAATATGACGGACTCTCTTATGAGGAAAGAAATTTGTTTCCTTTTTTTAAAAAAGATAAACTTGAAACTACTTGTTTATATTTTTCCTAGAATGACTGAAAAGGAAAAAAATATTCTTCATGACCAATCTAGATCAACCTCCAAGCCAAGACCAGTTTACTAGAACTATTTCCATATTCCCTAGTTTCTTAAGAGTCATTGAACCCTGAGGAAAATGATTCTTAACTTCAAAGAGTACGGGCTATATAAACAAACAAATGTCCTATAAGTTTGAGCTGGTGATGAACCCTATTCCAAATATGTATGCAAATCTCTAGTCTGACATCCCATTTGTAGTTCAAGGGAGGCTATTATTATATAGTGAGCCTTTCCAAAAATTTACATGTATGTAAAGCCTGGAGATCAAGTGTTTGATCACAGAACAAAAAATCTATATGACTTGAGAAAGCCTCTTTGCATAGATAGTCCAACTGCAAGAGAATCACTAGTTTTTCCAAAGGATAGTGTTTGATGAGCTTCTTTAACTGATGTCTTTTTAAAAGAAAATTGAGTCTTCTGCCCTTCATTTTCTGATTGACACATTATTATTAAAATACACAAAAAAAGTCAATCAGTCAGCTTGAAGAGGCTGAGTTGCTCTGCATCATAGAGCTAAATATACTTAATGAGACAATGTGGTCTAGTGGATAGAGTGATAGACTTGGAGCTAAGAATATTTGAAATCAAAGCTTGCTCCTAAGCAATATGACCTTGGGAAACCATTTTGGACCTTCATTTTTCTCATCTGTATTTAAAATGAGGGGCTTGGTCTAGGTAGCTTCTAAGATCTCTTCCAGAAGAAAATCTTTGATCTTATAATCCTGAACACCGCTTATCTCTCTATCAACCTTACTCACCCAATATTTACATGTTAGACTCCTGATAAGTTGTTCCCTTTGGCTACCTAGCATCATGAGAAGACCATAGGATTTAGGACTGAAAGACTTGACTATGAGTCCAACGCTCTCATTTTGCTGATTGGGGACCCAAGGACTCATGTTGCTGAGGAAAGAGCCAGACATTATTCTTTTTTTTTTTTTAGAAAAGTTAACATGGTTACATGATTTATGCTCTTACTTTCCCCTTCACCCCCCCCCCCGACATTATTCTGTAGATTAAGGAACACCACTCTGGTCCCATAGGTGACTCACACAGATATGAATTAGCTATTATCTTACTAATGTAGTGTGGAGGCTACACTTAGACTCAGACAGGACCTCTCATGTAGCCTCTCCCTAATTCCTAACAAGGAAAAACTGGTGAGATATTAGAATGTTATGGGCTGCAAAGGCAAGCATATGAGTTTTTATAGTTTTCCATTTGTTCTTTTGTTGTATTTTAGAGTCAATTTTGTTGGCCATTTTTCCCCTGGATTCATGAATATAGTGCCAGCCTGAAGAGCTCTAGGAGAGCAGATTGGTAAATTTTCAGTGAGAATTTTTACCTAGGAAATTAGCAGATGCTTCAAATCAGGACTTGATTAATTGCTTTGTCAATTGTCTAGACTTTTTAAAAAAGTGATGGAATGATGCAGATAAAGATTAAAAATATGTTGGGTTTTTTCCCTGGCAAGCCACTTGTTAAACATTTGCCAGCTGGATCGTGACAACATAATTAGGTTTTTCCTATCTTTTCTATAAAACAGCAACTGCGAGACTTGGGAGTTGGAAGCTGAGTTAATAAAGATCATAATGACCTGTGGCTCTTTCTTCAGTAATTGGGTAATAGCTTATAGAGGTAAGACTAGAACAGAAAGCAAGGCAAAAAGTAACCAGCATAAGGAGGGAAACAGTAGCCGAGAAGAGGCAGCTTTACAAAAAAAATCAAAATAAAAGTCAAATTAGTGAGAAGATGAGGAAGACTGCTTTTTGTCCTAGATTCTGCATATTTTCACTGTCCTCGGATGGAATCTGAAACCAGGGACCCAGACTCAAGCATTGCTCTGTTTCTTTATGTTTATAGTGGCAACCCTAAGACAGGATTCTAGATACTAACCCATCCCTTGAGCTTTCTCATGACCTTCAGGGGTCAGGTATTGGGAAACAGGTGGGCAGAGACTTTCTATGTAGGGAACACTTGAAAATTGTCTTTGAATTTGTACTTTATCCAATAAATTAGGCGACCTGTGAATTTAGTGATTGAATCCCATGAGTATGTAGAATCATTGATTAAAAAGGGACATTCTAGATAACGGGTTAGAAGAGAGCCATTGATTTTTCTTTCCTATGATTCCCTAATAATCAGGAATTATATTTTTTCATCCTCTAGTTTACATTCAGAATTCAATTCCCTATGAGGAACCAGGCACAAAGAAAATGAATCTTTATGCTAAGTCACTAGAGAGAGGTGACATCCTTGACTAAATAGGAAAGGCAGGAGTAGGTTGAGAATCTATGCTCAGTTCACCTTTGTTAGTCTGCCCAGGATGCATTTTATTAATTCCATGTACCTGTTAACATAAGACTTAAAGTTGAATCTTCAGCCACAAGCATCATTAATAATGGAAAATATAACCTTTGTTCAAGTGGCTGGTGACCTAGTGAATAGAGTGCTGGCCCTAGAGACAGGAAGCCCTGAATTCAAATCATCCTCAGACACTTACTAGTTTTAGGTTCCTTGGAAAATCATTTGACCTCTGTCTACCTCGGTATCCTCAAATGTGGATCATAATAGCATCTACCTTCCAGGGTGTTGTTGTGAAGATCAAATGAGATATTTGTAAAGTGCTTCACAGTGTCCGGTACATAATAGGTACTTAATAAATGTTTGTCCCTTTTCCTTAAAAAAAAAAAAAAAAAAGTAAGATTCCTCATCAACTTCAATTAGGCAAACTAAGTATTTTATGAGAGTTAATTTCCATATCTTTGATAGAGAAAATTGATAGAATTGTCAATCTTTCTTTTTTGTTGGAGAGAGACTATTTATGTATTTAAAGTTTTTCTTCTTTTTTTACTTATGAGATTCATTACTTGGATCAAAATACCATTAAACCACTATTGCCTTCAAAGCCCCTAAATATAGGTCTAATGTGAGAAGGCAAATGCTGACTTTTTACTTGAATTAGCTGAACTTTATCATCTCAATGATATATATTCCTTGAAGATAAGGCAATGTTTTGCTTTTTTTTCTGTTTTTTTTTCCCTATGCCTAGAAGAAGTAGGGGCTTAAGTGAGGCTATCGAATTGAATTAAATGATAAGAACTTTTCCATCAATCATGTCACCTGTATGAAACTGAGCCTTTATTTGAGACTCCAAGTTGGTTTTTTCCTGTGCCTAGTAAAGAAGCATCCATTAACTCTTTAATTCTGATTCATAATTTGAAGTCCATTAACTTGTTTTTTTATTGTTTTGATGACTGAATTTCAGCATAATTTGCTTCCAGTAGCAGAATATCTAGCAAATTATGCTATTTTAACTTGCCCATTATTAAAATAGCATAATTAATCACTGTTTCTTCTGAATAATAGTACACAAATGAGAGTAAGATTTGAAAACTGTACCTAGATACAAACCAAATTTGGATTGTTATATATCATTACATGCTTACTGATATTTCATTTTAGATAAAGGAGAAACTTTCAACTATCTTTACATTATGGCTCTAAATGCTTTAAGCCTCATTTAGAGTCTTCCTGCTGTTGATAGCTAGTGAGCAGTGCACACTAACTATTCTTTCTGTAGCTGAGGCATTTCCTTTTTTTTCCCCCAAATCAGGAGTAAAGTCTCAAAACTTACTTTTCCTAAAGTCCCATAAAATGTTTGTGACTCTCTTTGTTTTCTATTTAAAAAATGTTTTTCTGGCAATCACATATCTTCATTAACCCACAACCCCATTTTGAAGCTCATCATTTGAGTAGGAGCTAGCTATTGTGTGTAGGAAGGCTGAAGATTATCTTTTAAATCCGCAGAGTAACTCAGTCCCTTTCAGGTCTTAAAAAAAAGGACTCTGTTGTCTTTTTTCTGAACAATTCAAATTATGATTGAACAAAATAGAACATTTAAAAAATAAAATGGTTAAGAATCCCCACACACCCATAGAAAAGTCCTAAACAAAATTAGTGTAATATAAGGTTTCCGTAAAATATTAGATGGGAGGGAAGGGTAAAAGATCTCTAATTCAATAAGCATTTTTTTCACTGCTTTCTCTGAACTAAATTCAATGCTAGACTCTGAGGCTACAAAGTTCAAAAAAAAATACTCTGTCCTTCACAAGCTTATGGCTTGAGGTTGAGAAAGGAGAAGAAAGAAGCATGGAAGAGAGTGTATACACGTAAGTAGACAGAACAGGAGGAAAAGATCGTTATTTAATCATTAATGTTAGCCATTCCAATTTTTAAAAATAGGACATTTCACAGGGGCTGAAATTTCTTCATTTTCCATGGAAAAAAAATACTAATCATTACAAGGCAACAGAATTCTCTTCTTCACTTCTGTTCATTGCAGTTCCTCTTTTGTCAGGAGACCACCATGATAATTGATATGAAACACTATGCCGCTGGAGTTGAAGGAGGTGGGCTCTATTGACATAATCAGTTTTCACTTTCTTTGCTGTCACTAAGAAATCCAAACTCTCCAATACCCAAGACATGAAGAATTTCACCACATTAGAGCTTCCACTGTTCATTGGGATTCCTGAAACGTTCATGTTATTTTTTTCAGGGGAGGTTCACTAGACTATTTTCTCTAGGAGAAAAATGATTTCCCTTTCTAGGTCATGCACTTGTCTGCTCCAGGGAGAATTTTCCAAACCCAAGCAGCAATCTATTTCCTGGGTATGCTTTACTTTACATTTGGGGCTGTCTCCTCTTAGGATATGCCACCTGCTCTCAGCGTCAGCATTTCTGCTGCTGACTACATTGCCAGGATATCTTGGCCCATGATCACCCACATTTGTTCCAGTCTTGTAGAACATGGTAAGCTTCTCTGCCTCACTAACTGCACTTGGTTAGAAGCTAAATCCTTTGGATTTTATCTCTTTGGGGATATCTCTAAGCATCAATTTCTTGGGAATCAGAGTGGTACATTGGAAAGAAGGCTGAATTTGGAATCAGAGAACCTGGGTTCAAATACTGGTTCTGTCAGATAAAATACCGTCTTAGATAAGTCACCTAACCACTGGGTTTCAGTTTTCTCCTCTGTAAAATGAAAGAGTTGGGCTAGATGGCCTTTGTGGTCCCATCTAGTACTAGATCTGTGATGCTATGATTGGACAAGAAAGTGTTCCACTTCTGATGACTACATCCAAGAACATAAGAATCGTCACAGAGGCTTGTTGAGTCCTGGTATCAGGATATTCTTTATGGGACATAATAGCTGCTTAGCAGTGTGGTGTATGAAAGAAAGAACATTGAACTTGGCATCGAAAGGTTCATATTTAAGTCCTGGGTCTGATATTGAATATCTATATGACTACCAGCAAGCTCTTTTATCTCTATGATTCTCAATTTCCTCACCTCTAAAAGGGGAATAATATTTGCAATGTATGCCAAATAGAGTTGTACATTTTGTAAACAATAAAAATGCTATATAACCGTGAACTATGATTATGGTGACATTATCCTAAAAAGATTGGGAATATGACTCACATACCTTTAATTTTCTCTGAATGAATTTGGTATCAGTGTCTGATATATAGTTTAGGTACTTAATCGAGGCATTCCATCCATCTATCCATCCATCCCTTCATCATCTCTTCTATTCTAGTCCATGGCTTAACAATAATAATAACTGACATTTAGATAGTGCTTTAAGGTTTGCAAAAACTTTTACATAATAACAACATTCTTACATAGATTTAGTGATACATTAAAGGCAGCTAAATAGCTAAGTGGATAAAGCACTGAGTCTGAAGACAGGAAGACTTGAATTCAAATATGATTTCAGACATTTAATCCCTGTGTGGCCCAAGAAAAGTCTGTTTGCCTTAATCCACTAGAGAAGTAAATGACAAACCACTGCAATATCCTTGCCAGGAAAACCCCAAGGATACTATGGTCCAAAAGGGTCACAAAGAGTTGGACACAATCGAGTGACTGAACAATAACAAAAGTGTTATATTTATGAGGGCAGCTGGGTAGCTCAGTGGATCGAGAGCCAGGCCTTAAGACAGGAGGTCTTAGGTTCAAATCTGGCCTCAGACACTTCCTAGCTGTGTGACCCTGGGCAAGTCATTTGACACCCATTGCCTAGCTCTTACCACTCTTCTGCCTTGGAGTCAATACTGTGTATTGTGAAGATGGAAGATAAGGGTTTTAAAAAAAAAAGTGTTACATTTATATAGTTTTAAGATGTGAAAGGGATATACATTATATATTCACAAATATAATGTATATATATGTATATATGCATGCAAATTATGTCAACTCTTGGAGGTAGATGCTACTAATACTCATTTTACTGGCTGAGAAAACAGAGGCTTAAAAAGGTTAAATCACTTGCCTAGGGTCATACAACTATTGGAAGTCTGAGGTGGAGTCTCTATTTCCAAATCTAGCCTTTTACCCTCTATACCAGAGAATTTTTCTCCTACTTGCCCTAGACTGAGTCAAATACCTTTCTTACTCTTCATGGCACTGATAAGAAACAATTCCTACAGGAGGAAGGACTACCCACTTGGGTCCCAGATAAAACTTCTCACCTTACTCCACCCCTCCATACACTACACCCCTATTATCTCCCCACCATGAAAGGGAAATAATTGGATTTTTCCAATGGACAGCTATAGCTGCAGCTACTCCTGGACTGAGGCATTAGGGAAGAGTGTCAACAGGAACAAAAAGTAAAGGAGGGGAATTGGACAGACAAGATTTCTCCTCATTTATTTTTCATCTCTCAAAATGGGAGCTGAAGGGAGGACCACAAAGGGGGAAGATATATGAATGAGTACAGCATACCTTTGCAAAACTCTTGTTCAGAAATGGCTGCCTTTATTCATCCATGCCAAGCATCACCAACATTGCCATTTGTAAGAGTGCTGTGATAGAGGCATCATGAGGCAATAAATTATATTGGCTCTGAAGTCAGAAAGCCTGGGTTTGACTCCCATCTCAGACAGACATTTATAGAGTAACCCTAGATGACTCACTTTTGGTGCCTCAGTTTCTGTACCTGTAAAATGAGGGGTTTGGATTCTGTGAACTCTAATACCCCCTCCCAGCTCTGATTCTTGTGAATCATTAGCCGGGGTTTCCTTAGTCATTTTGGAGGATTTCAACGTTGATGATCTGAGGGTCACTTTGTTAAGGAAGTATTTCTAAATATTGTGGCCATTCCATTTGAACCAAAATAGTACTTTATTGTAGAGCTGGACTACCCAGCAATCTGGTAAGCTATGATCATCTCTGAATAGCATTTTGTCACTGAATGACAATTATGCAGATATCTGAATCAATAGAGATAGCCAAATTGGACAAATACTATCAAAAAATAATTAAAACCCCTAGACTCTAAAGAGTTACCTGCATGTGTCAACCAGTCAAATAATTGCACCCTCCCACCCCTCTACACATCTACAAACACACATACACACACACACATACGTGCGCACATACACACGGTACCACCAGGAATTGCAGGACACTTCCCCTTGAGCCTATTTTGGGGCACTCTATGAGGATTGAGAGCCAAAGAAGCAGGATGCACATTCACCTCCACTCTGGAGCAGGTTTCTTCTGGCAAAGGGGTGACTTCATTATAAAAATGGCACCTTTTCCATTTATTGGAATTTCCCGACAACAGGTTTCTCACTTGGACTTTTGTAAATGTTGGCTCAATCGGACACTGAGTAGGCTACGCTAGCTGCTGGCAATGGCTAAAAGTTACCCCTGATCAAATAAGTGGAGTCTTGTGAAAACATGAGATTTTATACAGGAATATACCCATGAAGCAAAAAGTGTTTGTGTCACATGGTCCTTTAATCTAGAGCCAAATTTATGGGGAAATAAACCCAATGCAAGCAGGTATGTTCTTGACTCTGCGGATGTGGCTTATGAAACACTCTCTGCTTCATAAATAAGACCGTTCGGAGACTCAGCAACTTTAGCTGCATTCGTTAAGTAGACATCAAGCCATGGACTAGTCCAATTCACCAGTGCCGGTGCTCAACAATGTGCTTCATTGTGAAACATCTTTGGCTCATGGTTATGACAGACAGGCATGTGGTACTGTGTGCCTTGGGCTTAAACCTTCCTACACTCCCCTTCTTAATGTAAATAATAATAATCTGGGCAAAAGGTGTCATGATGTGTGGAGAAGCACCATCGGAATAGTTCCTCTGAGTAGAAACTGAGACAATGCTCATTAACTAATTAATCTACACCTAATAGTTCACCAAGAGTGGTTTTCAGATTGGGAGAGTTCCCTTCACTTTAAGGGGGGGTCAACAAAGGCAAAACGATTTTTAAAAAGAATACAAAGAGATCATTTGCCAATTAAAATACTCCTCTCTTTTCCAGCTACATATCTGGGTGAGGCTTTCTGCATATATTTCAATCAAAACAACATATCGCCAACAGATTGAATGCAGAAGCAGATATGAGAATCCATCTGTCTTCCATTATGCCAGACATAAAAGAGATTTGCAAAATATGTAAAACATGAACTCTCCTCACTATTTTAAAAAAATATATTTCATTTATGAAAATGGATTGAATACTGAAAAGTCCGTTGCATTTTGACAATGACAAAAAATCATCCTAAACAATCATAATACATAATAAACACCATAAACCTGTTTTATTATGGTTGTAAACTAATGAATAAATAATTTAATGTTGTCCATTTTAACTTGTAACATGGTAAATGCTGCTAGAAATAACCCACATTAACAAAAGCTCCTTGGAGACTTCAATGATTTTTTTAAACCCTCACCTTCAATCTTAGACTCAATACTGTATATTGGTTCCAAGACAGAAGAGTAGTAAGGGCTAGGCAATGAGAGGTCAGTGACTTGCCCAGAGTCACACAACCAGGAACTATCTGAGGGCAGATTTAAACCCAGGGCCTCTTGTCTATAGGCCTGGCTCTCAATCCACTGAACTTCCTAGCTACCCCGACTTCAGTGATTTTTAGAGTATAAAGGAGTCCTGAGACTACAAGTTTTCTACAACCATCAAAAGTCTTTATTCAGTTCATGTGCAAAGAAACGTAACATGTACATGGAATGAAAGAATTTTCAATCCTGTTGTGCTCAAAGAGAACATATTTTCCCCCCAGTTTTGGGATCTCCAAACTATGGCTTTCCAGTTGAATCTGAAATAGCTCTTGTTTGGTCCAAAGGGGTGGAATAAGAGCATAGCTTAAAGGGCACTTTGGACAAAGACAGCAAAGAGTTCTGTCAAAGTAATTAGGTTGAAAAGTTAAGTGTGAATTGGCATCATGAAACTTAAATTTCTCTCCTAATAAATGTAGGTTGAAATGGACAAAGCACTTAGCAAAACATTTGGGAAGGATGGCTGAACCCCCAAATTAGAAAAACAGTGTGAGGCATTTTGCCAAATATAGGGCACTGCAGAGCTCAAATTCCCTTGACTTTCCCATACTTTTTGCCCTCACTCACCTACAATGTTCCATTCTGCCTGGGTATGAGTGAGTAAGTGTGTGTGTGTGTGTGTGTGTGTGTGTGTGTGTGTGTGTGTGTGTGTACCATCTGCATGAAGTTCAGTGGCCAGTTGGTATAGTTTTCTATCACCTGACATGATATCATATCCCTCCTTCAGTTAGAGAAAGGAGATGATGCCCATTTAGATAAAATTGAACAAGAAGCTTGAGTCATGACAGGTCCAGTGTTGAGCATTCTCAGTGACAGGCACACTGTAGAACATCATGGAGGAAACATGTATGTTCCACCTTGTAAATCAATTTGACAGCCTGACCAAACTTTTCCAAGAAGCTTGGAGATTCAGGATGCAGAGCCAAGCCAAAGCTGTCAGGTTTGTCCAGCACTTATTCTGTTTCTTCATGGCTATGAATGTCCGGGTCTGACAGTGTCTTTGTGTTTTTCAAACTTCTGTCCATCTTTATTCTTCATCTCCATTTATTTTCCCTCTGTAGCACCCATATCTTGTCAAGAAGTGCCCTGGTTGCTTTATCACTTTTCCCTTTCTGCACTGGCAAATGCAGGAGCTAATGTGAGACTGAATTAAAGATTGTTATCAAGTTGGAAAAAACTATCAAACAAACACATAAATAATATTTCCAGTTCCATAAAAAATACTTCAACTTGAGTCGAATGCCCTGAGAACCCATACGAAGTAAATTCAACTCTTTGGGGACTGTTAATTCAAAGACTTAGTCAATTTAGTTCTCATTTGTGCATAGCTCACTCACCTTAATTAACCTAAGGAAGAGATCCACCCAGAAACGGAGTTAAAAGAAAGTCAGACAAGAGGTCCTGGGTTCAAACTTGGCCTCACACACTTCCTAGCTGTGTGACCCTGGCAAGTCACTTAATCCCCCATTGCCTGGATCTTACCACTCTTTTGCCTTAGAACCAACCCTCATTGTCAATTCCAAGACAGAAGGCAAATATTTTTTAAAAGGGAAAAAATGAGTCAAAATAAGGTGTTGCCTTCTATCATCACCACCTTTCTTTCAAAGCTCAAGACCCATTTCTCCACTTATATCAATCCCTTCTTCTTTGGCCTCTTATGACTTTGTTTTCAGTTTGGATTGATTTTTTTGTCATCTCTATGATTTACTAAGTGCAGGGAGCTCCAGGTGAGAGAATGCCCTCTTATAAATAAAGCAAACTTATACTTCTTAGTAATTTGGTCTTATAGAACTGCCATGAGACATTGAGGGCTTAAGTGATTTGAACAATATCACAACTGAAATGTATCAGAGACAGGATTTGAACTCAAGACTTCCTGGTGTCATTATCAGCTCTCTAGCTGCTATATCTACATGCCAGCTACTCTGTCCTACTGCCTCTTTTTATTATCAGAGAGTTATATTATTATCTATATGAAATCTTCTGTCTTGTCCCATTCTCTTATTCTTACAGGTATGTTCATTCTCTCTCTTCCAATGAAATGAAAACTTCTTGAGTCCAGGGATCTTGAGCTTACACCCATCTCCCATCCCTCCCAGTGTGAAGCCAGCATAGGGCTAGAAGAGGTGAAGTTCAGTTGTTATTTGATCTAGCTATTAGTGAGGACAGGCCACAAGGAATAGAGACTTTCTGCCAAATGGCTATCCTTGGAGAATGTTTTTCTTCCTCATTTACAATTTTAGCTCAAGACCTGCTGTGTGTGACTGGATACTTTTATTCCTGAAATGGTAATTGGGTTGTAAGGTACCACCTTCTAGTATCACTGCCTTTCAATGCTCAAGTCCCATCTCTCCACTATCTCCACCTATATCAGTCTCTTCTTCTCTGATCTCTTTCTTCATGGCTTTGTTTTTAGGTTGGACTTTTGTTTTTTTGTCATATCCGTAATGTCACTCTTTGGGCATTGTTGCCTCATCATAGCACAAACTCATATTTCCAAAAGAGCATGGAAGAAGAAATTCTCTCCTCTATTCAGAGACAATAAGTGTCCTAGCTGGCACATTACATAGAATGCTGGGTCTGATGTTAGGAAGTTGCATCTTTCTGAGTTCAAATCCTGTCTTAGACACTTACTGGCTATGCAACTCTGGGCAAGTAACTTACCCCTGTTTTCCTCAGTTTCTTCATCTACAAAATGAGCTGGAGAAGGAAATGGCAAGCCAGTCCAGTATTTTTGCCAAGAAAACTCCAAAATGGGGTCTTGATGTTTCAGACACAACTAAAAAAAGCCCTTAACAGCAACAACAGTGTCCTAGACTTTGAGGAGAATCCGATTCATTTTTAGCATCAAATGGACTGTGTCAAGTTGTGAGATTTGTTTTTGGTTGTTATTATTTATTTTTTTCTGTTTTTTTCCCAAGAAAGCTATTTAAAGAACATTTGCTTCCTCAAAATATTTAGTTCCATATTTTGCTTTCTACTCTCAGTCCATTTACTTACTCACAAATTTATCATTTCATATGCTTTGGCTGCTCAGATGTTAATGCAGGCATGGATTTCAAATAAAGTCATGGCCAATGCTATTTCTTTTCCATGTAAACTTTTTTGGACAGAATCATTGCTTTTCATTATGCCAAAGACATTAGATTTAATGCTCCTCATGCTTCATTTCCAGTGACACTTTTGATGCTGGGAAAGCTAAAAGTGATATTCCCTCCTACTGGAGTAGAGTTCGATTTGCTCATTCTCTTCTCCTATGCTATGAAGATTTTTCTAAGAAAACTTTTTCTAGGTTAAATCCACTCTCCTTCTCACTCCTAACTTTGCTTGATCTGCATAGAAAATTAGATATTCTACCAGAAAGGTTCATTTGATTTAAGTTTGAAAAAGGAATGGCTCATATGTTGCGAAACCTGTCAAATTATGAAGCTGTTTCTCTATGGTTTACAGTATCCCTAATGTTTCTAGTATGCATTTTTCTACTCTTTGGCTTTTGAAGTGTTCCTACCCCAGCATAGTGAGTGGAAAACTGAGGCAATTATCTGGATAAATGAGGACACACCATAACACACTCACCTCATTTAATACGTCAACTCTCATTTAATTTGGTTAAATAAATATTTATTGTGTGCCTATTATGGTCATGGTACTCGAGGACCTGGGGATAGAAATTTTTTGAAAAATCAATCAAAAACCACTTATTAAGAACTTACTATGTTCCAGGCACTGTGCCAACCTCTGAGGGTATAAAGGAAAAGCAAAAACAGTCTCTGCCCTTGAGGAAATGTGCATTCTAATGAGGGAAACAACATGTATGTAAATATGTCTACACAAGATGCACATCTTGCCAACAAAGGTCTGTATAGTCAAAATTCTGGCTTTTCTAATAGCAATTTATGGGTACAAAAATTGCAATATAAGGAAAGCTGAGCACTAAAGAATTAATGCTTTCAAACTGTGGTGCTAGAGAAGACTTCTGAGAGTCCTTTAGGTAAAAAGGAGATCAAATCAGACAATACCTAAAAGAAATTAATTCAAACTGTTCTCTGAAAGGTCAAATACTGAAGTTGAAGTGTAAACACTTTGGCCACATAATGAGAAGACCAGTCTCATTGGGAAAGACCCTGAAATTGAAAAAGATTGAAGGCAAAAGAAGAAGGAAGGGAATAGCAGAGGAGGAGATGGAATGCAATGGTCCATTTAGTTATGAGGAGTCAGACACAACTAAATGACTGAACAACAAATCTTAGAAAGGAAGGCACTAGCACCTGCTGGCTTGGAATGGCCTACAGAAGGTAATATCTGATAATGGATTGGGAATTCTAAGAGGTAGAAGTGAGGAAAAAGAACACTTCAGGCATGAGGGATATTCTGTGTAAAGATACAAAGACGGGAGATAGAGTCCTATGTTTAAGGAACAGCAAGCAGGCCAGTATGACTAGATTGTAGATTATATAAAGAGAAATAACATGTAAGAAGACCAGAAAGGTAGGAAATAACCAGGTTGTCAAAAAGAGCTTAAAATGCTAAGCAGAAGAGTTTATGTTTGATCCTAGAATTAGCAGTTGGAATTTACTAGGTAGGGGAGTCACTATGATGAGACCAAGACTTTAGAAAAATCCCTTTGACATTTAGCATTTTAGATTAGAGTGAGGAGAGACTTGAGACAGCCAGACCAATTAGGAGAATACTGTGATAATCTAGTTTATGAAGGCTTGAGCTAGAATGTTGTTCCCTGAGTGAATGGAGAGAAGGATATCTAACGGGAAAATGTGATGATGAAAGAGAGGTCAAGACGTAGCAAACTGATAAAAATATGGGTAATGTTAAAATTCTGCCTTCAAGAGTGGGGGGAGCTCGTTATTTGGAAAAGGAATAGGACAAAAATTAAAAAAAAAAACTTTGGTTGAATGGAGTCAAGGAAATTTCTTAGAGGAGGTAGTAACTGAGCCTGACTTTAGAGAACAGGTAATATTTCACCAAGCAGGAGTGCTGGAAGAATCCAGTACAGGCATGGCAAATAACATTTTTTACTAGAAAGGACAGGATGAGATCAAGGAATGGTCAGTACCCCAGCTTGACTGAAAAGATAATATATGAAGGGGAGCAGAGTGATATAAGTTTTAAAAAAAGTAGATTAGAGCCAGATGGCATTTCCTCCATTAATGTTTAAAATTCTCTTTTTAATTATGAGTTTAAGGACATGAACATTTTCATATACAAAGGAAAAAAGTACTATATATATGTAGTGAACTTTTTAAGTATATTTATTTTAAATTACATATATTTAACATAGTAACAAGTGTCTTTTTTCTCTTTCTGAACTTATTGTTTTCTTCTTTGCACTTAAAAATGTTTAATTGATATGCATAACCAGAAAATAAATAATTAATAGCTTGACCAATGTTTGGAGTATGCTTTTTTAGGGAAAAATGTAACTGTGATTTATAACAAGAATTTATTCCCAGACAAAAGTCTGTGTATGTAACCAGATAAAGAATTTAGTCCCAGGATAATACCAGAGTTATAATATAAAGTATTTGTTGTCATATCAATATCAGTAAGTTACTATATTAATCATGAATGTGTCAATCCATTCAATAATGTACTCTAAGGAAGTTAACTCATACAGGAAGGTACAGAAAAGTAGATGGTCACCCCAAAATCACAAAGGTATGAAACCTAGCAGGCCCAAAGAGATCTCATAGGATCTAGAAATGGTCTCTGAGACATCTTGGAGACCTTTTTGGGGGAAGTGGAAAGGGGGCACAGGTTGGGGAAAGACAGGAAACTATAAAAGTGTATGTGTTTTGCAAACAGGTTCTCAGATTTTGAACTGGGAGAAAACTTGCAGACCTCTGGTCCTGTGATTTCTCTGTTACAATAGTATAGTAAAAGTTCTGGCTAGCAATTTATGGGTGCAAAATTGAAATATAAGATCTTTATTTAAAAGAGTCTCCCAAAATCTTATTTTTATGAATATTTTTCTTTCACTTCTCTAACTCTACACACTAATTTCCTTTATCCCTTCTTCAAAAGTCTCTTGTATAACAAATAAATTTAGTCAAGCAAAACTTATCAATACAGTGGGGGTGTCTGAGCATCTTTGTTTTCTTTATCTCTTCATCTTTCTGCCAAGAGGTAGGTGGGAGGCATGAGTCATCAACAGTCTCCTGAAGTATGACTGATCACTGCATTGAACAGATTTATGAAGTCTTTCCAGTTGGTTTCTTATACATTATTGGAATCATCCTGTTAATTGCTCTTTTGGTTCTGCTCATTTCACTCTGTATCAAATCCTGCAAATCTTGGGTTTCTCCAAACCCATAATATTCTTTTTTTTTTAAACCCTTACCTTGTGTCTTGGAGTCAATACTGTGTATTTTTTCCAAGGCAGAAGAGTGGTAAGGGTAGGCAATGGGGGTTAAGTGACTTGCCCAGGGTCACATAGCTAGGAAGTGTCTGAGACCAGATTTGAATCTAGGACCTCCCATTTTGAGGTCTGGCTCTCAATCCACTGAGCCACCCAGCTGCCCCCCATAATGTTCTTCATTTTAATGGAATAATAATATTGTCCCATTCATGCCTATCTCAATTTTCCCTTCTTGCACAGATTCTATTTTTTAACTTTAACAAGACTTAAACTAGCACTGAACCAGGAGAATGTTTTTCACTTCAAACTATCAACCTCTATTCAGATGACTTCAGAATCTATATCCAATGCTAATCTCTCTTGCCCACATCATTAAATCAGTAAGAATTGATTAAGCTAATACTCTGTGCCAGCTTGGGTTAATATTAGGGATATATACACAAAAGATAAACCATCTCTGTTGTATTTTCTAATAGGGAAAGACCACACATATAGGGGAATGGTAGCTAGAGAAGCATGTTTTGGTCTGGGACATCATAGGAATGATAAATTGATCTATAATATAACCCAGTGATAAGTCCTTTCCAGAATCAATGGTAGCACTGATTTGATTACTCTACCTAAAGCAAGGATTTGAGACAGAGGTTATGGCATGCATACATGATGGCTGGCAGATGGCCTGGATGAACAGATGGTTGGATGAGATATGAAGCTGAAACACAATCTAAGGTCTGGCACCAACCAGATGCAATGTGCTAGATGAGTCAGGTTGTACCATTGCTATTCAGGAAGACTGGACCCCAGTGAGGGAGTTCCAAAGATGAGTTGGGAGTCATTTCCTTGGTGATGAGGAACATGGATTTTGGAAGTTCATGATAGAGAGATTTACTCCACTGTAGAGAGTGTTGGTCTAGGTAGCGAGAATGTCCCCGATTGCTTATTAGATATCTCCAACTGAATATGTATTGACATCCTAAACTCAATAACAATTCATTATTTTTCTCCACGCCCTCCCATTTCCCAATTTCCCTGATTCTATTAGGGATACCACCTCTCTTCTATAGGTTTAAATCTCAGCCTCAATTCTATCTTCTCTCTCATCTCTGACAACCAATCAATTATCAAGTCTTCCCAATTCTACTATCACAATACAATTTAAATCAAAAGCCCTTCTTTTCATCCATGTGACTACGACCCTAATTCAGGCCCTTGTCACCTCTCAATTCGAGCCATTTCTATTGCTTCTTAAATGATCACCCAGTTTCTACTCTCTACACCTTATTTAGAATGCACACACTACTTTCCTCTTACTAGGAAAATCCCTTATCTTGCTCTGAGGTTTGACTCAAGTGCTAGCTCTTCTTGGAACCTCACTTCTCATAGGCTGGTCTGCTCATTTGTGACAGCTCCCCATGCCTCTACTGCCTGTTCCCCTCTCCATCTATCTAAATCCTGCCTAGCTTTTAAAACCAAGCTGAAGTACTTGCTTCCTCTATTTCTTTGCCATTCTGTTGTTGTTATTATTGAGTTATAACAGTCATGTCTGATTCTTTGTAACCTCGTTTGGAGTTTTCTTGGCAAAAATAATGGAGCAGTTTGCCATTTCTCTAGCTCATTTGAAAGATGAGGAAACTGAAGCCAACAGGATTAAGTGACTTGAGCAAGATCACACATTTAGTGTCTAAGATTCGATTGAATTCAGAGAAATCTTCTTGACTCCAGGATCCTAAGCATTAGGGCACTACTTCTTGTCCCTTACTACCTATTTAACCTTGGGCAATCAATCAAAGAGCATTATGAAACCCTAGCTATGTGCCAGACACTGAACTAAACACTGGGGTAAGAAATACAAAAAATGAAATTAATCTACCTGAGCCTCACTTTCTTCATTTGTGAAATGAAAGAATTCTATTAAATGACCCCTAAAATGCCTTCTAGCTCTAAATCTGTGATTCTGTTTTCCCCTTTAACCCCAACATTTCTAGCACAGTCTTGTACATGTAGTGGATACTCAGTAAGTACTTTTTGAATGAATGGTTTTATTTTTGTTAGGTTAAGACAGCTAGAGGCCTTTGAGAATAGGTGTCAAGAAATTAAGGTTGATTGGCAGGCCTTTATTTAAAGTCTGAAATAAACAATACATGTGATTGATGTCTATAGAGTAAATACATTCTATAAGAAAGACCCACCACTGCTGCCCCTGCACATCTGGAGCTGTGAAGACATGATGTTCTAATTATCTGGTATAGCAAGAAGAAAATGGTTTCAAAGATTTTCTCTCTGTAGATTGCCTCCCTGTATCAGAATAAAATTACAAAGAGTGAAGAGCAGACATCTTTACAAGTCAAGTCGTTTTTAATATACCCTTAAACCAACGTTTTCCACTTTTTCTCAGTTGGTTCTCATTTATACTTAAAGTTCGTTTGGGTGCAGTATCTATATTATGCAAACTGGAGAACTGAAGAAATGCCCTGGCAAATTCAAAAATAAAAAAGAATCTTATTTATTTGATTTTTGTAAAAGAAAATTATTGTCCTTCTTTTAGGGGCACAGTTTTCTAGTTGGCATTTTTTAGGCTGAATCTCAGAAAAGGAGCTGGCAACATCAATAGGAGTTTTAGGTTTTTTCATTTCTTTCTTTCTCCAAGATGAAATAGAAGGTTATTGCTAGTCTAGAGTATTTCTTGTTTGTTCATCTTGACAGTAGCCTAAAAATGAGAAGAGAATGAAATATTTCACCAATATGACTAGCAGAAAAATTCTTAACTAAATGAGGTGCAATGGACAAAATAGAATATTTTAATTACATGGAATTGAGAAAAAACTTTTGCACAAATAAAATTAATGCATGCAGTCAGGATAAAAGAAACTGCCAATTAGGGAGAAAAATCTCTGAATTATCTACAAAAAAGAGTAGATATTCAAATATATAGACTTAATAGAAATTCATATGCTTGAACTCATGGTCAGAGGATGCATATCAACAAATGGTTCTCAAGAGAAGAATTCCATTTGGTTAAGAATTATGTAAAGCATTGCTCCGAAACACTAAATATAGGAGGAGTGCAAATCAAAACAACTCTGATGTTTTACCTCATCTGATCAATATGGAACTATTAAGTGTCTTCAATATAAAAAGTTCAATATTAGGCCCTGAAGCTAAAAAAGATAAAAGTTAATGGTTGTTGCCCTCAGGGAATTTACATTCTTTCAGAAGAGAAAATATATAAATTAATTAATTAAGGCTATCTCACCCAACAAACTGGCAAAGATGACAAAGGATGGAAATAGTGATGGTGATGGGCACATAATGGTGGAGCTATGAATTTGTCCAACCATGCTTAAAAAAAAGAGTAGCTGAAAATGTCCCTGCCTTTCACCTAGAGATCCCAGATATTCCAAGGAGGACTCCCAAAAAAGTTCTCCTAGATACCAATATGTTGAGAATAACACTTTTCATGTTAACAAACAGCTGGAAGTCAAGTAGGTACTTAGAAAATGGCTAAAGAACTTGTACATGAATGCAATGAAAACTTAGCACACTGAAAGAAAAAATGTGAAGGTTTAAGACCTAACCTTGGGGCCAGCCTGTCCTGGGTTTGAGTCCTTTAGATATGGCCTTAAGCAAGTCATTTAATCTCTATAGACAAACCTATTAGATTATAAATTGCAGAGAAAGTACCAACTTGCACTGGCAAAGGAAAATTTGGAATATTAATTCAGTTCCTACTCATGAAATCATAGATTTAGCTACTATCCTTCTATCCTATCACTTATATATACTGATACAGAATGATAAAAGCAGAATATATACAATTACTTTGTTCTTGTTATTCAATCGTGTCCAACTCTTCATGACCCCATTGAACCACCTACCTGACCTTCCAAAGTTACTACAATAATGTAAACAGAAAGAACAAAAAAACTAAAAGTTTTGAATGTTATGAATGATATCAATCTTGACCCCAGAGAAGAGCTCAGGAAGGTCATCTCCTTCCATTGGATGAAGAGATAGAAGACTATGGTATGGAAGATGTGTCACATGTGGTCACTTTGTTATTAGTTTTGTCAAAATGTTTTCTCTTCCTTTTCCTTTTAAATAGTTGTTACACAGGATGTTTCAAAGTATATAAACAAATAAATGGAACATAAAAAAGGCATAAATGAAAAAAACTAATTGGACCAGAAAATTGTGCTATAGCAAAATCTTATTAATTCACATCCCACAAATTCAGATTGTGTGACACAATTCAAGGGCTTGAGTGCAATTTTTTCCTAGTTGTTGTTTTGTCATTAAGCTGTGTATGACTCTTCATGACCCTCTGGACCATACTGTCCATGGGATTTTCTTGGCAAAGATAACGGATGGTTTGCCACTTTCTTCTCTAGCTCATTTTAAAGGTGAGGAATTGAAGCAAACAGCGTTAAAAGAATTTCCCAAGGTCACCCAGCTAGTAAGTGGCTGAGGCTGGATTTGAACTCAGGAAGATGAGTCCAGTGCTCTAGCCACTGTGCCATCTACCTGCCCTGCCTGGAATATAGTAAATTTCTAATAAGTGCTTGTTGATGGATTGATGCTAAGTCAATTACTAGTTTGGATTAAGGGATATTTTAACTACATAACATAAACTGTCTGAAAGAACTTCAGGTACTATTTACATACGCTTGACAGTTAACTGCTTCATCTTTATCTGAATCTTTTATTGAATGTTAGAAATATTCCATAATTCAGATTTAGTCTTTTTTATTTTATTTTTTAGAAAAATTTTCCATGGTTACATGATTCATGTTCTTACTTTTCCCTTCACCCCTCCCCATAGCTGACAAGCATTTCCACTGCTTTTAACATGTGTCATCGATCAAGACTTATTTCCATATTATTGATAGTTGTATTGGTGTGGTTGTTTAGTGTCTACATCCCCAATCATGTCCACATTAACCCATGGGTTCAAGCAGTTGTTTTTCTTCTGTGTTTCCACTCCTGTAGTTCTTCCTCTGAATGTGGATAGCGTTGTTTAGATTTAGTCTTATTCTCTCCCTTCATTTTTTCAGGTTTTTCACTTTGCTGTTTGAATGCAAAGATACATCTGTGTGTCTGTGTCACTGAAGTTGTAGTGGATATGTGGGAAGGATTATAAGAGGGTATCTGTAAAAGGCACAGAGGAAAAACAGGTCACATGATCCAGAATGAGCCAGCATGCCTTGCAGATACATCTTTTCTCCTTTCTGAAGTTCCTTTCAGTTCTAAGATGAATGATTTTTATGATTGAAATGCCATTTCTAAAAATTATCCCCTTTTAATTTTGCCTTAGTCCTTCTAGATTAGAAATATAACAATGGAATTAGGGCTACATACACAAGGTACGTAGAAAGTGGGGAAAAATAACCAATTATCTAAATAATCTGAGGAAAAAGAAACACCTTAACTTGAAATTCCCAAATAATGGAGGCAAAAGCAAGGGTTATCTGGACAATTATCCCAGTTCTAAACTTCCATTCTATCCAGAACTATAAAAGTACATATAAGCTAGACCCAAACCAAAGGATCCAGCTGGACCAGGGCCCCAGAATAAAGGCAGCTTCAGGCAAAATGGCTAAGCAGTTCTTGGCTTGAAGGAGAAGCTTAGGGACTAAAACTACAGTACAATTTCCCAAAGGCAGTCCAACCTGTTTTATTCTTCTTATACAACTCTGAATCTAGTTCTGGGGTTCAGTGTTTGTCCAAGAGGACTAAGTCTATGAGCTGTCCATTCAAGTTTGTATCTCAAACTGGATAATTAGCATTTTATATCCTTTTTATTTTTCCTGCATGTAGTTTAAGTGAACTTTTTTCTTTTGAGAGAGTAGAGACGCCATTGAGGAGAACCAGCAATGCCCTAGGTGGGTGTAATGTGACCAGTGCAATGACTTCTGCAAACAAGAGGATCTAGGATCTTCCCCATCTTTAGGAAGTGATTCTTTCATTTGTGCTCTGAGTTGGCCTTCTTCAAACATGATGGCACACACCTTTGGTGAGCGTTGTCTCTGTTTTATGCCTTACTCAGAAGCTCAGAGGGATCTCTGATGTCATTGATTTGGTAGTTCTCTCCAAAAATGCTAATAACACTCAATCCATACCTATGAATCCAGAGTGACTTAGCCATGTCCTCCCATATATTTGCCCCAGGAAGACCACCTAACATCTGACAGGTCTTTCCTGACTTTTCTCAGTATTATCAGAGAACGAGTGATCATTTTGAGTGTTTCCTTATCATCTTTCACCTTCTCCATATGACCAATCCATCTTCTCTTCTTTATCCTACATTTATTGTACCATATATCTATTGTAGGGCATCTAGGTATCTAAAATATCGTGGACTTAAAAATAAATGTGGCCACAGAAACTGGCTATGTGACCCTGGGTAAGTCATTTAACTTCTGTTTACCTCAATTTCCTTATTTATAAAATGGGAGTAATAATAGTGCCTACTCCCAGGGTTGTTGTAATGATCAAATAAGATCAATGATTGAAGATCAAATGAAGACAAAATTTAATAATTGCAAAACATTTAGCATAATGCCTGGGACATAGTAGATACTATATAAAAATTAGTTATTATTATTAGACAACTTAAGTTTCTCATATGTTGTAGCCTTTTTATATGCACCATGTGCTTTTCCATTGCCCTTGGTGTGATAATGGTTTTTAAATTCTTCAGGTCCCCTCCAGGCTCTGATTCTGACTTTCTAGAATTTGCCACAATGCTTCAGCCTCTGTCTCACCCTGGAATTTTCTCCAGTGGCAGCATCCTACTCCTGCTGGAACAGTCATCTTCCCCTGAGATCTTCTCACCCTGAACCCTCCCTCTTCCATGATGGCTGCCTTCTCCCACTGGTGAGTCTTGGGGAAGGATCCAAGCCAGCAAACATTCCTCTCCTGGCTCTGCTTTGGACTTTCCAAAAATTCAAAGACAGGTCCCCAGTACCTAGGTACCTTCTTTTCCACTTTTCCCTTCCCTAGTGCTTTTCAGGTACCTTTTGTATGTTGTCTTCCTCCCATTAGAATGTAAACTCCTTGAGGGCAGGGACTGTCCTGCAATTATTTGTATCCCAATGTTTAGCACAGTAGTTGGCATATAGTAAATGATTGATAAATATTTCTTAACTTGTCTTTGTTTCTGAGGAAAACTAAGAATTATATAAAGAAGCTTTGTAATATCCTGAAAGGAATCAGCCTGTAGGGGTTCCTCCTCCATCTCCTGTGAGCTCTTAACTCATTTTCTAACTTGCAATATCTGACCCAAATGCATATCCTGATGAAATAGTTCTATAGGTTGTCAGAATTTTTTGTCTGATTCCAGATGATAGACATAAGGTCATCAAGTCAAACATTCTCTTTTGTTATGTCTTTTAAAAGGTTTTTATGTGAGTTTAATCCTCTAATTATATAGCATCAGTGAAATTTCTCTAGAAAACAGTGATAGAATCTATGTCTTACCTTTGGCTCACTTCCTATTTTTTGTTGAAGATTGTTTGTTAAACAGATTGGGATGGAGTCATGTGTCCAACATAGCCCTCACCATTCTTATAGAGTATCAGTTCAACAGTTATCAAGGCGTATGCTGACTTAATTTGGAGAGAATCCATCATTTAGTTTCTCTAATCTTTCATACTTTCTAATGGGAGTTGGCCCACAAACAAATTATTTTCCTGGTGGCCTGTTTATTCACATGCTATACTCATCCTATACCTGTCCTAGGGTTGTTTGGATTGAAGAATTGCTAGTCCCCTCATGTCATTCTGCTCCCCTGAACAATCAAAATTCTCTCAAGAACATGGGAAACCAGAATCCTGTGGAGCTCCCTACCAGAGGATAAGAGCCTATTTGATATTCTTCAAATAGGACATTCCATCTCTCATCTCTGCACTTTTGCGCCAGCTGTCCCTCATTCCTGGATGAATGGATGAATTCCCCTCACTCCTGCCTCTTTGAATTCGTTCAGAATTCTAGAAAAGCTGCCCCTTAGTCAACAGTCAGTTGCCAAGAATTTATTAAGCTCCTTCTACATGCCAGGGATTTGGGGCTAAGTGCAAGGAATACAAAAAAAGGCAAAAACATAATCCCTGTTCTTAAGAAAGTCCAAGTCTAATGGGGGAGGTAGCATGCAAACAACTATGTATGTACAAGATAAATATAGGTATGAAGCAAATGGAGGGTCATCTCATAGGGATCTACTTTCTCCATGAAGTCTTTGCTTTCTCCCCCCAAGCCTACTCCAATTACTAATGACTTCTCTGTAAAAATAATAATAATTTGTATTTATTTTCCTGTGCTTGTTTATCTATATTTTCTTTCCCTTGATAGAATAAAAGCTTCATTAGGATTGAGACTATATCATTTGTCTCTGTGTCCCCAACACATAGCACAGTGTCTATGGTAAGTATTGAATAAATGATTACTGATGATTGATATAAATAGTCCCTAGCATCAATTAAATTCTAGCACTTTAAAAAATATTATTATCTTCAAAATCTATCTGGAGACTTTCTTTAAAGGCAATTGCTCCCGACTAGTTAGTAATTTAGTAGTCTGGATTACAATCTTTGCCCTATATAACCCAAACTACAATTTGGCCCATTTAAAGCCATTGGTCAATAGGATATGGTTTGAGCATTAAAGCACTTGATTAAGTAAAGCTATGCTGCTTTATTTAATTTTCAAACATTTTCAGATACATGCAAAAAAGAAAACCAGAGGAACGAGAGCAATTATTTGGGGTACAACCATTTTAGAATTCAAGAAATCAATTAGGGTGAATGAAATTAGAATTGCTGAAAGATGAGTTGAAACCCAATTAACATTTTGCAAGGATTAAGAGCTTTGCAGATGTTTAAAATCTCATAACATGATCAAGTCAAAGCAATTCAGGAAAACAACTGAGAAAAATGTCTCTAATTACGAAACTCTATATTTAGATGTCATCACTGGATGTGAAGTTTTGCCAAAAAAATGAAGATAAAGAGAAAGCAATAGAGACAGACCACACATCTGGCTCTGCTAGTAAATAGTTTAATGGACCTCTTGGGTTGAATGAAATGCAGCAGTACGGGAAATATGTATTGGCCTCAATCATTTTCTCTCCCTATTTCTAGTTCTTTGAACCCATAGATCTCTGCTCAGGCATAATAAACAGTGTGTATCTGGGGGGTAGAAGTCTGTTAGGGGAGCAATAATAGTGAGTGTTATGGTATATATGAACATGTGTCCTCAGACACAGTGAAAAAAACCATATTCTCAAGTTAAGCTGACTAAACAAAGTAAATTAATTCGTTTGCAACATAAAGAATTAAATGTAAAATCATGAAATAAACAGTGTGCTTTTGATTAAGGTACATCGAGTCAGCCTGTCTTAGCCTCTCATTAGCCAATGACCCTGGACAATTTATCTAATTTGGGGGAGAAAAGAAAAGAAACAAACCTACTTATAGACTGGTCTCAAAGGTTGGTGATGGGCAAATAGGTAAAAAAAATTTTTAGAAAGTGCTTTGAAAGTATAAATGCTGAATATAAAGGTAATGATGATAATTAATCTTCTCCAATTTTGCTAATTCTTGTGCCACGGAGATGTTATGTTCATAAGGGCTGTACTTTTGGAGCTCAAGATCTAGGGGTCCTATTAAACTATACTGCAAGAGTAGCAGGGAGCAGCTAGGTTACTAGGTTACAGATTGAGAGGCGGGCCTAGAGATGAGAGGTCCTGGGTTCAATTCTGGTCTCAGACTCTTCCTAGCTTTGTGATCTTGGGCAAGCCACTTAACCTCATTGTCTCGCTGTTACTTCTCTTCTACCTTGGAACTAATACACAGTATTTATTGTAAGACAGAAGGTAAGGGTTAAAAAAAAAAAGATATAAGGATATGTGCATGGATGGGCTATGAGCTATGTGGCCATTATCTCTAGGCTTGGAGATAGTTCACCACCAGAAGGTCAGACCCAAGGTCATGCGTTTTTAGACTCACTACAAGCCTCTATTAAGGCATTAGGAGATAATGATTAGTGCGGGTAGACAGAGAAGCCATACTGAAGAAATTATGGATCATTTCTGGACTGTTGAAGCCAAGTATTCAGTTCCAAAGACCATCATAAAATCTGAAAAATCTGGGCCTTACCCAATATAAAACCCATTGGATGGCAGAGTTAAAAAATAAAAGTGATTGATTAAATCTACCTACCTTTCAGATCTCAGGACATATCATTTATTTCTTTTTGGTCTATGTAGGCTTAATAAGAGGTAACAAACTTTAATACATCTGATAGTCCAAGAAGTTCATAGAAATTAAATGGACTACTAGAACCTAGACAGACTACAATTCACAGTTTGGGTTCTTTATTAAGTGTTTTTAGAGTATCATTGGTTTGAGCCTTTCTAACTTTTTTTTAATTAACATTTACTTTCTATTTTAAAAATAATACTAAGTATTGGTTCAAAGGCAGAAGAGTGGTAAAGTCTAAGCAATTGGGGTTAAGTTACTTGCCCAAGGTCACACAGCTAAGACCAGATTTATACTCAGGATCTCCTGTCTCCAGTCCTGGTTCTCCATCCATCGAGCCACCTAGCTGTCCCATTGCCTTTCTGGTTTTAATACTATATAGCTCCAAGTTTGATATTTTTACTGAAATGAATTTTATCCTCTGCCTTATCACTTCCTGAGGAGTCTGGCTAACTATCAACCACAGAATTGCTCTTGTTCAATTAGAGAAAGAAAGCTGAAGCTTGGAGTCTGACACAGTAAGTATTTGATAAATGTTTGTCAACTGGCAGTGGAATGATTGGTGGCAAGCTGCAAACTGACTCCTTCATTTATGTAAGGGAGTGTATGTGCATCGTGTATTTTGTGTGTGTGTGTGTGTGTGTGTGTGTGTGTGTGTATCTTTATTGAGATTTCGAGGGCTTCGGTGGTGGAATAACTTAGGAAAATGAAATTTGGAAATTTAATCTGTGAGTAAGACCTGTTGTTTTTACTTTTGAAACATCTCTTTTATGTATATACTTCTTTCTTCTATACAACTGCCACCCTAGTAAGGACCCCATCATCTCAAGCCTGGAGTATTGCCATAACTTTCTGGGTGATCTCCTTAATTCAAGTCTTTTTCCCCATTCCAGTCCATCTTCTACTCAGATGCCCAAGAGTTCTCCTTAAAGCACAGGTCTGACCATGTCATTCCCCTACTTAATCAGATCCAATATCACCTCTGGTTTTTAAAGTCCTCCATCCATCACCCAGACTCTTCCTACCTTTTCATCCTTAATATACTTAACTCCTCACTACATACTCAGTAATCCAGTGGCATGGACCTCCTAGTGGTTCCTCCCACAAGATACTCCATCTCCAAATTGTTGGCATTTTCATGTTTGGAATGCTTCTATCTTCATCTCTTCCTTCTGGCTTCCTTAAAGACTCAAAAATGCTCTCTTCCAAAAAAAGACCTTCTCTGGTTGCCCCTCAATGCTAATGCTTTCCCTCTAAGATTTCCTTCAATTATATACATACATACATATATATAGTCAACCCTCAAGCATTCTGGTGACTTTATTAGTAATCTCACTTTTACTTTTTCATCAATAACCATTTATATTCTTGACTATGTAAAGTAGAGAAAAAGGTGAGAGGCACGAGATGAGTGCAAGTTTGTGGAGTGGCTGGCATCCTACTGGTCACTTTACTGTTCTTGTTCACCCTATGATTGTAAAGAGTTACCTGTGCATTCGTTGCATATTTTCATTCTTTGTCTTAAAAAAATCAAGTTTCATGTGCAATTATGCCTTCAAACCTTAGTGCAAGTCCTTTAGACTCTAAATCCAAGTATGCAAGGTCAGTGATGTGGGTTAGTGAGAAAATAACAAGGTATTAGATTAACTGTATATCTGACTGTCTGCAGCCACTATTGGCCACAGGGTTTGGCATTAACAAATCCAAGATTTTAATATCCCCAAAAGGAGTAAAATATTGGTACTGAAGATTTCTTGTGTTATGAAAAGTCAATATTGTCTAAAATAATTTTTGTTGAGATGTTAGCACAAAAGATTATGGAATTATAGGGAATTTCTAGCAAGAAAAAATGTTTTGCGTGGTACCAGTTTTATTTTGGGTACTGCACTTTATGGGTTATTTCATTGTAACTGTGTTAGGAAAAGGGCATATTATCAGAATGTTTCGTTATAAAGAATTGAATGCAGAAAAGTATATTTTCAGCAATCTCTCGTAAAAGTTATAGTTTTTGATAATCATGGAAACCTAACCCCAAATATATACATATAAACACACATATGTATATACATACATATATACATATATAATTTTTTTTTTCATCCTGGGACTCCATTCTAGGAGCATAGGGCCACAACCAGTAGGCAATGGGACACACAGTCGCTCAGGGTCACCCAGCTGGGAAGTGTCTGAGCCCGGATTTGAACCTAGGACCTTTTCGTCTCTAGGCCTGGCTCTCAATCCACTGAGCTAGCCCAGCTGCCCCTACTTTAGGTTGCAGTTTCTTTAGCAGATGTAGTTTTTACAGGGTGGGGTTGCTAGCCCCACGCCCAACCCTCCTCCTTTTTCATCCAGGCTAGGGACCGTCCTTGGCCCAGGAGTGGTAAGGGTGGGCGATAGGGGTCAAGTGACTTGCCCAAGGTCACACAGATGGAAGTGTCCGAGGCCAGACTTGAACCTAGGACCTCCAGTCTCTAGGCCTGGCTCTCAATCCACTGAGCCACCCAGCTATATAATCATTTGTATATGTATATAAATTATATGTAGATATATAATTTTATGAATATATATAAATTATTTGTGTTGTCTCACTGCATTTACTTCAAAATCTAGTGACAATGGCTTCCTTGTTGTTCCTTGTATCTGACACTCTATCTTCCAACCCCAAGTATTTTCACCCTCTGTTCTTAAGACCTGGAACTCTCTTCCCCTTTGTTTCTACTTGCTGGCTTCCTTGGATTTTCTTTCAAATCTCAGCTAAAGTCTGACTGTCTGCAAGAAGCCTTTCTCAGCCCTCCTTAATCTTGGTACATTCCCTCTGAGATTATGCCCAATTTGTCCTGTGTATAACTTATTTTTACAGAGTTGATTGTATGTCTCACACCAAACAATAACCAATAAAACAAAGCCATGTAGGAGAAGAGCTAAAAAACACATGAGAAAAATTAAAATCAGCCAAAATTTTTAAATAGGCTAAGCAAAGCAGCAATATAACTTTTTCCCAAAAAATTCTTCAGAGCAACTGAATCAATTAACTGAAGTACCAGAAGCAACAGAAATGGCAAAAGAAACTGTTCAAGGGATCCCGAGAGATGTTCTCAAATGGATAAATGTCATATTCAAAGAAATTAGGCAAGGATTGGCAATGTTAATAAAACCACAAGCCTAAATAAAAAAAGGAATTCAAAGAAAGTAAAAATCACAGGAGGAAATCTAGCTAAAATTAAAAGAAACTTTAAAAAATATCAGGAGGAAATAATTAAGAAAATGACCAATAATGAGAATATAATAGAAACATCTCTAATAGTACATAGAAGCAAACAACAGACATTACAAAGGAAAACAGAATTGTACACAGTGCAGAGCAATTAGAAATATAGACTTGAATAATCACATAACTATCCAAATTATTGGAAAACATGCAGACCCAAGTGACAGGCCTGGAGGATAGATCAAGACAAAGCAATCTTAGGATTACAGACATCCCAGAAATTTTTTGTAAAAGCAATATAAACTCTAAATTCCAGGAAATCATCAAAGAAAAATTCCCAGAATTGACAAAAACAACTGGCAAAATACAGAGGAAGAACCCACATGACCCCAAAATGAAAGAACCCAAGATTTAACACTCCTGGATGCATCATAGTTAAACTCTTAACATTAAAATAATTATAAAGAAAAAAATGCTCCAAGTTGTCAGAAAAAAATAGAAAAAAAAAACCTTACCAAATAAAACAATCATGGTCTCAGTAGACTTTCCAAGGAAGATAAGGAAAGATCAGGGAAATTTCAATATGTCATTTTTTAAAATTAATATATGTGCATCATAAACTAAAATGATCTTCCCAGAAAAAAATCAGTATACTCTTTGAAGGCTAGAGATGTATATTTGTAAAAGAGACTTCAAAAAGTTTTAAAAGAAACATGTGTCACTTTAAGGAAATGGTCCAAAAATATGAGCCTCCATTTAAAGCAATTCTAACTATTCTGAAAAACAATTTGGAGTTAAGAAAATAACAAAAATATCTATATCTTTGACCTGTAGATATCATTGCTAGGAATATGCCTCAAGGAAATCAATATTAAAAAGTAATTTCTGCCATGCACCAAAGGAGTCAGGAAGAGCATTATTTTTGGGTGGTAACAAAAAATTGGAAATAGCCTTAATGTTCATTTATTCAAGTATGACTAAGGAAATTGTAGTACATGAATGGGATGGATTAGAACTATCTCTTAAAATAAGAGATTTCTTTGGCTTTTTTTTAATGAAACTGATAGAGTTGAGATAGATAGATAGATAGATAGATAGATAGATAGATAGATAGATAGATAGATAGANATAGATAGATAGATAGATAGATAGATAGATAGATAGATAGATAGATAGATAATTGGATAGATGGATGGATGGATGGATGGATGGATGGATGGATGGATAGTTGACAGATGGGTGGATGGATGGATAGGTAGATAGATAGAGTTCAACTCTTTGTGGTGATATATATGTAATCTGGCCTCTGAGTGAAGGGATTGTACAACCAGAAGTTCCCTGATTGATCTTTTTTTTTTCACTCTTTTGTGGTGTTGTTGGAAAGGATAGTTGGGTCAAATGAACACCTAAGTGGAAAGAAACTGTCCACACAGGAAATTTTAAGGAAAAAACAGCTTCTACTATCTCCCTTCCTCTTTGGGGCTGTGTCAATTAGGATTCAGATGAGCTTTCCCAATGATATGCCATGAAGCAGTAAGAAGACTCTTTCTCCCTTCCCCATTCCCAACAAAAATAGTGACTGAATGTGCATAGCAGTTATTAAATAGGCACTATGCTGGGGCTACTAGCTCAATGAGCTGGGACTGACTAGCTGGCCCTAGATCCTCAGGTAAAAGGAGAATCTAAGGCTGAGTGATGGATAGGATTGCCTGAGTAAAGATTACTGGCATCAAGATGTGCTGGTAACCACCAGGTCTTATGAGTGTTCAGTTTAGCCAAGCCCTCGCCTCTTAACAGTGCCCAAGCCAAGAATCCAGTGAGGGGCTGTATGTATGTTCAACAGCTCCTCTAGCTCCCTGGCTTTGGGTTGGGTTTGATGATAAGGTTGGTTATGGGCTAGTTGTTGGTGTGCTAAATGGACAACACTATTCTGACAGAGATTTGATGAATCCCTTCCCTGGGGCTGTATTTACCAGCCTAGGAAGGAATGTCAATCTCCACTTGGATTAAATTGGAATAGGGTTTATTGCTTTAACTCATAAAGGTAAAACAGGAAAGAGGTGTTGGGAAAAGACTAGGAAAGAGGTGTTGGGAAAATGCTATACTGAGTCTATGGAACTAAAGGTAGTTTGTATCTAAGAGCAGCAGGTTTATACTGGCTGGAGACTCTTCCCCCTCACAGTCCCTGGTCTGGTCCAGCCATGACCTGAACCAAGAAAGGGAGGGATAGTGATGTTCTTCTTAACAGCTGTGCTGTTCTTGTCTCTCAGCTCAATGTAGTAGCAAGGTAAATCAAGCTTCTTGAGATATTGAGATATGGATGCTGGATTAGCAGGTCTATGACCTACCCACCCTTATGCCACCCTCTCCCAAGGGCCCCTGCCTCAAAACGGAGATCTTGGGTGGTTCAGTCCATGGGCTTTTATACAGGTGGTCCAAACTGTCTTTTGCCCTTGGCTCATGCCATCTGGGTGAACTCCAAATTCTGTAACCGACAATGCTGCTCTCCATCTTGTTCAGAAGTTCGTTGCTACACAGCATGAACTTGTGTTTGCCTAGATCAGTTTGAGACTGGATCTCATGTCTCAGGTTGGTTCTCTTGCTTTCTATCAAATAATGATCCTGAAATAGTTGTTTCTAGCCTTAGGGATAGAAGAGAGATTGAAAAGTTGGGAACACTGGGATTTGAGTCCCAGTTGCCCAGTAGGAAATGAACTCTTCAATAACTTCTTGGAGATGACCACTGCTAGGAAAATCCTACAAATGAAAAGATTAAGAAAAGCTCTGAGTATAGCCTAGCTTGTCCAGAATTTTGAATTTTTTAGTTGCACTGAGAGTGCAGGTCAGAGATTAAAGTAAAAGCAAATATTTTTTAAACTGAATTAACTGTTCAGTAGTCCCACCAATATACCTCGGGTCTTTACGTCCTCAAAGGATATAAAAGGAATAATGGTTTAATGTGTCTTTTTAGAGTATTTGTCAATGTGTATTTATGATTCTTTTGTGATTTAAGTATTTCTTTTGTAGAGGATGAAATAAATAGTATAGACCCTTAATTTTTTTTTCACAGAGGGAATTTTAAAAGTTTATTAGTAAACATTCTTATTCTATGATTGGTTGATAAACACACTATAAGAAATGATGAATATGAAGGCTACAGAAAAGCTTAGGAAGCATATAAATGGATACAAAAATAAAGCAAGAAGAATCAGAAAAAAGAACCAGAAAAACATTTATAAAAGTCCTGAGCACCCTCAACTCACACTGATGGAATTGTTAAGATGTGCTCTTGTTTCAGGGAAATACTTGGGACCATGTAAAGACTTCTATTTTCCAAATGAAATGCAAACTATCCTTTCCTTCCTATTTAATTCTGGGCTCAATTCATTGTTCATTTTCAGTGCTATCCAAGATGTATTTAAGAATAAATCAGTTCTATTGGTTTAGATTCAAATGTATATCACAGTTTGGAAAATAAACATTCTTCCTCTGTTTGTTTATTTGTTTTCCATGTGGATGGTTAGATTATGTTCTTTTAAAACACCAGGTACCTGACCTAGGCTTGTTAATGTTGAATGCAACATCATCCACCCACCGAGGATTTCATCATCTTTGGGCTATACTTCCTCCATTTGCATTCTGTGTTGAGCAGCTTCTTTGACAGTGACAAACAGCTCTGGTAAGCTTGTACCTCTCCATTTTTTCCCTTGTTTTATATTATCAGGGAGTTATTGGAATTCTCTTTGTTGTTGCATATTTCAAATAATCTTGGAAGAAAGGAAAGCATTTTGTTGGAGAATAGACTCATGGTCACATTTTTCACTGAGTTTAAGAGCTATTTGAAAATCAGCAAACAATAAGTTCAAAGTAGACTCTTGTATTCTCTTTCAATCAGTTGCTTAACTATAAAGATCTGGTTTCTTGCAGGATATTATTTAAGAAAGCTTGTCTGTTTTCTTCTCATACTTCTGAAACAGGGATGCCCTTGATATTTGTAGAGATCAAAGATTTTAAAGAAACAGGAAAGTAGACATATGAATTGATATTTTCTTAAACCCCTTTTGTTAGTAGCAATATTGTTTGTGATTTTTTTTGGCAAGCATTTTCTATCTTCCCTCTCTTTCAGATATATTGAAAATTTACCTCTCAACATCCTAAAAACTAGATTACCTCTACTATAGACCTCCTCTGTGTATAAAAGAGCTAAATCGGCTTCTCTTCCCATCTTTTTCTTCAGTCACTTCTACTTTCTCTCATCGAACACTGGGGTTCACAAAATAACTGTGGCCATCATTATCATATGAAGACAAGTGTCTTATAGAAATGTCGATGGAACTTTGTGTTTTTCAACTTTTTATTATATTATTTTGATTAGTATATGTTCTTGGTATCATGTGGCTCTCCTAGGTCTCTTGCCAAATAAACACGTGTTACTTTTCACTACTTCTGCCTATTTTATGAAGCATTGAGCCATTGTCATATTGAGCCAGCTAGCTGCCCTAATCATTAAGATTTTACAAACAAGTTCTTATTATAAATCATTATATTTCTTATTTGATTCAATGCTCAGATTGACAAGGAAATCAGATGATTTCTAGCTGAGATGGCTTTTAGATTCTGTTCTTGTTGTGGCGAATGGTTTATATTAGTTAACCTTCCTTAGAAAAGGGTGACAAAATATTGATATCTGTTCTATATTTTTCCCATTTTTCATCATCAATAGCTTGCTTAAATAGATCAAATTAGAATTGTCCAATTTCTTGACATATCATCTAGTTTTTAGCCTTCTTTTCAATTTGGTATTGATTTTTATCTTTATTCTAAATAGTTTATATTTTGGCTACAGACAACTGAATCAGAAATTACTCTCATGTTTTAACTACTCATTTGCCATGACATAGTCAATTTCTTTTATGTCTGATGTTATCCAGTGTTTACCATGTCTAGTTTTTCTATCTCTCTTTAAGACAGCCTTCATGATTATAGACACGAAAGGCTTCTGTGTAGTCCACAAGTCTTTGGGATACATAATTTATTAAATTATGAACCATTTTCCTAAAATATTTTTCATCCTTCTTGTTTGTACCTTTGCATAGAAGTCACCAAATATTTTTTTTAAACCGTTGTACTTTCGTTGTATTGTCTCATAGGTGGAAGAGTGGTAAGGGTGGGCAATGGGGGTCAAGTGACCTGCCCAGGGTCACACAGCTGGGAAGTGGCTGAGGCCGGGTTTGAACCTAGGACCTCCTGTCTCTAGGCCTGACTCTCACTCCACTGAGCTACCCAGATGCCCCCCTGAAGTCACCAAATATTAAACATCTGGTCTCCTTTAAGGAAGAATGTCAAGAAATGATGAGCCAATTAATTCCTAAAAAACATGGAAAAACCTACATGAAATTATGTGAAGTGAGCAGAACCAAAAGAATGTTTTATATATATATATATATACATGTATACATATATATATATAAACAATAGCAATATTGTTTGAAAAATGACTTGTGTGTGTCTGTTCACCTCCAGAGGCTGAACTGATAAAAGGAAATAAGTAAGTCATAATTTAAATATACATAAATTCTTTTAGCAAATGGTGTCTTTTCTAATGGGGAAGGGGAAGGAAAGAGGGAGTTAACTGGGAATTTTAATGTAACAAACAAATAAAGAAACTTTTTAAAAGATTGATTAAAAGTACATTACTATAGAGTGAGATATTATATTACATAAGAATTTGGTCCTAAGATCAGCATTTAAGGGAAAAATTGAATATAGTCAAAATTCCCCTTGAAAAAATCCCACAGTAACTGTAAGCAGTTATAACTAGAAAGGATTTAAAGAAGTCGGTTTGTATCAGAAAACAAAGATGGTTGCTATGGAAATAACTATATGTAAATGTTGCATAACTCTTTCTTTTTCTTGATTCACCATGAGGCAAGTAAGGACAAAATGCCAGGTGTGGTTGTGGTTGTCTGTATGTCTACTATTGATGAAGTTGAGACTCCCCAATGTCCTGAACTCAGGAGTTCTGAGCTGCCCCAAAGCCAAAGAGTATCAAGTGAACACAGTAAATCAGGCACCAATACAGTAACTAAGCCGACTGGAGAATATAGAAGCTACTAAACTGCCTAAAGAAAGACAAACTGGCCTAGGTTATAAATGGAACAGGTCAAAACTTTCCTGATAGTCAGCAATGAGAATAAACCCCATGAGGGGCCACCAACCAACTATGAGATAGGAAGAGCTAATTTCAAAAAGAAACCAGATTAGTAGAGGAGAGAGAATAAGAATACATAAAATAGAAATGAAGAAAAAAAATAAAGCACAAGAAGGGTAGAGAGGAAAAGAAAGAAAAGGGAAGGAAAGAAGAAGAAAGGAAAATATTCAAAGAAAGACAAAATAATTTTTAAATGAACAGTTCTGACTCTAAAGAAACTCATAATTGTAAGGATTGGATTTGTGCAAGGGGGATGGGACCAAAGGAGTCAGAGAGAAGGCAGTTGCTGACAGTTGCTGACAGTTGAGACAAGAGAGAATTCTGGGAAGCTTCTCCAAGGAAGAAGAGGGAGGAGGGGAGGTCTTCAGGCAGAGGACATAATCTGATAAGGAGACAACATATAAATAACTATGTACAAACAAGATATATGCAGGATAAATTGGGAATAATCTCCAGAGATAAGGTACTATAATTAAGGAGAAATGAAAAAGGTTTATTGCAAAAGGTGAGATTTTAGTTGAAACTCAAAGGAAAGCAAGGAATCCAAGAGACAGAGAGGAAGAGGAAGAGAGGAATGGAGAGTGTCAGTGAAAGTGCTTGGGGTTAGGAGATGGAGTGTTATGTGTGACAAACAATGAGGATGTCAGTGTAACTGGATTACAGACTAAATAGGGAAGAGTAAGATGTGAGAAGACCAGAAAGTAAAGGGGAACATATAGTAAGGACCTTCAAGTCAATTTGAAAGGTCAACTAAAGCTGTTCCTATCATTAGCTTGACCATTTTAAGCATTAATAGAGTGTCTGTGGGTATGATGTCTGTAAGTATGATAAAGAGAGTCAAGACAAGATGCTTTTTTTACAATGAGAAGCATACCCACTGAGGAAATAATAAATAGATTAACTCTCCAGGGCACATGTACATATTTTGAGTGTGGAATGGCAGTTATAATAACTATACTACTAAATCTCTCTCTCTGTCTCTGTCTCTGTCTCTGTCTCTCTGTCTCTGTCTCTGTCTCTGTCTCTGTCTCTCTCTCTCTCTCTCTCTCTCTCTCTCTCTCTCTGTCTCTCTCTCTCTTGATTATATTAAATGAAAAGGCTTTTGTACAAACAAAACCAATGTAACCAAGATTAAAAGGGAAACAACAAAGTGTGGGGAGGGGGAGATTTTATAACAGACTTCTCTGATAAACATTTCATTTCTTAAATCTACAGAGAACTAAGTCGAATTTATGAGTACAAATCATTCCCCAATTGGAAAATTGTCAAAGGACATGAACAAGCAATTTTCAGATGAAGAAATAAAAGCTATCAATAATCATATGAAAAAATATTTTATGTAACTTTTGATTAAAGAAATGCAAATTAAAATGCCAAGGTCCCATCTCACAACTATCATTACAACAGTAAAGGAAAGTAATAAATGTTGGAGGTTACGTGGCAAAACTGAGACACTAATGCATTGTTGGTGGAGTTCTTACCACTTCCTTATCTACTTTGAATTATAATTCTCTATTAATATTCTATCTTGGAAGCAGTTAGTTCTTGGGATGAAATGAGAACCAGGCCTAGAGATTGGAATTCCTGGGTTCAAATCTGGCCTCGGACACTTCCTGACTATGACCCTAGGCAAGTCACTTAGCCATTCTTCTGCCCTGGAACCCAATACACAGTATTAATTCTAAGATGAAAGGTAAGAGTTTAAAATAAATTCTATCTTAGCTGTGAAGGAGTTTTGACTTCAAAATTATGCCTTCAAATGACATATATAACCAATTCCAATAGCAGCCGTTTGTTTTTAAAAGAATATCTTCCAGGAATTCATTCCCCAATTCCACCAAAGGCACTGATACCTAGTTTGGACTCCCACATACTATTTTCATGAATGCCCAACATTCCAAATGGAAAACGACTTCCCTTCCCCATTCTTGGAGTAGTGAGGCAATGTGCAATGAGCCAATGTTCCATTTCTGTACCTGAGAGTGAAGAGAGCATTTTAGGGCTCCTCAAAGTAGCCAACATCTCTGAGACTTCACTAATTTTCTGACCCAACCACAAGAACCTCTTGGTTTGGTTCCCACATTTGAGAAGGCGCCACGATGAGGAGAAATCAGCACCATACATCTTTCTGCTCTCTAAATAACTCGTGTATCATTGCTTACTTGAACACTCCTCATTCCTTCTGCTTGCTTTCTTCAAACTGGTTTTCCAGATGTTGAGCCATTCTGAAGTTAAATGTCAAATGCCAGAACCTTTCATAATAAGGTAGCATAGTTGAAGTTGGACTTGTTAGGAGGTTTCATCTCATTTTTTGCTTCCAAAACAAACATTTCACACATGCTTATTAAGATGCCCAGTAAACAAGACGGAAAAATGACCCATTCCTTGGGGATCACAGAAACCTCACTGTATTTCAATCAGCCTCACTGAGCTCATGCTTTACTCAGCTACATTCATCATTTCCTTTGCTGTCTTTTTACTTCCTTAGAAAAATCCCTATCCTTTGTGCAGCTGATTTCTTTTAACAAGGATTCCAGCTTAGTCAGACAACCAGCTGCCCAAGATGATTTATATCAATAAGCTCACTGGTGAATTGGGTGGAAGAATATTTACAAGTACCTCTCTCACATCTATCTCCTCATCCTTTCAACTATAATTGATTGAAGCACAGGCCCTGTATCTGGCCCTGATCCCATAGCACGCCATCAAAGAACAACGATCTGAGATAAGCCTCTTATGTTCTCTTATTACTGGCCTCCAAAGACAGGATGTTCAATTCTTACTACTTCATCAAGGTTATGGAATAATAACAACAACAATAATAATAACAATAACAACAACAACAATAATAATAATAGCTAGCATTTATGTGATATAGGTCTTGCAAAGTGCTATAAAGACAAAATTATCTCATTTTAGCCTCACAAAAACTCTGGGAAGTAGGTGTCATGATTATCCCCATTTTACAAATAAAGAATCTGAAACTGAGAATGGTTAAGTAAGTAACTCGCCCAAGACCACATATCTCATAAGTATTTGAGGAAGGATTTGAACTCAGGTATTCCTCATGTCAAGTCCCATTCTTTATTTACTGCGTCATCCACATGCCTCAAGTTATACAACTTACGCCAATTCTAAATAATGGCAGTGACCAGCTCTTTATAAGGAAATATAAACTCAGCAACAATATACTGAAACTTCTGATGCCCTCAACCAGAAAAAGAAAGCAGTGATTTTATAATTTTTTCCTTTTAAGACAAATTATTCTGGCTGTTGTTAACCCCACTGGGGAAATTGATACAAGAGGCTATGATTTTACTTTGAAAGAAAGCAGTGTTCCACCTGATGACAAAATAATGAAGACCCCTTACATTTTTTTTAGAGCTCTCTATTTTCAAAGAGTTTTTGAATATAGCATACAATGTCATTTGACATTATGGGCAGTAAGTAGTCTGTTAATTCAACAAATATCTCAATCTCTCTTATCTTCATTGCAACCACCTAGAATATTGCTAATAATAACAGCTAACATATGCACAATATTCCTGCTTGCTGTTTGCAAATCATGTGCCTAGGATGAAGTCAGAGATTCTGTCTGAATGACGAAATTTAGAGCTAGAAACCGAGTTGGATATTTTGCAGTCCACCACACTTTCTTGCTTCTAGTGTCAGCTAGGGAGATAACTGACCCCTCCTTAATTATTTCACTACAATAGCAACACCTTTAGCAATACTTATTAAGCATTAGCTGCAGAACACCGAACTAGGTACCAGGGGGAGATACAAAGAACAAGTTTCAATTAATAAACCAGCCCTGAATTCATAGATTTTATTATAGTTATTATTATGATTATGACTGCTATGGTTATTTTTGAAGAGGATCGATGGCATCATGTGATAACATCTTGATTTGCTTATGAATTGGATTTAAGTGAGGCAGAGTTGTATAAAGTCATCAGCCTCATTCCCTCTCTTCCAGAGTCATTGGAGTCCAGTGACAAGACAAAAGTCAGCACAACTGCGATGGCCCAGGATGCAATGGATGACCTTGGAGTCTTTGACAACTGACTAACCTCTAAGAGTTCCACAATGCTTACTCTGGACACTTTCAGAGCCATTGGAACAAATTTTTCTCATCAGCCCATGACTGTGAGAGGAAGTCTTCTCCTGCCTGGGGTAGACATCCATCACTTACCAAAAGTTTAAGGCTAAACCTCTCAGTTACCCTAAATCTGATTTAGTCTGTCTTCAAAACGGTTTTCCTGGGATGTGCCTGCATGCTTCTGGTACTCATAGGTGAGAGCTGGGTGATGATAGGTGGACACCTAAGATGGATAAGTATCTCTGAGAAGCACTCACCAAACCCTAATACCAGAGGTGCTAGTCCTCCCTGAGAATCCTATACACTCCTCATGGATTTTACAGTCTAATAGAAGAATAAACACAACCATAACATAGCATTTATGTAATGCTTTAAAATTTTCCCATGACTTTACAAAGATTATTTCATTTGATTCCCACAATGGCCCTGAGAGATAAGTGCTACTATTATCCCCATTTTACACTTGAAAAAATTGAAGCAGACAGAAATTAAGCCTAGGGTCACACAGTTAATAAATGTCTGAAGTCAGTTTGAACTCAGGACTTCCAGACTCCAGACCCAGCACTCTAACCACCGTGCTAACTGACTGTCTCTCTGTTTAACCAATAGCCCAGAACACCAAGCTCTGAACTTTTATTAGAGTTCATCTTTGGGGGGAATCCCCCAAATTGTAACTGCTTGACTTGCTTTCACTCAGTATTTTTGCTATGAAAGTTACCCAAAAATAGCTTGCATTTAGGACTGTGCAAATATGGGTTAAAAGATCCCTGAAGGTAGCAATGTACAACTTTAATTTCATTCCACAGAAGATGATGGGAAAGATGTCTACAGTACTCTATAAATAGATGGTTTGATCCTCTTCCTTTTCCAATAGATCTAGTCATCCTCAGGGCCCAGACAATTCTTCAGATTTATTGTGTCATTCTGTAGTTTCTACTCCCAACAGAAAGGAAATGAACTTTGAGTTATTAGAGGGACAACCCCTCACACATATACACACACGCACACACACACACACACACACACACACACACACACATAAATACACTATCCTAGTGAATCTCTTTGTTGTCCAAAGAGCCCCTAAAGTATTTCAGCCTCATGGTTTCATTCTAAAGGTTTATACTCTACCCCAACCCATTCCCTAAAGGGCAAACAAAGGGTTGTTAGAAATTCCCTTCCTTTCACATTTATAGTATATGAACAACTCACACTAATAAGACAGGGCAAAGACCATATCATTTATTTTCCTGTATGAAAACTTGGGTAGCTAGATGACTTAATAGATAGAGTGCTAGACCTGGAGTCAGGAAAACATGAGAGTTCAAATCCAAACTCATGCTAGTTGTGTGACCCTAGACAAATCACTCAACTCTCTCTGCCTCCATCTCCTATAAAATAAGCTAGAGAAGGAAATAGCCAGCCACTCTAGTAACTTTGCCAACAAAACCCCAGATGGGGTCCATGAAGAGTCAGACACAAGTGAATGACAACAATGGCGTCTAGACTTCCCTGCTTCTTCTCCAGCTTAGAGAGTCACATGGGTACCTCTCATTTCTCTGAGAGCCTCACTTTGCTCAGAAACTATTTTAGTTTCCCTAGAATGATAGATTCCAGATCTCTCAAAATTGAAGCTGTTAGAGAGAGGATCTCAGGAAGCTCCCCTCCCCTTAGCAAGAGGCTAGAGTTCAAGAGCTTCCACCATGTTGGCTGTGAGATTCTCAATTAGATGCTTGCCATTACTTGGGCTGAAAGGTGAAGTTACTGCCTATCCAAGGTTTTTGCCAGAAACTTGGGGTTCAAGAATTCTCTGGGTTGTACAGATGAGAGAACATGCAATTTCCATGTATTTCTCTGGCCTAAGACTCCAAATAACAAAGGGTAGGGGATGATCTTTCTCTATTCCCATCCACACATATACATAGTAGCCCAAATCTGATGCTAATAATTTTATCAACTTCTGTTCTGGCCTATGAAAAATGAAATGACAAAAAAAAAAGGAAAAGGAACAAAGATTTTTAAAAGAAACCTAACAGGTTTGTTAATTTCCCTTTAAAGCATCAGAATAGAAGGGTGGCTCTGCCTCAAAACAGAACTTTCAAAGTCAATTTATTTACCTCTAATTGATCCATCCTGTTGCAATTGGTTAAAATCGACTTATCTGCCCTGCTCTTAGGGAAACGCAGTTAAAATCTTGAATACGGTCTCACTTCCCCATGAACTTATAGAGTTAATCAGAAAATCCCCAGATCAAATCCTTATATGTACAATACTACATGACAGAAGACAGACCCATGTAGGTATAAAATCATTCTGTCCCAAGAGCAATATGAACACATATGGGAAAGGACGATTTCTACCACAGTTTACAAGGGGAGTTCCCAAGAGAAGCCACAGAGTACTACAATTCGTTGTGAGACATATGAAATATGCCTCTGAGGGTTCTGTTCCAGGGACCTGCAGGGTATGAAGTATGTTTGTTTTCCTGAATGAAGTAGTTGTTAATTATGGGTTTTTGCAAATGCAGGCTGTTTCTCTGTTAGAGGATAAAGTGAAAAAAGTTGAGCAAACACCTTCCTCCCTTTAGTGCATAAAGGGCATGAAGGGGTAGCTAGACAAAAGAGAAGAATTAATCCAGGAAGGAAGCCAGGAAGAAAAAAAAATACTAAAAAGGGATTATAGGGGAATTGAATCTGATGTTAAGAGGAGAGAGAGTAGAAGGATATGAAGGAGAAAAGAAGAATTCTGTCATTACTAGAACTAGTCAGCCACTTATCGCCTATATATGAAAGTAAGGTATTTTCCAAGAAAACAAGAATCTTGACCTTCTGAAGATCAGCTGTCCATGCTCAAAGAAATCAAAAGGAAGACACGTGCAGAAACAGAAACAAGAAGAATCTCTTAACTATTAGTAGAAGTGATACATCAGGGTTGAAGATTCTTTAAGATCTAAGAAGTCACCTGTAGGTGTGAGGCATGGTTAATGAGATAAACTTTTTGTATAGGATCTCAGATTTAGAAGTAGAAAGGACCTTGAGGATGTCAAGTCCAACCCCTTCATTTTTCAAATGAGGAAATAAGCAGGGAGAGATAAAGTGATTCAACCAGTGTCACACAGTTAGTAAATGTATGAGGCAAGATTTGAACTCAAGTATTCTGGTAGCTCAGGACTGTATCTACTATGCCACCTAGAATGTGCATCTGCTATTTGATAGAAAGCCGCCAGAATCCAATCATTCCACTGACCACTTCAGTTGATTCATAAAGAAATTAAAGATATTAGCAAAAAAAACAGATGAATAAACAAAACAAAAATTTGTACAGATTTAGTTGCTCCATAGGCATCAATGGAAAATTGAAAACTGAAGTCCTCAACTGAAAATTGAAAAGCTTGGAGGCATGTGCAATATTGCATCTCCTCTTCTAGTTGAAATATAACCTAGGCTTTTGAACAAGCCTCCCCTCATTGGAGAGTAATCATGGGAATAAAAGAAAGACTTTAGGAAGAAACTGGTGGGTAGAGGACCCAGTATTTCAATCATATGCCTATTCCTAGCTTTTCCACATTAGAGACTCCAGGGATGCTGCCTTTGGGTGAGATTTGGAATTTTCTCTTAGTTGAAGTAAGATATCCAGTTTCCAGTAGGAGAGCTCATTCACTCTGTTTATTGCCTGCTCTAATCTTAAAAGTCTAATTTCTATGATTTTTACTCTTGGCTTAGATATATGGATTTCTTTGCTAGTTGTTGTTTGTAATGGTCTTTGTGTAACTGGCATTTGGTAGGAGAAGTAAGTTTCCAGATATAGCATGGTGCATTCTTTTCCCCCTTGTGACAATGACAGGAAAAATGGCTTGAACCTAAAAAGTATTTCTCTTAGACTACCAATATTTGGGAAGTATGACTGATATATGTGATTTGAGTCCATCATCCCATCTCTGAAGATAGCAGAGCAGTCGGCCTTGTGGTCCTTCCCCTGTTCTCCAAGAAGAAATCAAAGTCTCCTTTGGAAAGGAGTGAGAGATAGATATTTCATGCCTCTTTGGGGGTCAGTTATATTGACCTATGTAGACATACACAAAACCTACAGGGGCAGCACACATATCTTACAAAATGTTTGGGAAGAGAAGGAAAACTTTGGGAGGGAAATGGCCAGTCATAAATAGAATATGGAAGGATGAGAGAAGAAATAATATAACATTCAGGACCTCAGTTTACAAAACTTAATCTGATAGACTCTTGGAAAGTAACGAAGTACAATATTAAAGACTAGAAAAGATATGTTTGACAGGCAATTCACTAACCTGGCTAAAGGAGCTTTAAATCAAATTGGAGTACGGAGAAAGAAGGAGAGAAAAATGCAGCTGAAAAGCTGTACACTCAGATACTATGGGTGGCACAATTATAACAATGAAGAGAGACCACAGTGGAAACTGGGGTTAAGTAATTTCAGGGAAAACATGTTATGGGAAAGACTTGAGGAAAATGCATAGGGACATCCTAAATAAAAAAATGTGACATAAAAAATTCCATCACTAACCAAGCAAGAGATAAAAGTTCTCACTAAAGATAAAATTGATCATTTTGATTTCTTTTCATAAAATTTTCATATGAACAAAGTCAACAAAAAGTAAGATGGAAAAAGAAGCTGCTGATTAGGGGAAAATCTTTGCATTGAATATCTCTGATAGAAATCTGATGCCCAAAATGGATAAGGAATTGGCACAATGACCAAAAGCACTTCTCAATAGATAAGTGGTTAAAGTCCATGACCAGTTTTCAGAAGAAGAAATGTAAACAGTCACCATCCATATGAAAACATGCTCTGAATCACTGGTAATAAGAAAAACAACTCTCAGGTTTCACCACACACATCAAGTTGGCAAAGATGATTTTAAAAAAAAAGGAAAAAAATAGCCCATTTTATAAAAGCTAGGGAAAGATAGGAGCCCACACAAACCCTTTGGTAGAGCTGCAAATTGACCTAATCATTTATAAAAACAATTTGGAATTATGTGAGAAAAGATATCAAATTATTCATAACCTTTAAACCAATGATTCAGCTACCAGGCATATACCTCAGTCTGGCCAAAGGGAGAAAGGTCAACTTTTATGTGATATCACAAAATATTTATAGCAGCGCACATTATCATAGCCAAAAAGCTAGAAATGAAGTGGACATCATTAATTGATTAATTACTGAACAAGTTGCAACATATAAATATAAATTGAATATTATTATGCCTAAGAAGTAATCAACAAAAGGGATTTAGAGAAATATTGGAAGAGTAGGTTTTCTCCTGTTTTAAAGGCTACAAGAAACCATTTCCTGAGATAAATCTCTACATGGATTATTATCACTCCTCTTTTCCATGTCAATGAAAGCATGTGGGTCACCATTTAGATACAGAATTATTAAGGTAGATTAAGGAATTCCTATAGACAATCACAATCAGAGAAGAGGAGAAGACAATGAATGGTGTGTTTGACAAATGATTTTAATATAACAGGAAGAAATGGTATATTTTTAAAAGGTAGCAAAAGCTGACAGTTGTATATTCCAGGGCATATCCTGAATCCCAGTTAGGCTCAAGACAAAAAAAATCTATGCTTCTTTCTCTTTTTATGAATTCATTTTTAAGCAATTAGAAAAATTATTGAGAGAGAACATTCAACACCTATCCTAGGATACTGGGAAGTTAAGGCTCACAAAAATAAGCTCTCATTGTTATAATTAATATAGTATAATGATGCGTGTTTCCCTTGGCAAAAGAAATGCAAAAGAAATATTCTTCCTCCAAAAATTGTATGCTTCATTGTAGTATTAAGATAACTATGAGTTCTTTAAGCCTACACCAAGTGTAGTTCAAAGACTAGCAGGTTCTACCAAACCAGGACAGCTTGATCATTTTATCAAAGTACTAGAAGCTAATCAGATGAAAATTGACCACGGAGTGATGGGATTTTGTTATTCATTTGTTTGTTTTTGCCAAACTGACATAAGAAATAGACAAAAATACAAGGAAAATAACATTTGGAGAAGCAACTGGACAGCATTATTGACAGAGCTGTGAACAAATTAGTTCAACCATTCTGGAAAGTAATTTAGAATGATGCTCTCAAAATCGCTAAACTATGCATTCCTTTGACCCACAGATAACTCTGACTAAGATTATATAGCCAAAGAGATCAAAGAAGGAAACAAACCATATGTACACAAATATTAATAGTATCCTTTTTATTGTAGTCCAAAAACTAGGTGAGAGAGGAGGGAAGCAAGTGGGTGCCTATCAATTGAAGGATGGCAGGAAAAAAAATTATGTTGTGTGAAAGGATTTTTTAAATTTTATTTCTTTCATTTAAGTTATAAAATTCCAAACTTAACAATAACCCCCCAAAAATACCACAAAACAAAAATTCACAAGCACTTTCATATACAAAGTAAAACACAAAAGAGATGATAGCACTCATGAAACCATGAATTCCCACTCCAAATTGCTTTCCTTTTTAAAAAGTAAATAATACATTCTGTGTCTTAGCTTCAAAATGGCAACATTTGCTTGTACTATCCTCTAAACTTCTGTCTGTACTACTTTGTACTTTATAAAATATTTTAATGACCTTCCTGTTTTTTGTATTCTTATTTATTTTTTAAGCATCACCACCACCACCAATCTTCTTCTCAGATCTAGAGCAAACCATGTGGGGTTTCCTTGGTACCTGAACTCTTTAAAAAAAAAATTTGGCTACTTGTAGTATTTTTTATTTGATATAGGAGCTCTGGATTTTTGGCTCACATTCTTGAGACCCTTTGTGGTTTCTTTCAGGAAGTAATTGGTGAATTCTTTCTATATTTCACATTGCCCTCTGATTCTAATAGATCTGGGTAATTTTTACCTTATATTTCTTGAAATATGATGTTCAAGATCTTTTAAATCATGGTTTTCAGGGAATCTAATAATAAAGTATCTGCCCTTGCGCTGTCTCTTAGGCCTATTTTTTAAAAAATAATAGATAACTCATTTTTATTTTTATCTTTTTATTTGTTTCTGATATTTCTTCTCTCATGGAGTCATCTATTTGTGTTTGACTTATTCTAGTTTCCAGAGAGTATGTTACTTATGTAAGAGCTGTCATTTTTTTAAGCTATTCTCCCAATTTTTACTCTAGACTTTTAATTTTATTTTTAAAAAATCTCTTGTTCCTTCTTCCTGTAGTTCTTGTAGAAGTTTATCTTTTGCATTAGTCTCTGCTTGAAGTTGTTATGGAATTACTTTTTTTAGGTTGCATTTTGAGATATCACTGGATCTATTATAATAATTCTTTATCCTAGTTTATATCTCCTTGTTTTAATTATTATCTCCACCCTTATTTTTTAACCTGGGGCTTTGTGCTAAGGCCAAGTTCCACCTCCTACTGCTCTTATATAATAGAGATAATAGCATCCCGTGGTTCAATGGGAATTGATCTCAAGCAAAATGTAAAAGAGTGAGATATTCTCTCCCTTCCACAAGGAAGAGGGCTTGTGCACAGTCCAAATTTAAAATACATACACACTTATTCTTCACTTATGTTGAGATTTTCTAAATATCCCTATATGACTTTGTATTAAGTCTTTGAACACTCAAAAGCCTCTTTAGTAAAATCTACCCTAAGTGAAAAATAAAAGCTTACCATCAATTCTGTAAACAGAAATCCAAAATGGAAACACGTATTCTTTATACATGCAGGTAGATAGATTCCCTGTCACATTAGTCTCTCGATATGTGTATGTTGGATAGGCATTTCTGATATCCAGTGAGCTGGGCCCACAGTAAAAATGGAGTAAAATTTGGAAAATTGCTCAGTGCTTTAAATGACCCTGAGCTGATTGCTGCTATAATCATTTCTATCTTTGTACCAATGTTGTCCCTACGAGCCATATATGACTACTGACAATAAAACATTATCCATAATAATAAAAATTATAAATAATATGTATAGTAATAAAAAGATGAGAAATTATAGCATGTTATTGAAAACGATTTTTATGAGAGGGTTAGCATCAAGAAATATCCTAAGCTAGATTTGACTTGGGCCAATCCATTGGTTGTTTAGTTTTAAGACTGAAATAAAAGAAGTCACTCTTTGGTCATTCAATAGTTAACAAAAGGAGCTTTATTTAGTCACTGCAGAAGGATATTCAGTAAGGATGGGCATAAAGAAACTATTGAGTTGATTTGGCTGAGCAAAAATCCCATTAGTGGTCCCTTAGTTAAACAACTGAGATCCCCTCCAAGACCTCATAACTGTTTGGTACTTGGGCAATGAGGAAGTTTGTTCCCTGAGCCAATTGAGTTTCACAGAATGTCTCAGTGCCTTTTAAGGAAAAAACAGGCTAACCTCCTTGGTGTGGAGGTGGGAGGGGGAAGGAAGAAGTTTAGGATATGATTTCTCCCACAGGGACGTTATCAAGTATCTATGATGTACCTATGATGATTCACTGATTTTATAGTGAGAATAAAAGGTAATAGATGTACAGCCCCAATACGCAGCAGTATCTGCAAGATAGTAGTGAAGAATGTCAAATCAGTTATCAACAAACACTTATTAAGAGCCTCCTATTAGCCAGGCACTTTCCTAAATACTTTTGAAAGAAACAGAAGGCAGTATTTACTATATTAGGTAGATCTCCTATAGATATTTTATGGAAATACAAGGAAAAAATTGCACTGATTGAAAAGATATGGAGAAGTAATCTGAACCAGTGAAAGGAATACCCACATGGAGGATATCATCAGTCCACTCAAGTGTAGAGAATGTAATTATAGCCCCTAAAACATATTTGTTAAGTATGTGAATGGCATAAACATTTTCCATACTTAAAAGACCAATTTAGATATGGAAAGACTTCTGCTAAATAATCTCCTAATGGCAAATGATTCATGTTTCTTTATTTATTAAATTCAATAATTCCCCAAAGTATGCAGCTTTAATGAGGAACTACTTTAATGTTACTCTCACTTAAGGGACCATTGAAATGTAAAGCATTTTATAAACCTCTAAGCACTCTACAAATGTGATTAGACTGATTCTCAACTACTTAACAAGTCCAAAATCTTGCTTGGAATGATACTATTGTAAGTGGAAACAGACACACAGAATCAGTAGAGGTCTATTGTTCACCTCCTTAAAGGTCAACGACATTACAGAGAAATGGACAGACTCCCTCATTTCGTAGATTTGTTAAATACTCTAAATGATTATTTGATGAAACCCTAATGTATTTGGCCAAGTCCATTTCCCCATATTTTAAACATGTGCATCTTAGGAGAAATGTGATACATATGTTTCTGATTCATTTACACTTAACTCAACAAAATGCTCTTTGGTAAGAGTTATTTGATATCCAAGGAGTCTTAAGTGCCTTTTCTTTGGCCTTTTCCCCAACTTATTTAAGAAAAGGAAGTTATGCTTTGCTAGGAGTAAACATCACAGTCGATGCTAAGGGCTTCAATTAGCTGAATATTTGGAACAGGTAGTTTGCAGAGTTTGACCGCTTTAAGGTCTAGGAGAATAAACCTTCTCTCTCTTTTGGTGGAAATTGTTATTGTCACTGTGTATAAAAAGTATTTTTTTTTAATGTGAAAGGATATGATTCTTTGGGAGGGGAAGGAATGCCCTTGGGGCACACCTCTGTGAGTCATCAAAGAAAACTTGAGGAAGTGGGCAAGGCTGGTAACCTGAGCCAGGAAAAGGGTGATCAGTCATTGGATTCAGGGTATGTTAGTCATCCCTATCCTAAAGGCATCTCTCAGTCCCAAACAAGACCCTAGTGGGAGGTCCACTGGAGGTATGATCTTTCTAACAGGAAGAGAAGTCTCATATTGGCTATCAGAAAGAGCAAAGGAGATTCAGACAGACCCTGGAGAAGATAGGACCCTCCACCACAGACTCATAACCATCAGTGAAAATTTGCTAAGGTATTCACTCAGAACCAGAGATGAGATGAGAGTCTGAGGATTTTACCATGTAAATTGGACTCGGAGGCTGTGTAAATTAGACTAGTTTCCAACCCAAAGTAAATTGGTCTAGTTTCCAACACAGACTGAGTTGAGGTGATGAATAAAGATGGTGGCTGTCCACTAAGCCCCTGGTCTCCAAAGTAGGTACAAAGGAACTTTATGGGTCTCACTTGCCCTGAAGGGGGATATAATCAGTGAGTGGAAAGATGACTCATATCCTTTCTGCTAATGATAGCCAGTCATGGATCTTGTCTCCAACACAACTACAACTACACTTTACCCATCATAGCCCAGCATTTCTCCCATCCCACTCAAGCTATACATGTTTCCAGTGTTCCCCACTTTGAGCCAGACACTGGTGTTTCCAGACACTAACTGACCACAGTATCTGTGAAGGAAAAAATTCTTTTCTCTTGTCCCACTCCTGCCATTATGCCCACTAGGGATCCCTCATAGGTTTATATGACCAAGAAAATGTGGACCACTGACTTAAGCTGTGCTAATCAAGCCCATCCATGGCAAGGTTTTAGTTACCTTATTATTTCAAAGATCCATGATTCCATTGATAAGGACATTCCACACACCCAGAAACATAGCATCACCCCTCCAATGACTTAGAACAGTGGTGTCAAAATCAAATAGAAATGGGAGCCACTAAGCCATACATAAAGAACTCTACTGACAGCACATTGACTTAAAACCCACACATGCATATTAATATTTTCTGTTTTATTATATTTCCATTTATTTTGTTAAATATTTCCCAATTACATGTGTTCCCAATTATATTTTAATCTGATTCAGGCTGTACTTATTGTGGGTCATGTCTGACACCACTGGTTTAGATGGTCTTTGAGAATTGCTGTGGTTATAAAATTTAATCATCCGTCAAACATGTTGGTAATAATTCCCTTGATCTTGTTAGGATGATTCTACTTCAATTTATATGTCCAGTACTAGGGCTCATAATCCAAACCCTTATAGATGGGCAAGTTCTGCCAGAACTTGAGTTCTCTGGTATATCCTTCAATTACTTAGAATTACTTCCATGCCATGAAGGGACATCCAAAGAGAACTTTGAGTGCAAAAGATGTTTCTAATGGATAATGGGAAATCTGTACTCAGCCAAGTTCCTCTTTGCTTGTACTCTTTTCTCCCTCACAAAAAGAATGTGGCATAGTATATAAAACTGACTCAGCCCAAACAGGATTTCTGAAAGATAGCTCTGGGGAGGTGAGTGCCACATATTCCTAAGGAGAGATGTCTCTGGTTGACTAAGAAACTGATGAACAGAACACTACATGCCAGCATGAGTGGAGAAGAAAATTGTGGGAGAATTTTGGAGATCTTCTAGAGACAGAGTTGCAAGAGACAAACACGAACATAAATTTTTGAATGACTCCGAGAACCCTCAGAGCCATTGACATTTAGGGGAAGGTGCCTCACCCCTAGTGTCTCTTGACTAACATTTGCAACCCTCAAGACTATGGAGAGGGGATTTTCCTTATCAAAATCAGTGAGATCATTCTCTTTCCTTGATTGAGGTAAGGTGTTTTATCTCATTTTCAGCCCCAAAGCTCCTTTGCTCTCCTGTATTCTTTGTTCTACTCTTACCTAAACAACCATTCTGATTTCATTGTTTTGATTACGTAAATGGATTTATTCACTATTTTTCTATTCATAAGTTCAAACTCTGGCCTAAAACATGCACTAGTTATGTGTGGGGTAAAGAGAACATCTACTTCTCAGGATTGCAAGGATACCATGAGATATTATTTGTAAAGTACTTTGCAAACCTTAAAGTACCATATAAATTCTCACTATCATTATTTTTATTTTTATGCTAGTATAATCATCATTTGGTTATACTAGCTGATAAGCATAAACTAAGGACTAATCTCCACCTGAGAATAATCAGGGCAAATGTTTTTACCCCTTGATTACAGATATTTGAAGGGTAATGGAAATAATTGTAGCCCAGTGCCCCTCTTGGTAATAGGCAGAGGAAGGAGTAGGCACACAGCCAAGCCTTCAGCCTGCTCCTCACAAGGTGAAAACTGAAGAGGAGTGGGCTAGATACCAGATGAAATATCAGTCTTTGACATACATAAATGTGTGAATCCATTTTCATATATTTTGGTAGCAATGATGGATAGACATATAGATACGCACAAATGTATATGTAGTTGCTGTTTTAATATATTTATATATTCTACTAAATATATAAATAACATATATATATATATGTTTAGTAACATATGTAATATATGTTACCTAATATATATGTTTAGTAACATATATAATATATATTATATTAACATATAAATTTAAAATAATAACTATATGGTATATTAATATATTATGTATTCATATAATAATAACTATAATAACATATAATAACCGTGTGCATAAATATATAAGATATATAAATATATTAGATATGTAAATATAAGACATATATAATATATAAATATATAAATAATATAATAATTACATATATAGATTATATAATATACAGAACAATATATTATAGATATAGTGTTATTAATAATATATCGATGTGATAAATATATTTAATATATAATTGATCTATATTAATTTTATTTTTAAATACACTGATACACATATATGTGTGTGATTATTGTTTGTATATATGTGTATGTATATGTACTTTTAAAAACCAAACCAATGGATTCAGACTCAAAGGACCTTGATTTGGCTCTGCTTCCTCCCAGGCTTTACATAAGTCACTTAGCATCTCTGAGTATCAATTTTGTCATTTATATAAAACAAGTTCATATCAGATGTCAAAGAAATCCTATTCTAACTCAAAATCTTCTGATCCAAAGTCTGATTTCAACAGACCTAATCATAATTACTCTTCAAGACCAAAGATACTGTTATTTTATTATAAACTTTTAAGACTCATAATTTCATAACCCTTTGTAATTTTCATCTTTATTTTTTTAGACTAAGAAACAGATCCATTCCCACTCCATTCCCCTACTGTCCCTGTGCTTGGAGCTGATGTTCATGACAGCCACTTACAGTGAAAAACAAGACCCAAATTAGAAAGAACCTTTAATAAGCCTAAGGAAGGGTCATAGACTTATTTCAGGTAGTAAGATAGGAAAGAAACTTCAAATGTACTTCAACAAGGAACTTAAGTCAAGAACCAAAGTGGAATAGTAGTTGGGCAAAGTGGGCCAATTCTTGGGCCTCATGAGAGAGAGAGGAAAACACAAAGTGAACACATAACCAAGGAAACTGAGGAAGATTCCAGTGAGAATTAGGCTGGTAGATATTTTTCCTCCAAATAACCCCCCAAACAAAAGGATCAAGACTCATTTAAAAGTATTTATGAAATCCTAATGTAAGCAAAGACTGTTAATTTTTTATCTTTGTGTCTTCAGCACCTGGCACCATGCCTGACACATAAAAGGCAATTAATAAAAACTTCGTAAATGAAGGGTAGGTATATAAATAAGGACTTTCTCAATCAGTAGGTGAGATAGTATAACTGCTATCTTCCCAAACTGCTATCTTCCCAAATGTTTGAAATTAATTTTAAAAAAAGAAAAAGTAAAAGATCATCATACTTGAAAAGACTGGGAATAACTGCATGTGAGAGTATCTGAATCAGACAAGTTGCCTAGACAAATTATTCCATTTCATGGGCTATATTTATTATCCCTGAGGGACCAATCAGCTGGAACATGTGACATCTTAGCTCCTAGATCATGGGGGTGGGGGATAAACGGGGGGAGAAGGAGGAGGGAAGATAGGAGTTATTTACTTTGTTTTGCTTTGTCCAAAAATTCTGACTTCCTCTCTATTCTGGTGGTATAATTTGAAGCAGGTGGGTTTCACCCAGATTTTCCTGAGGTGTATAAAATATTTAAGAGGGCCAGATGTTTATTTACATGTGGCTTGCATATGGTCTAATTAGATGGCACAAGTTTCTTTTTGGACAAATTTCACGTTAAAATCTTTTTCTGTCTACCCAAAAATGTTTAATTTCTTGGCTATTGGACCTTCTCTGTTTCTTCTTAGCTACATACTATTATTGGCTTAGGGCCACTATGTCAGAAGTCAATAGTAGAAAGAGTAGGGATAAAGAGAAAATAAAAATTTGAAAATGAATAGTGAGGATATTAGAAATGTTGGCCATGATTTGGAGCTATGTGTAAGGCACAAAGCTTCTGGAATGACTGATCGAAAAATGCTTTCCATAGTGGGTGGTCCAAGTTTGGGGAAATCACACAATTCTTTGATGCTTTGTGGTTTAGAGGTTCATCAAGTGACCTCTGTAGTTCTATGAATCTATGATTCACCAGTAGCAACATATTTGGGGAAGTCCCTTTTTTCTACTAATGGAAGTAAGCTAAGTTTGAATAAAGATTTGAAAAAACCAACCTAAAAAGTTGATTCCAGTTAAAAATGTTGATATCCAAAATTTCTAAATTCCTTTGATTCTATAACTATAGATATGGGTGAATTAAAGAGAACATACAGAAAGCAGAATGGGATAATGAAATGAGTCGTGACTGGGTGTCAAGATCCTAGTTGTGGGATAAAATCTGCACTTATTAGCTGTCCCCAATGAGTAAATTGATTCATTTCTCTTAACCTTAATCTCCTCATCTTTGAAATGGTTTTAATGGTGCTTGCACTTACCAACTGAGAGGAAAGATATGAAGAAAGCATTGTATAAATCTTAAAAGTGCTACATAAATGCAAATTATCATCCATATATTGATCATCACTTATACTTATAATAAAGTAATATAGTTATAATAAAATGATACATTTGTAATTTTAAAAGTATATCTTATAAACTGCTTCAAGTACATCATCTCATTCAGCTCACAAAACAGCCCTGTGGGTTAAAGAATGCAAGTATCATTATCCCTAGTTCACAGATGATAAAACTGAGAACCAAAGAGATTCAGTGATTTAGGGAATGTGTTAAACCCAGGTCTTCTGACTCTGTACAGTGCTCTTTGCATTTTATCCTTCCTCTTGGAAAAATATTGGTCATGCCCTAACTATTGTCAACAGCCTTTCCATCCTTTTTGACAAAGTCTTTCATGTTTTCGTTCAATCATCAAATATTTAAGTTTCAAGTATTGTGCTTAAACACTAGAGATACAAAGGGAAAAAGCAAAATCAGCTCCTGCCATTAAGAAGGTCCTCTGGTCCTTAAAGAGTTTGCATCCTAATAGAACATCCTGGGGACAAGATGGAGAGAAGTAGATAGGATGATAATACAGCAGGTTGGATGGGGAACTGCCTAAATCATCAGATCCCAAGTGTAGTTATGTCAGCTTAGAAGAAGGTCATTGGATTGTGTACATAGAGTGGGAAGGGACCTTAAAAGCCCTCATGTAAGTGATTGTCCATTGGGATCTATGTCTGGCCCATTGCTATTTAATGTTCTATCAAAGACACAAGAAAGCATACCTATTATAAGTGCCAAGTTACTAGGATGACAGTCAGGATCCCCAAAGATCTCTACAGGCTAGAATATTAGGATGATCTAATAAAGTGAAATTTAAGAGAAATATGTAAGGATTCAGACATGTTCTTGGACTCAAAAATGAATTTCACAAATCTAAGATGAGAAAGGCATAGCTGCATAACAATTTGTCAGAAGAAAAAAAAAGATTTTGGAGTTTTAGCAAACTCAAGATGAGTCATGTAATGTGGTGGCCAAAAAAACAGTTAATGTGATCTTGGGCTGCACTAAGAGGGAAAGAGTGTCCAGAACAAGGCAGGAAATGATCACGCTATATTCTGCCTGGGTCAAAACACATCTGGAGCATCATGGCCCCATTCAGGATGTCTCATTTTAAGAAGGACATTGAAGATCTGGAGAGTGTCCAAATGAAAATTTTATAGCATAGAAGGAAATAAAAGTGTGCAGTCTTCACTCAGGAATGCTTCATGTTTGTCATCGGTGTGTGTGTCTACATAATCTAAAAGCTTGCATGGCTAGGATGGGGAGGTGGTTGAGGGAAAAGGTAAGGGAGATAACTAGTCCATAGCTCTTTCTGGGACAGACTAGCTGCAAAATGTGTGTTTTTGCAGGTATTGCCCAATAAAAGCAGCACTGAGGACATTTAAGTGTATTTTCCAATATTTCAGTCCTCAGGAGAGCAGTGTCTCACTACTGGTATAGCTCTCAAAGGTGGAAGAGTCTGATTACTGAACTCATCTTGGAAGAACTTGACATTGGGCTCGTCTTTCACCCAAATGTTCTGACCTCCATTTTTGTCATCCTAATGACTCAGACTAAAAGAGATGAGGGGCGAGATTAAGATTTAGAACCAAGTTCAAATCTGGAAAAAAATTCAAATTTGAATCTCTGGACTCTGTTTTCAGGTATGGGACAAATAGTAGACCCTGGCCAAGAAGAAGAGAATAAATTGAGACAATTAATAGTTGCCAATCCTTTACCTTTCACAGAGGTGATACAATTGCCTATATGTGCAAAAATAGACCTTACCAATATACCAATGGACCTGGCGGCAGATTGTGGACTTTGTATCTATCTCAGGTACAACGTAGGCTCCAGGAAATGGTAGAACTGACCATGCAGATGCTTCTCAAAAGCAATGGACAAAAATACACTCTGTGGAGCAAGGGAAGTGAACACTTCAATCTGGACAAGTGCTATCAGGAACTCCCCAGATTATGAATATCTTTCGACATCTCTTGGGCATACAGTAAAGCCCCTAAAAAGGAAAATAATACAATCAAGGCTGCTTTCAGCATATACAGCAAAGAAAAAGTGACAAACTTTTTGGTGATTTTTTGATGTTTCAGTATTGAATTAGTTTATATCTAAATGTATAAATACATAATACATTATGATTCATGATTGCAAAAGGTTGTTGCTTAAAGGTAACCCAGACCAAGTCTTGCTTCAGCCGCTCTCAGGATTCAAGCACAGAACTGAAATGCTCATGGACCGTAATATTCAATAAAAATAAATTTATTGCAGTAGGAGATTGAAAAGTTATAATTTTGCATTAAAATCAGTGCTACTCCTATCTGCTTCTACATTCACCATGGAAGTAACATAAGGTAGTAGAAATGTGTAGTAAATTAGTAGTAAACATCCAGTATCTTAGACCCCAATAGGATGACATTTTTATGCATCAAGGTCAAGAAAGTAATGCTAATGGTTCAGTCCAGTCTTTCAGAATCCAGACTAACCGAATCTCAGGAACATCCTTGCTTCCTCCTTAAAGGGAAATCATCCCATCCTACAAAAACAAATGCCCCTTTTTACCAAAAAAGTATGGTCACAAGTGATATAGTTGTAGGTTTTATTTCGTATTTACAATTTCTTTCTCTAATAAGCTGACAGATGCAAAAGATCTTAGGAAGAATTATTACAGTTTTGACGGAATGTATGTATGAGAAGCAAATGATTTGTAGAACAAAATATTTGTAAAAGTGCTTATCATGGTACCTTTCCCCTGTGTGCTAAAGCACAAAAGGTGGCAAGAAAAAATGATTATATAAGTTATTTAAAACTCTCAGTTCTGCCCCACTCCTGTCCTAGGCAGGTTTCATTTTATACCCCTGTCATCTTCTTTAAAGAAAAAACCCTCCCTTCCATCTTAGAACCAACACTATGCATTAGTTCCAAGACTGAAGAGCAGTAAGGGCTAAGCAATGGGGGTTAAGTGACTTGCCCAAGGTCACAGAGCTAAGAAGTGTCTGAGACCAGATTTTAACCCAGGACCTCCTATCTCCAGGTTTGGGTCTCTATCCATTGAAACCTCTGGCTACCACCACCACCACCACCACCTCTTTCCATCTTCTTACCATCTATGATTTTGCCATATTCCTACCCTCAGCTCATCCCATTTCCAGCTCAGTGTAGTCAATATTGCCATTAATACTGGGAAAAGTGCATCAGTCTACTTCCTACTCACCATCCCAATATCTGGCTGACCCAGAAGGCACCCCCTAACTATCATTCTTCTGTATGTGTTGCTTCCCCCATTAAAGTGTAAGCTGCTTGAGAGCATAGACTGCCTGGCTTGCATTATATTTTCAGGGCTCAGCGCAGTGCATGGGGAATGACTTGTATTATAAATTTGACCCACTTTTCTATATATTTGAGAAATGAGGCCTCTGTCAGAGACATTTGCTTGTTGTTTCTCTTCTAAATTTAGTTGTATTGGTTTCATTTGTACAAAAAAATTTAATGTAATGTAGTAAAAGTTATCTATTTTACGTCCTGTAATGTTTTTTATCTCGTTTAGACATAAATTCTTCCCTTCTCCATAGGACTGACAAGTAAACTAGTTTGCACTACTCTAATTTGTTTATAGTATTTCCCTTTATTTCTAAATCATGAATCCATTTTGATTTTATCTTGGTATATGTATGGCATGAGTTGTTGGTCCATGCCTAGTTTCTACCATATCATTTTCCAGTTTTCCCAACAGTTTTTGTCAAATCAAACACACTATACATTATCCTTGAAATAGTAAAATCGTTTTTGGTCCTCAGAGTATGTTCCTGAAGCTGTTAGTCATGTCAACTAGTTTCTTCAGTGATTTCCTGAGGATTCTTAAAAACAGCACCATAATATTTGTGAAAAGGAACACAAAAGTTTATTATTTGTTGAAATCTTTAATCTCATTCTGATACCTGGCATTTCCAAAACTGTGCCAAATAATAGCGAGGAGAGAAGACAACTTTACTTTATACCTGTTGGTATTAGGAAATTTTCCAGTGCTTCTCCATTTTAGACATTTATCTTTAATCATGTTGAAATCAATGCCTATGTTTTTCAGGATTTGTTAACATTGAAAAAAAGCTATGTTTTCAAATATTTTTGCATCTATTCAAATATGCATGAATTTTTCTACTTGCATTATTAATTACTCTAATTGTTTACTCAATATTGAATCATTCTTGCATTGTGAAAATAAATCCAACTTGTTCATAATGAATTGTTGTAATGATATTTTTCTCAGATTTCACTCAAAGGAATTTACTTAAAATTTTTGCATCATTATTTTCTTCTGAAATTAGCCTATAACATTTTTTCACTTTTTTGTCCCTTTCTGACTGAAAATCACTACAATAATCTTTATCAAAGGAATTTTTTGTAGAGTACCTTGATTTCTCTACTTTTAAGAATTACTTTTGTAGCATAGATATTAATTGTTCTTTAAAGCTTTGATAAAATTGTAAATTAATCTGCATTGAGTTGAGTTTATATTTGGAAGTTAATTTATAACTTGTATTTTTTTTCTGATTAATTTTAAGAGATTCTGGTTTTATTTTAATCTATTTTCATGCTTTTTTTGAATTGTCCACTTTTCTGGCAAATGATTATTTAAAGTAGTTTCTGATAATTTTCTTTATTTCCTATTTGTGTGAATTCAACTTGCTCATTTTTAAAATTTTGGTCAATTAATTTTCCTCTTTCCTTTTTTATCAATTAAACTCATAGTTTCTTGATTTTTGTTTCCCTTTTTTAAAAAAGTCTATCAGTTTTAAGTACTTTATTTTCAAATTTCTTACCAGTTTTCAAGACATTTTTCAAATTTATTATACTTAGTAATTTGTTTATTTCTTAATCATTTCAGTTGCATGTTCAGTTGCAGTTCATTTATCCTCTGTTTTGTGATAACGATTTCAAAAATATAAATTTTTCTCTGAAAACTGCTTTAACTATGTTTCATAAATTGTTTATGTCATCTCACTGTTATTCATCTCTCTAGAATAGTTGTTGCTTATGTGATTTGTTTCTTGATTCATTCATTATTCAGGAATTTCTTCCTTAGTCTCCATTTAGCTCTGCATCTTTTGCTTATGTTCCATTTATTAACTATCATTTTATTGCATAATAGTCTATAAAAAGCATGTGTTTATTTCTGCTTTTTTACATTTGTTTCAATTCTTTATATCCTACTATATGATCTGTTTTTCATGTACTATGGAATATGTACATTCTTTAATAGTCATAATCAATGATTTGCCACAGGTAAATGAAATTTAATTTTTCCAATAACTTATTTAAATTTGTAATTTTTTTGTTTATCTTTGTTAATTTTTTCCAGCTCTGATGGAAGAATATTAAACTCTTTTATTTCTGTGTTGCTATCGAATTCTTTTTGCAATTCACTTAGACTTTCTTTTAAAATTTTTAGATTATGGAATGTGATGCATATATATTTAATAATCTTATTTCTCCTTTGTTTTTAAGGGTAGTATGGCATAACGGATCAAAAGCCTCTGCCTTAGAATCAAGAAGATGCTGCCTATGATGTACTTACTGGCTTTATGACCCTGTGTAATTCACTTAAACTTACAATGCCCCATGCTGCTGCCTAAGATAACAAGTTTCAAAACAGATGCTGTTCAATAATGCTAAGTGAAAGTTTTCTTGGCAAGAGTTCCCTATACTAATGAAACCACAGATCCAGTCCCATCTCCTATACCGAGGTGCCTTAATGGCATGCTAATAAAATATGCAGATGGCATAAAACTCAGAGGGATAAAAAACACAATGGATGATAGTCAGAATATGAAAAGATCTTGCAGGCATTTAATAGGGATCAAAGTAGATACCCATTGACTAGGAAATAGCTAAAAAAAGTCATAGTGTATGAATATAATACAATATTTAGTTCATAAGAAACAATGAATATGTAGAATACAGGAAGACCAAAGAAGACAAATGAACTGATATAATGCATAGGAGACAGACCCAGGAAAATAATATATATAATGACTTTTGTTGTTCAGTCATTCCTTATTCTTACTGACCCTGTTGGAATTTTATTTGGCAAAGATACTGGAGAGGTTTGCCATTTCCTCCTCCAGTAGCTTAAAACAAAACAAAACAAAACAAAAAACAGATTAAGTGATTTGCCCAGGGTCACAGAGAGAGAGAGAGAGAGAGAGAGAGAGAGAGAGAGAGAGAGAGAGAGAGAGAGAGACAGAGACAGAGAGAGAGAGACAGAGAGAGAGAGACAGAGAAAGACACCAGTAAGTGTTTGAATTCAAATTTGGACTCAGGTCTTCCTGATGACTACTGAGCCACCTAGATGCCTCTAAATAATAACTACAGCAATGGAGAAAAGAAAAGGACAAAAAGGGAGAAGAGAAGAAAAGAGAGGAGGAGAGAGGAGGGGAGAAGAAAAGAAAGGAAAGGAGAGGAGAAAGGATTGAAATTGTTTAATTATAAGGCACAAGCTGGAGTCTGAAGAATAAATATAAGAATGTACTTCCTTTCTTTGAAATTACAAAGGATTGGTAATCATCAAAACAATCTGAAACTGGCTTAAAAATAGAGTGGTAGGTCAACAGAATAGATTAGGTAGTAAATCACAAGAGCAATTTAGTGTTGAATAAAGAAAAAGATCCTGTCTTTTAGGACAAGAACTCACTATTAGACAAAAACTGTTGGGAAAATTTGAAAATGGTATGGCAGTGATTGAGGACAGACCAACATCTCATATTATATACTATGATAAAGTCATCATGATTTAGACATGAAGCATGATACCATAAGGAAATTAGAGGGACATAGAATAGTTTCTCTTTCAGATCTATGGGTAAGGGAAGACTTTATGATCAAACAAGACACAGAGAGTATGTAAAATGGATAATTTTTATTAAATTAAATTAAAAAGCTTTTGTGCAAACACAACCAATGCAACCAAGATTGGAAGGAGAGCAGAAAGCTGGGGAAGATATTTTTACAGCAAGAATCTGTGATAAAAGTCTCATTTCTCGAATATATAAAGAACTGTCAAATTTAGAAAAAATATGACCAAATAACAAATGGTCAACGGATATCAACAGTTGGTTTTCAGATAAAGAAATAAAAGCTATCTACAATCAAATGAAAAATGCTTTAAATCAAGTTGATTAGGGAAATGCAAATTAAAACAACTCTGAGGCTCCACCTTACACCTATCAAATTGGCCAAAATGACAGAAAAGGAAAATGATAAATATTGGAGGGGATGTGAGAAAATTGGGACACTGATGAACTGCTGGTCAAGTTGCTCTCATTCCAGAGAGCAATTTGAAACTATGCCCAAAGGGCTATAAAACTGTATATAACTCTTTGATCCAACAATACCACTACTGGGTCTGAATCCTGAAGAGATTTTTTAAAAAGAGAAAGGACTTATTTGTCCTTTTTTGCAGCTCTTTTTGTAGTAGCAAAGAATTATAAATTAAAGAGTTGTACATCAATTGGGGAATGGCTGAACAAGTTGTAGTAATGATTGTAATGAAATACCATTGTGCTATAATGTCATACAAGAAGAGATAATAAGAGATAACTCATTTAGATTAACTCAGATAGAATAAAATACCTAGGAGTATATCTTCCAAAATAAATCCAGAGACTATATGAACATAATTATACAACACTTTTTATACAAATAAGGTCAGATTTAAATAATTAGAGAAATATGAATAAATTATATTTAAAATAACAATCATACCTAAACAAGTCTGCTTATTCAATGCCATTCCAATTAAATTACCAAAAATGTATTTTATAGAACTAAAAATAATAAAATTTATTTGGAAAAACAAAAGGTCAAGGCTATCAAAGTAAATAGTGGGGAAAATGTCAAGAAAGGAGGTCTAGCAATAACAGATTTCAAACTATATAATAAAGCAGGAATTATCAAAACTATCTGGTACTATCTGAGAAATAGAAAAGATTAGTGGAACAGAAGAGCCACACAACAAACAGTCTTAAAAGATTATAGTAACCTTGTCTCTGACAAAGGTAAAGATCCAAGTTTTTAGAATAAGAATTCACTATTTGGCAAAAATTGTTGAGAAAACTGCAAAGAAGTTTAGCAGAAACTAGATGTAAACCAATATGTTATATCATTTACCAAGATAATATCAAAACGGATACTTGGCCTTCATATAAGGGAAATATTATAAACAAATTAGAAGGATAGGGGACATATTACCCATTAGATTTATGGACAGGAGAAGAATTTATGAATAAATGAAAGAGAATAAAACATTGTGATATGTAAAATGGATAATTTTAAATACATTAAATTAAAGAGTTTTGTGTAAAAAAAAAAATGTAGCCAAGATTAGAAGGAAAGCAATAAGCTGGTGGAAGAATTTTATATGGTTTCTTGGAAAAAGATCTCTTATCTAAAATGTATAGAGAACTTAGTCAAATATATAAGAATATGAGCCATTGACAAATGGTCAAAAGATATGAAAAAACATTTTTGGATAAAGAAATCAAAGCTATATGTAACTATATGAAAAATTATCTAAATCATAAAATAATCATCTCACACCTATCAGATTAACTAGAATAATAAAAGCGCAAAATGACAAATTTTGGAGGGCATGTGGAAAAATAAAGACAGAGTTGTTGGTAGAACTGTGAACTGACCCAACCACTTTGGAGAGTAATCTGGAATTATGATAAAAGAGTTATAAAACTGTGTAGACTTTTTGACCCAGTAATATCATCAGTATTAGACTTATCTCCTAAGATGATCAAAGAAAAATAAAAAGAACCTATATGTTCTAAAATATTTATATCAGCCCTTTTTGTGGTGACAAAGAACTGCAAACTGAAGGGATGTCCATCATTTGAGGAATGGCTGAAAAAATTGTGGGATAATATTGCAATGGAATACTACTGTGCCATAAGAAATGACAAATGAGATGATCACAAAAAAAAAAAAAAAAAAAAAAAAAAAACCTGGAAAGACTTACATAAAGTGATGCAAAGAGAAGTGATCAGAATCAGGAGGACATTGTACACAGTAACAACAATAATGAATGATGATCAACTATGAATGACTGAACTATTATAAGGTAAGGATCTAAGACAACTTCAAGGAACTCATGATTAAAAAAAAAACTTCCACTGCCATAGGAAGGACAAATTCTGAATGTATATTGAAACATACCATTCTTCACTTTATTTTCTCCATGAATTTTTCTCTAGTATAAGTAATATGTGTTTTCTTTCACAAAACAATAAACAGGAAAATATGTTTTATGTGATAATACATGTACAACCTATGTCATATTATTACCTGCATTTTTTGGAGAGGGAGGGAAGAGTGGGAGGGAAGGAAAAAATAATGAGACAGATTTTGGGGCATAGATAATATGAGAATTTGTTTCTCTTGGATAAGAATATGATTATAATTTATTACATATTTATAAAAATCATATGTATTATAATATTTCCAAGTTGCATATTATGTTATATATTTTTTAAAATGAAGATTAAATGACTCCAAAAAAAAAAATAAAGATGGCATGAGATGGATACTTTCAGAAAAACCTGGAAAGATTTACATGAACTGATGCAAAGTAAGTAAAGTGAGTAAAACACAGTAGGAGCATAACATTTTTGCTGAAATATTGTTAATAACCTAATTATTCTCAACAACGTAGTGACCCAAGACAATCCCAAAGACTCATGATGAAAAATGTCATATGCCTTTGGAGAAAAAACCAATGGAATCTGAATATAGACAAAAATATACTTTATTTTACTTTCCTTCCTTTTGCCTTTATTAATTTACATGTTGTCTCCCCTATTAAAAAGAAAGCTTCTCAGAATCAGGGACCGTGATTTTGCCTTCCATTGTATCTAAGCCTTTTAGCACACAGTACTAGGCATCTCATGAGTGCGTAATAAAAACTGACTGGCTGCCTGCTGGACTTCAAAAACATTTGTTGAATTGAATCAAATTGACTTAGACCACCATACTTTGTTTCTATATTCAATTAAAAGACTTACTTTAAAAGGGGAAATTCTCAGATTTTCTTCAGCTAATACAGGACAAGCCAGATTTTAGAAAACAGCAAACAACACCTGGCTTTGTGATCATGTGTAGAACCTGAAGTCATATAAAATTTGTTGAGGATGAAGTACCACACCTTGGGTTAATTTTGCTTTACACTAGCCAGTGCATGACAACTGCCCCATTGTTAACTCAGAGTTTTGGTTCCTGAAATGAGGTCACTGAATCTGAAAAAAAATTCACCTTAAAGGTTCTTCAAGCAAAGTAATAGGTGTGGTATAAAGTCCCATTTTTTTCTTCCTGAAAAGTAACTCAATTTTAAAACAAACACACAGGTACCCCCCCCCCCCCCCCATCTCCCTCTCTCTATTTCAATTTCTTCTTTCCTTCTTTCTTCTTTTTACTGCTGAAAATCTTGGTCAGTTTTGCTAAACTTTTTATTCTCTCTCTTATCTCTCTGTTGTCTGTATCTGTGTGTGTATGTGTGTATGTGTCTGTGTCTGTCTGTCTATATCTTTTTTCCTTCCTCTCCCCTCTCTCCTTCCTGCCTATTTATCTGTCTCTCTCTTTCTTTCCCTTTCCTTCCCTCTGATCTATATCTTCCACTTTCTTCTTTCCTCTCTCCCTCTCTCCTCTCTGCCTATCTGTCTCTCAGTCTCTCTGTCTCTGTCTCTTTGTCTATCTCCATTTCTCTATCTCACTCTGTCCCCCTCTGGCATTCTTTTGCTCTCTGAGGAGGAAGAAGATTGCATTTGGAAACCATGATATGTATTAATAAGATTATATAAATTATACTCTCAAATAATTCTTCCTAATCCCTCTCTCTCTCTCTCTCTCTCTCTCTCTCTCTCTCTCTCTCTCTCTCTCTCTCTCTCTCTCTCTCTCTCTCTCACACACACACACACACACACATATACACACACATACTTCTTAAAAAAGCATCTATATCTATAACAGCACAGGATGAGGTGGATTCAAATAATTAATTCCATAGCTGAAGACAGAATAATTTCATTAGAATAGAGTAATAATAAAAGCAGTGCTCTTTTAGTCCAAATTTCCATTATTGTGCTAAGGAATATTGTTCAAGGAAAATGCCATCACTTTACTCTTACCAGGGCAGACAATGACATAAATGAAAGAAGAATCAACTAGTGTC
>NC_058130.1:425048894-425060361 GCF_016433145.1 Gracilinanus agilis
CTCTCTCTCTTTCTCTCTCTCTCTCTCTCTCTCTCTCTTTCTCTCTCTCTCTCTCTCTCACACACACACACATATCCACACACATACTTCTTAAAAAAGCATCTATATCTATAACAGCACAGGATGAGGTGGATTCAAATAATTAATTCCATAGTTGAAGACAGAATAATTTCATTAGAATAGAGTAATAATAAAAGCAGTGCTCTTTTAGTCCAAATTTCCATTATTGTGCTAAGGAATATTGTTCAAGGAAAATGCCATCACTTTACTCTTACCAGGGCAGACAATGACATAAATGAAAGAAGAATCAACTAGTGTCCATCAGTTTGTTCTTGGCCAGAGTGGAAAGGAATGTTTACCAGCATTCTTCTCAGCTGTCTCCCATAGTCTTTTTATCTTCCTCATTGCTTAACTATAATCCTCTCCACTTTCTGGGAATATATATGCACCAAGCTAAAAAAAAAATATGTTCCTAAACAGATTTGGTTAAAAGGAGAAGGTAAGTGATGTCTCCATTACACATTTACCCAAAGATCTGCTTTGCTTTTGGGTATGGAGACCAGGTAGTAGCCTGGGGCTGCACCTCGCTTATTAGTTCTTCTTCCACCTCCCCACCTCCCCCAGTTTCCCCTCCCCAGGATCAAAGCTGTTTAAACCCCAAAGCTGAAACTTGAAAGGAAAGGAATGCTAAATATAAACACCCTTAAGTCTTACAAATCACTTCACACTTTCTCTTCCACCTCCTTCAGTTTTTCGCAAACAAATTAATGTTTTCCCACACTGCAGGTTTCCACTGAAATTGCTTAAAGCATTTTTCATTCAAAGTGGCACTTTTGACAGATTAAGTCAACCTGAAGAAAGTCAGTTTTAGCAAATTGAGATATGGATTCCCATGATTTTCACTTCAGAAATGTTAAGCATCAAAACTATTTCTAAGGAATATTTCAAGATTAGTAAAGCTTCATTATTTTGTATATGCTATCTAGATGTTCACAAATCATAAATTAGTGAAATACAAGTATCCCATACCTACTCTACATAAAGCACTTCGCAAAGCATTGATGAAATCAGTCCCAACTCTCAGGGAATTTGCAATCTAGTTGAGAATAGAAGCAAATATTACATAAAGGAAAACAAAGGCTGATTGGAAGAACTGATGATGTTTAGCTTTGGAAAGCAGAGGACTTGGGGGAGAAGGAAGAGGTTACCTATCTACAGGGTAGATGACACAGTGGATAGAGCACTGGATTTAGTGCTCAGATCAGGGAGACCTGAGTTCAAAATCTTCCTCTGGCACTTATCTTTGTGTCCTCAGGCAAGTCACTAAACTTCTGTCTGATTTAATTTCCTCATCTTTAAAATGGATGTGGTAATAACACCTACCTCTTGGGGTTGATGTGAGGATAAAATAAGGTAATAGTTATAAAGTGCTTTGCAAAACTTAAGATATTATGTAAATGTTATTATTATTAATTATTACTGTGGTTATTATTATCATCCCGGGAGGAAGAATTAGGAGTAATAGATAGACATAGAGAAGCAGATTTTGGGGCCAAAAATATTTTGGAATTTTTTTTTCTTTTGGAAAAGAAACGTGGTAATAATTTGACCTGTCTAAAAATTGACTCTAGAAGTAGTACATTCACCCTGTAGCTTCTGGGGTCTACAACCTGCAAGTAGGATCATAAGAATGAGCTTGAAGAACATTCTTCTCATTTTAAAGTTATCTAAGCTGAATCTGGGGAAAATTTACATGAGGTCACAGAAAATAGAGACAGGATTTGAATCCAGGTCCTCTGACTAATTTACACATTACCTCTCTGTAGGGTTTGAGAGTCTAAAGGAGAACAAGTACATTTTTTTTTTACTAAGGAAATCAGAGAAAATTTCGTGCTTAAGGTAGTACTTGAGATCTTGATGGATTAGTAGAATTACATGATAGCGATGACAAGGAAAAGTATTTGAGACAGAGGGAAAGCATAAGCAAAAATATGGAGATTGGAAATTACAGGACATTTGGAGCTTAGTGAATAGTTAAAATGGTAAACCAGTAAGATAAATTAAAGCCCATTTGTGTCTTGAGAACCAAATTAAAGATTTGGAATTTTATTTAATAGTCAATGGGAAAGAGCTAATGAAAGCTTTAGAACACTGGAATGATAGTAATTCATGAACTAGGAGGAGGGAGTGGAAGGGCCAGCAAGCTGTTAGAGCAGAGAGTCTTAACTTTTTTGCAACATTCATGTGACTCTGACAATATGGTGAAAACTATGGCCCCTTTCTCAGAATCATACTTTTAATTAATAAAAGTAAATGTATAGAATTACAAAGGAAGCCAAATATGTTGAAATAGTTACTGAATTACAAAACAGAGAAATAAAATCTAAGTTCGTGAATTGTATGTTTAGAAACCCTGCTCTAAAGATGTATGCATTGGACTTGGAATCTGAGCACCTCAAGAGATCAAATCCATGGTCTTCCACTTAATAACTTGTGTGAACTCAATTAAGACACTTATTCTTTCCACACCTCAATCCTCTCATCTATATAGTGAGGGAGTTGGATTAGATGACATGGGTTTTAAAGTGCTGTGGCAGGGGAACTACATCCCCAAGTGTGCCTTGGGGGTCCCTCCCTACTACTTCCTGGTGTGGGATTGGTCTTGAATGTACCAGACCCGGGCTGGGGCTGGGGCAAGGGGCGGGAAGGGACCATGCCCCATACTTCCGGGCGCAGGATTGGTCTTGAATTAGACCAATCCTATGCTAGGGAGGGGCCACGCCTCCCTACTTCCAGGTGTGGGATTGGTCTATATAAGGACCAATCCCGCCCCTAGGAGGGACTTTGGATCTAAAGAGATTCAAAGTTTAGAGGAGTTAGTTAATTTCAGCCAGGGGAAACTCCGGTTTTTTTTTTATTTCATTAAAAGTTAATTAGAAAAAAAGAAAGAGCTTTTATTCTATACATTTCAAATGATTTATAATGCCTCTTTGAGTTCTAAATCTTATAATTCTAAAATTAATTTGTATGTCAATAAATGGAGTGTATGAAAAGGGGAAGAAGTTAGATGGATAAATGAGAAGGGGAGGTCTTGAGTTCAAATTTGAATTCAGACACTTCCTAACCATGTGACCCTGGACAAATTATGTAAACCACATTGTTGCACTTCCGCCCTGGAACAAACACACATTAGTGATTCTAAGATGGAAGATAAAAGGGTTTTTTGTTGTTGTTTTGTTTTGTTTGTTTGTTTTAAGGAAAAGAACAGGAAGGGTGAGAGGAGTGGGAATGGAAAGAAAGGGTTAATTAAAGAAAAATTGTAGAGACAAAATTGACAGAATAAATGGATCATGTGACCCACTGATGGGACTATCTCTTCTCCAGCTTTCAATTTTTTTAAACTTTAGGATGCTTCATGAACTACAATGTCCATGGATTTATTATTGGAGGACACATTCATTGTTTCATCATGTTCTGCACCAGAATATATGGACTATTTATTCAGGAGTATTTCCATTCTCCTGTTAGCTTGGCCCTCTTACTTCACCCCTCATTTCTTTCTCAGGCAGGATAACTAACTTCAGACTAGTTCATTTGTTTTTTGTTGTTTTTTTTTTTTTTCCTTCACTTGGGGCACAGACTTGAGCTGATCTCTGCCCTTAGGTGACCTTCAAATCAAATCATATGATGATAGTACCTGGCCTGGTTGCTTATCCTTCTTCCTGCTTCTGGGAAGCTCTTCTACAGACCAGACTCCCTTTGAAGTCTCTGGGAGCCCTGCCAGCAGGAGGAATCTATGTTCAGGGGCCTTTGAAAGGGGGATTCAAATATTTACACAGTGCTTTGAGATCTCCCAAGCTGCTGGTCCAGAGCAAAATACCCTAGAATTAGTCCATGGTTGGTATCGTTTTTTTAAGAGAGCCAAGCTGGAATTCGTTTCCTCTGGTGTGGATCTTCCAGTCCCTTCCTCCCTCCTGTCTACCCTCCATTCATTTTCCCAAAAGGAGATTCAAGATGCTAGCCAATGATTAATAGGACCTCCTCTGGGCATTAAGCTAAGTACACTCAAAGCAGACATACCAGATAAGGGTCTGGACAGGAGGTCCTTCTCTAGGAGTTCTTTGTTCTGGGCAATAAAACCACTTTGGGAGACTCTAGAAACAATTTTTAATAATATCTTGTTTTCTTCCTAATTAAATGCAGCCTTCAAACTCTTTGGACTTTTAATTGCCAATCTCAACTGATAAGATAACTCTGTGACCAAAGAGAGCCCTTGCTTGGGGCCATCTAGAGACAGAGACAGATACACTCTCATTGGGTTATAGATGAAAGGGCATGATGATGTCATCCATTCAAAAACTTGGGCCATTTTTTCAGCATGTTATCAAAAAAGTCAATAGCTCTCCCACAACCCCACTGAGAGTTCTTTTTTTTTTTTTTGACTAGATGCTTCTCTGATGTCTTGTTTTTGTTTTCAAAAGAAGATAACAAAATTTACTCTTTAAGATTCATTTTTTCCAACAAATCCAGGTCACTCCTAATTTACCAATTTATAAGTAACCCTTATATGTAATTAGCACTCGCCCTTACCTTCTCTTCTTCTATTTCTTCCCTCTTTCTGAAGTCCCTGCTGCTTTGGGAAGAAAAAAAAAACCAATAACTTGGGAGTTTCTGGGAAATCTTATGGTTTTGGAGGGTGAAAAGAAGAGAAAGAGAAAAATTTTAAAACAATAACTGTGAAAAGCTAGAGTGAACTGAGACAAACAGGGTTAAGTGACTTGTCCAAGGTCACACAGCTAGTAACTATCCAAAGCCAGATTTGAACTGAGGAAGATGAGTCTTCCTGACTCCAGGTCCAGTACTCTATCTACTTGCACCATCCAGCTGTCCTATTTATTCACTACCACTGTGATTTTGGGAAAGTTGCTGGACTTTCCCTGGGCTCCAGTGTCTTTATTGATAAAATGAGAGGGTGGCACTAAATGGTCCCTAAGTTTCTTCCTAACTCTAAATTTTTGTGTTTTACAATCTGTGATCCTGTAGATATCATTCAGAGGAAAATAAGATAAAATAAAAATAAGAAATATCCTTCTAGAGCCATCCCATCTACCCCCCAAACATGGGGACAGGAAGAAGATGTTTATTAATCTTTCTTTGAATGCTGAGAAAATGTTCTTTGGTGTTTCCTCCATTTTCCAATGGCATTTAGAAAGTTTTGGTTTGTTGTTGTTTTGTTGAAATTTGCACGTAATCCAATAACCAACCGAGTGAAAGAGGCTAGCACCGGAGAAAAACGTTAAAAGGAAGCAACTTAAGAAGCCTAATGAAGTCATAAAAGATGTCCAAGCAAAGGAAGAAATTCAACATAACTCCGATTTTTTCATTTAAAATTTTTCAAATTCATTTTTAAATATTATTTTCATTTTAAAAAATTTAAAAATTGTCCCTGCCTTACCCCAATTTATTGGGGTAGTTCTTCAAAATGTAAACATCTGAAATAACTTTATTCCCTCAGAAAAGTTACCTAATCCCTACTAGTAATATTAGATGAAACTATCATAACTTAAAAGCAAGAAAAGAAAATTTCCAAACCTGCCCCAGAATGTGGCCTTCAAAATGAACCTTTGGAAGGAAGGCAATCTCTGGCTGTGAATAGTTGAGGGAATTTATCATATGCATGGTGCTCCAAAGAGCAAGCATTTTCCTTTATTTTTCTGAGTAGAAGCATAAAGCTGGAAGGGGTCCCCAGAGATCACCTAATTCAGTCCCCATGTTTTAGAGATGATGAAACTAAGACTTATGGATTAAGCAACTGGCCTGGGGTTCTATTGCTACTTCATGGTAGAACCAGAGTCTCCAGTCTCCCAAGACCCATACTCTTTTTATTATCTCAAGCTGCCTAAGACTCCTAGATTTTAAACAAGAAGAAACTTTGGAGAGAATCTAATCCAATCCCTTCATTTTAGATAAGGAAACTGAAGCATCTGAAAAAATGCCTTAGTAGGGCTTTGGCACTAACCTTGTCCTTGTGGGTCTACTTGTTTTGGCTCTAGTGAGTAAACCACGGGATAAAACAGATCTCTGTTTTAAAACTGTAATTCCATTGTGTTAAAAAAATGTTCAAGGAAAAATAACTTTAAGTTATAACTAAGATAGTTAGAAATTAACTTTTATATCAATCCTAGCTTTAAAGACAAGAGAAAAGTCAATCAATAAACATTTATTAAGCACCTACTATGTGCCGGGTTTTATGCTAAATGATGGGAATACAAAGAAAGACAATAGATAGTCTCTGCCCTTCTAATGGAAGAGAGGCTGCCACCCAAAGAGTGGGATGTAGAATAACAATGGACAGCTTGGTGGTACACTTAATAGACTGTTGGATGGTGAAGTCAGGAATACTTGTGTTCAAACACTTAATAGTTGTGTGTCCCTGAGCAAAGAATTTAACCCTTTTTGCCTCAGTTTCCTACTCTATAAAATAAGCTCAAAAAAGAAATGGAAAACCATTCCATTATCTTTGCCAAGAAAACCCCAAATGGGGTCACGAAGAGTTGGACATGTCTGGAAAATGACTGAACAAACAAAACAAATTCAAATCTTGCCTCTGAAATTTATTAGCTGTGTGAATTTGCATGAGAAACTTGAGCTTTAGATTTCTCAAATGGAAGATGAGGGGGTTGTACCAAATGGTTTCTGAGGTCTCTTCCAGACCTATGATTTTTAGATTATTCTTTATGATCCATTGTTTTCTTGGAGTATATAAAAGAGGCACTAGTTGCTCATATCTGCTCTCTTCCCATTTGCCTGATTTTGACCCAGGGTTGCACTTTGACCACCCCACTGTAGTCCATTTGCCTGGCTGTTTGCCTGACTGTTAACTTACTACTATGGTTTGACCTCCATCTTCTTTATATTGTAAGAATTGACTTCTGGCCTAATGTTGGACACATTAATCTTTTTGATTATGAACTTTTTTAGTGCAAACTGTTCCCTTAACTGACTCCCAACTTTTATTAGTTCTAGCTTGCAGCTTTGCCACTAATCATTATCCCACCACTCATGGCCCCAGCATGATTTGTGATCTCTAAAAAACTATGTGCTATTTTTATTGTTGTTAGGTTTTTCAGTCATGCCCACCTCTTTGGGACCCCATTTAGGTTCTTCTTAGCAAAAAAAGCTGTAGTGGTTTGCCATTTCTTCTCTATCTCATTTTATAGATGAAGAAACTGAGGCAAATAGGGTTAAGTGACTTGCCTGAGGTCATACAAAAGTGTCTGGGGCTGGATTCAAATTCATAAAGATGAGTCTTAGTGATTCCAAGTCCACCACTCTACCCACTGTGCCACCTATGTGCCCCAAACAGGTGTGCTGCCCAGGAATTGAATGCACGTAGCAAGAAAGGGAATCTTGAATAATACTATTATACCAGCAGGCAAGTAAGAGCTTTTGGTGCCAAGTGATGGCAAAGCAATATGAACAGTGCCACAGTGAAGCTCAAATGAGGAAAACTGCCTACTAAAAGTCTTTAGCTTCTAAGAAAAGGTTCATAGTAGTATTAAAAGATTCATTTTACTTATCCTTGATAACCAAAAAAATCAAAACCAAATCAGCAATAATTAAAATAGTTAAAGTTTAATTATTTTAAAAGGTATTTATTTTACATCTCATTATCTTGTTCCTTTACATCTTTGTCCACAACTTTCCTAACATAATATTTCCTCTTCAGGAGATAGTAGAATAGGGCTAGTACTCTCCAAGTCCATTGGCTTCTCATGTTGTTCTTGTGACTCCATGATCAGGGCAGGTACTTCCTCCCATAATATGACAAAAGATCCAAGAGATGGCATCATGGAATATCTTCCATCTCCTTCTCTATCAACTCTGCTGAGAAAAACTTTGTCCATGTAGCCTTACCTTAAGTTGATAGTTTCTAATATCATATAGCAAAACCCTCATTTTAACACCCCTCAATAAAATAATCTTTTTAACAAAATAGTCTATGTAAAAATTTTTCTTTGTTCATGTTACCAAATTAAATTAAAAACTTACTGTAATTTCACAACACGAATTTTAGATATAATAAAATAACTCTGTGTGCACAGACATGTATTAACAAAAATCCTTTGTAATGGTCTTATTTGTAACTTATAGATTTGTAACTATTACAAAAATGAATAATATGGAAATCAGTACTGAGTGATAATACATGTATAACCCTAGTAGAATTGCTTGTCGCCTCTGGGAGCAGGGAGGGAGAGAACATGAATCATGTAACCAAGGAAAAGTACTTAAAAATAAATAAACAATAAAATGTCTTCCCTAACAAATTCAAGAACATATTATACTTGCAAAATCAAACGATTATCTGTAAATATATGTGTTACGAAGCCACTTACAAAGCAAAATTGGAAGAATTTTGTCTCTCAATTAAAATCAATCACAAAGATCTTCGGACATGTGGGCAATTCTCTTCCCCACCATACTATACTCAAGGAGAACCTTGCCACGCTGTGTTAGAAAGGATAGGATTGGCCATACATCATTTTAGCTATACTATTTCAGGTAATATCAACTTTTCTCATTAAAAAATTAAAGTATTTTACAATTAGCATAATTAAATTATGGTAATCTTACATAGCACAACAATATTTTTGGTGCTATGGACAGGCTGTGGAAGAAAGTTGGTTAAATCTAAGATCCTCTGAATTTATCTTGTTCTAGTTTCAAATGCTCCAGGTATAAACTAGAAGTTTTTTGTATGAAAGTTAAAAGCACCAAAATATGTTTCTCACACACACATACACACACATATACACACACACACCCCTCAGTCCCATGTATTGGAAAAAACATAATGTTTGTTTCCAAATTTTCTCTTCAAGTTTATATATATTTATCTTTAATATGGGGGCATCATTTAACTTGTCAAAATAGACAACAAAAATGAAAACATGTATATTAATTTATTGAAAATTTCAAGTGATTTTATAACCATTATTGAATTATTTGTATTCTTAATTAAATTAAAATTATTCAATTTTTTTTATTTTGTCATTTAAATCACAAAACGAGTTTTGTAAATAAACATTATGCTTACCAAAATGCATGACTTTGAGATGTGTGTGTAAAACACATTATGACATTTTCAATTTCCATGCAAAAATTATTTAACTTCTGATTTATATATTCCATGTTCAAATGCAGTAAGCAGTTCAGCCACTCAACTCACTTATATCATGAGACTCCATTAAAAGTGACGATGACAGGGACAGAATATGTTCTTATCCTTAAATAACCATTATCATTTGGGATGAATTTTTTGTGTAAGGCTGACTTTTATTTGAATTTTGTTTTCATTGGAAAAAAGCTAGTGTATTTTTAAGAAAGTTGTACTTGGAAAATATTCAGTGATTTTGACCTTTATTTCATCCCCTCCACTTTCCCTTTGCCCCCAACCCAAAGGGTCCCATGCACTGCCAAAAGTAAGAGGAGCTCCACAGTTTTTGAAAACTGTGTCCTGAGGCATCTTTTATTCATATAGTAGCAGCTACCTAGATTGTAGGTAGGGACAAGATCTAAGAGAAGATAACTGGCCTCTCTAAAATAGGTCTTGTAATCCCAAATTTATTAGCAGACAATACTTAGGGTAGTGGATGATCTTTTTTTTTAAACCCTTAACTTCTGTGTATTGGCTCCTAGGTGGAAGAGTGGTAAGGGTGGGCAATGGGGGTCCAGTGACTTGCCCAGGGTCACACAGCTGGGAAGTGTCTGAGGTTGAATTTGAACCTAGGACCTCCAATCTCTAGGCTTAACTCTCAATCCACTGAGGTACCCAAATGCCCTGGGTGGATGTTCTTACATAGTGGATGTTCTTACATAGAACCAGAGGCCAGGAATGAAATGATGAAGAATATAGTCACGCCCCAGACTTAAGAACACCCAGAAATAACCCTATCTGAAATCTCTGTCTCTACTAGGCACTAAAAAGAAAAGAAAGTATGGCATTTCCCTGCTCTTATCACTTACCAGTGTGGTCCTGCCCTCTCTGTACTTAGTGTAATTGGTAGGTGTTTGAAAACCACAAAAAAACAATGAAACTTGCCTTCTTTATGCATTTCTGTTGTGTATGTCATACACTGTAGATTCAGGCATACCAATATTTCATCCTATTTAGTTACTATGACAATATTCATGACATTCAATCCCATCAATTTTTTCTAATGTGATAAAAGAAAAATTCTTCCTTTTTTTACACTGGGAGGGTTATCATGTGAAGTATTCTTCATTTTCTCCATTTTGTCAAGGACTCTCAAGAAATTAAACCAATGGTTGTTATATGGTCTGTAGAAGCACATTACACGTACACTTGATGATAGACAGGTGCAGACTGGTGATGTAGCAATGCACTAAAATTTCAATTAGCTCACACACATTGCATTCATTTAATTTTGGCTCAAATTCAATGTGACCTGTCATCATTTTTATTTGTTCTTAATCAAATTTCTCATTATTTGAACTTGCATTAATGTGGTCTCACTGGTAAACAAACACAAAACCATTTTCACAAACAAAAACAGAGGCTCAGAGTTAGTGAATCTTTCTTTAAAGAAATTTTTAACCTTTATTTTCTCTCTTAGAATCAATACTAACTATTGACTCTAAGGCAGAAGAGTGCTAAGGGTGAGGTAATGAGGGGTTAAGTAATTTGCTTAGGGTTATAATGGCTAGGTAATGTCTGAGGTCAGATTTGAAACCAGGGCCTTCTTCTGGCTCTCAATCCACTGAGCCACCTACCTGCCCCTTAAAAAAATGTTTAAGTAAAGTTTTATTGACATCTTTGGGTTTTGTATCACCCACCATTCCCAAAGTATTCCTCCTTTCAGCCCATTCCAGAGAATGATGCCTTATAAAAAGGCTTAAAAGAGGAAGCAAGAAATAATGGTTCAGCAACCAATATATTCCCCACCAAAGTCTAACATTTTATTCAATATATTATATCCATAGTTTGCCATCTCTACAAGTTGATAAATCTGAAAGACTTACCTGAATTTTCTCCAAGGTTATTGCTATTGCAACCCCTCACTCACTAAACCTGGAAATACTTCTTGTAGGAAGACAAGAATGATCAGTAGCTACTTCTAACAGTGCCTTAAGCAATCATCACTTATACAACCATTCCCTGGGACCATAAGATTTCACTTTCCTGAAATATCCAAAGTAAGTCCTCATCAGGAAAGAATTAAGAACCTTTGCTTATGTGTCTTTGGTCAAGTCACTTAACCCTTGTCTCCTAGGTCTTACCACTCTTTTACCTCGGAACTAATACACTGTATTGGTTCTAAGATGGAAAGTAAGAGAAGAAAGAAAGAAAGAAAGAAAGAAAGAAAGAAAGAAAGAAAGAAAGAAAGAAAGAAAGAAAGAAAGAAAGAAAGAAAGAAAGAAAGAAAGAAAGAAAGAAAGAAAG